>NW_020448708.1:216951-269451 GCF_003343035.1 Apteryx rowi
TGGCATCTGTGATACAGGGTACTTGTGGTCAAACTTAATAAAATATAAACCCTCTACTCTTGAATGAGTAGGGAAATTCTGGACATCGCTATCCCTATTTACATACGCACTTTATATTTGGTTTAATGTTTTGCATGGTTAGTTGAGTTAGTGTTTTCCCCCCTTTTCACCTGTTAATGAAAAAGAAATTTAATGCTACACAGGAAGAGTTTCCCAAAGGTTTAATAACCTTTTCAAAAACCTTTAAAGTGAAGCAGCAGGCGAAATCACCATCAAGTTAAAGCCCTTGTTAGTGACAACAGTCATCACCACATGGAGAACAGTTTTATCCCATAACCTCATGGCAAGAAACCACAACTCCCTAGCAAGCTAAGGAAATGCATATTACAAAGTGGAATGATTAACACTGCACCAGTTGTTCAAAGAGTTACGTATTATGACTACTTTAATAGAGAGTTAAAAAAAGGTATTGTTACAAAAATCATATGTTTTACTGGGAATATATTTGGTGCATTCTTAAACAAAAGTAATAATCTTTTTTTTTTTTTTTTTTTTTGCCAGTATGGTACCATGTCACATTAGTAGCATATTGTGAATAGTCAAAGCAAATGAATGGATACAATGAGTTTTACAGCTAGCCTTCCAGAAGTGAAAGCAATGCATACACCAAGGAGTTGTGGGTAGCAAGAAAATGAGATTGTCCTGCTGATTGGATGCAGACAAGCAATGAGTAATTCAAGAGCTCACAGTCAAACAAACTGCTTGTGGCACTAGTACTTGTACCCAATTACCAGTTCAGAGAGAAAATAAAAAGCAGTTTCAGTACAGTCAGGGTGGGAAATCTCCAATTAGCACCAATTAGTGAAGTTGCTTCCTACAGCGGAATTCTGGGGACATAAGAAAAATAATCTCCCAGAATGCCTGGTTGAGGCATTTATTTACCAGGTGATGGGACTCCTGAAGAATAACTTGATGAGGATTTGCGCCTGTGGGACTTGAATACAGATACTACTTGGAACTTGCCTGCTCGATTTGACTGGTCAATCATAGGCTGTACTATTCTTCTTCTGGCATTAATAAACCTGAAACAGAATACAAAGAGTAGAAGTCCTTTCATCAGCTTGCTTCTGGGTTTTGAGAACACCTTTGCTTTAAATCTGACAGGATTTTAGCACAGTTACAGCAATGCATTTTGTTTTGTGTGTTTTGTTTTAAGAGTATAATTTCCCTTTAAAGGGTTTTCCTCTAAGTGCTCAGAAATTATAACTGGTAACATGCTTATCTTACTAGCCAGCTTAGCGCTGGATTTGCCAGACGGCTGCGAACAAGTAAACAGGAATGAAAACCTGTGTTAAAAGACAATTGTTTCTTTAACTTCTCAGAGTAGCTTGGAACCTGGTTAAAGTTCACAGGCTAGGAGACTTTTTTTTCTCCCCCCCCCCCCTTTTTTTCCATCATAGGGATTCAGCTACCCTTGCAGCTGGCCATAAATGAGGACCAGGCTTTGCCACTCTGTGCTTTCACAAGGTATTGTTAGGTCAGCAAAGCCATCAATTAGGCTGTCTGAAGTTTTATCACCAGCGCAGCAGCAATAAGTGCTGGCCCAGAAAGACTTCTGCTCTTCTGCAACTCCTGCAGTTTGAGCCTGTAAAGTCAGGGGTCGTGGGGAGGTCAGTGCCAGCCGGGGGCGACCTCTGCGGCCGCCGGGGGATACCCCGGGCGCAGCACAAGGCAACTGCCAGCCATAAACCCAGGCACCTTTCAACTCGTTAGAAACAGGGAGTCGCAGGTACATGTGTTTAGTATTAGGCCCAAAATAACTTTTTCTCGAATCGGGTGCTACGGCTGCAGTGGCTGCCGAGGCTTTTGAACGCTGGTGAAGGCAGTTAGTTGGCTACAGAGCCTGGATTTAATTTGGCTGGTAATCCAAAAATAAGTGCTTGCATATTTCTTATTAACTTAATGCACAACAATCCACATCGGCACGAACTCAGTCAAATTAATTTCGCTAAAATAATTTCAAAACTTACTTATTCACACAGTTTCTTTCAAAACAGGGCAATCTTCTATCACTCACAAGCCACGCTTGTTTTTGTCCCCCTTCTTTGTGTTTGAGAACACTTTAGATCTTATGCACAGGTTTTGTATGCTATTTCACAGTTCAGACTTTAGTCTAGTGACCCTTAAGGAGTGCTAATGAAGTTGAATACTAGTGTTTAATCCTCTTCAGAAATACTAACATGCCCATCATCCAAAACAGCCTCCAATAATTGCCACTGGGCCCGATCCAAAGCCCGGTGAAGTCTTTCAGTCAGCGGCTGAAAACTAAGTTCCTCAGCTCATTTAGTAAATTGCTAACCTTTACGTTGCACAAACACTACAAGCCGCGTTGCTGTGCTCTCTCCCCTGGTTAAATTCCGTCAGATAATAAAAGATGGTACATCTTCGATTACATCTGCTGTAATCACAGTTGTGGAAATTTCATTAGACAGATGCATAAATGCTACGAGTAACACTAAAGGGCTCTTTTGCACCTCTCTGTTTACATCCAAGAGACATTCTTTATTCTTTAAGGAAAGTGTAATTCAGTTGTCAGAAAAATCATCCTGCCTCAGAATTAGTCATGACTTCAGGTATTAAAAATAAAAACCCAGACACAGTCAATGTACTTGTTTATTCCCTTATGACTGCAGCACAGCGAAGGCACTTCTTACTTTAACGCTGTGATTTCTAGACATGCTTCTGTCCTCAAAGATAAAGGTCTCCAATCGGACTCAATTTGCTTAGCTGCTTTCCAGTAACGTTACCACGCTGACCAAATGGAGTCGGACCTGAACCTTCTCCATCCAGCATGCCTTTTATCAGCTAAAGTTAAGGCCAATAGAGATTAACAGGGAAGCCTGATAAGACTGTTTTCTCTTCTCCTATGAGCTTCTAATGGTGTATACAGATGGCAAGGTTTTAAAGAATGGAATGAACGCTTATTTAGGCCTGTAAAAAATCACAGACAACAGAACCTCCCCCACTTTTTGTCTTAGGAACCTGTTTTCTTCAATCAGGCCACTCTTCAGGAAAACCAAATTGCTTTTTTGTTTTTATTTAAACCCCGACCACTTTTATTATTTACATCTGGTGGTTCCCTTATTTATGTCCCTTTCCACTTCCCTGCAAACACACCCTTACTCACAGGGCTGCGGAGCATTATGGGCCTTGGCTCTCAGCAGGAGAACTCGACACTGTCTTCAAACAAATAATTAAGGGGAAGGTTAAAGGTTCACCCAGAGGTCACATCTTTGGATACTCCTCAGAAAGTTTACATTAGTAAGAAATGGGTGCCCTCTGAAGTGTTTTTTCAATGGTTCGCACAACAAGGCAGAACATTAAGAAAATTCTAAGTCCTGAAAGGTTTCAGATGACAACTGCTTTGCATTCATGAGCACACAAATTTGGATACACCATTCTAGTGTTATGTATTCAACAGCCACCGCAGCAAAAAGCTTTTTGGGTTGGACTTTGACAATCCCACCTCACCCAGCCAGTCACGTCCAAAAGAAATTGGCCTTACTTTATTCCACCAACATGAATAATTCCGGCTTTTCAGTGCGAACTGCTGGGACGATTCACTAGCTATTTTGGAGATGGGAGCTGCAGCCCTGATAGTGAGTCCCCCAATCTTTACTTTCTTACAGAAAAAAAATAGTGATCACAATCATTACATTTGTTGAGTAAACTTCAGGAAAACTAGCATTTGGTTTTGATTTTTGGTTTAATTATGTTTATTATGTCTTCTTCCGCTATTTTGCATGTGTGCATAATTGCAGGTGCAAATGATGTCTTGTAGACAAACAATACTTTGAAGAGAGAATACACTGTCATATACTTAGAAAGACAGATTTTCAAAGGAGCACACAGGCTTTAGGCACCCAAATCCTTTTGGAATTCCATTCCTATGGTTCCTCTGAAAAATCCTGGTCATAAATGGCATCAACTACACCCACCAATAAGTATGGCTGAAAAATTACATTTGGAATGATTTGTATTTGCAAAACTGCAGGTGCAAAGCACACGCACAGTTCAGGTCAAGCTAAAAATCAGATGCAACATTCATTAGCAGTAGCTACAGCACATAAAACATCAGCACAATTGGTAGACAAGAGCATAGAATGCAGTGTTTGTGGAATATTATTTATTCTTTATACTGCCCCATAAATATGCACAGTGCATAATAGATACATAGAAACTATAGTCCCTGCCCTAGCCTTTACATTTTTGAGGGCTTTTTTAAATACCTCAGGGAGCCATCTGTAGGGCCAAAGTAAAGCAAAATACAGCCTTTTGCACAGCAATTCAGTTTGTGCATTGCAGAAACCCTGTGATGTTACTTTGGCACAAATGTCTTCAAGAGGCATTAAAAGACAGGTGAAAAAAGAGACCACCAGTGCCACTATTTCCAGCGTTATTTGGAACCCTATAAAAGAATTCACAGCTCTGCTCCTGACACTAATTGCTTACCTTGTTCATATCCTTCACCCAGAGGCCAAAGATTGAGTGGCCTGAAAAGATGAGCAAAATCTATCAACAAGACGAGGATTTCTTTGTTATTCTTTTGTTAACAGTAATTCCTATTACTTGGATGAGAGCAGCACTTAGAGGACCCAGTGAAGCTCAGGGTCTGTCTTCACCTCGTGCTCTGCAAACACTCTGTAAGGGACAGGACTTGTCCAAAAGAACTCACAGTCTGGAGAGACTCCTAGGCAAAACCTGGGGGAAGGGAGACACCTTCTCCCTGTTTGCAAAAGGGAACTGAGACAGGGGGAGATTAAGTGACAAGGCCAAAGTCACACAAGAGATCTTTGGCAGAGCCACACACCGAACATAGATTTCCTCAGTCCTCCTTCGGCGCTCAGTGCAATCTGCTATCCATATGCTATCTTTCCTTTGTTCCCCCAGATTAGCAGTCAGGCACACTGGCAGGGGAGTGCACAGAGAGCTCACATTGCCACTGTTTGTGCCTTACCTGCTGTGTAGATAAAGAGGGTTCATCAGCCTCCAGGGCTGTGAGTTGATACCTTCACAAGCTCTACATTCATATGGTACTTGGCCCTCGTTCCAGAATGATAAATGAGGTGTGTAATGTTGAGAAATACATGTCACTGACATAGTACATTTAATGAAAATCTCACTTCCTGCATTTTGCAAATGACAGATTACCAACCTCACTTATTCAAACAATAGGCATTTGAAATGAAAGAAGGTATTTTGTATCTTGCATTTTTTAATTGACACCTAAAGCAGTCACATACATTTTCTATAGTCAAGATCTTGTCCTTCTCACACAAGTAGTTCCACTAACTTCAGTGGGACAATTTGTGGAAGCAGAGCAAAGATTTGGTTCAAAATGCATGACAACATCCACTTTTAAAAGAAGTTATTTCCCTGTGAAGCATTTTTATCTGCTTCCAGCAAAAAACAGTAGAGAAGTAAAGGTGCACTAGTGAATATGCAGTGTAGTCTAGTGATTTGGTAGCCTTAGTCCTAATTGGTTCTTACCATTGCTAATTAGCATGATAATATAATCTAAAGAGATGCATTTAATTGCATCTCTTCAAATAGAGCCTTGGTTTTCTTTATCCAAAATAAACATGTATTCTGTATTTTATAGGAAGTCCTATAATTAATCTTCTTTATATATTTATCATATTTTATCGCAAGTCATATCATATGATGTTAAAGTCACATTTGCTTAATACATTTTATTTTTATGATAAATAACATTCAGATAAAATTACAAAGAAATATTTATGCAAAGTGCAAAAGAGAATAAACAGCAAATACAGGTCTCYTAGTCTGGCACATTCAAAAACAATTTGTTGTTTCCATTGTCTTTTTTGCACATACTATGTGTTTCAAAATGCTATGACCACTCCATAAATGAATCTAAACAAGATTAGTTCTTGAAATAAACTATTAATGGCTGTACTGATTGGTACTCAGAATTACAAACATCTCTGGCTTTACTCTAAGGTTATCATGGAAAACTCATGCCAAGTACATAGTAGGGTCACAACAATCTGGTTTCTGGAGGATGAATAGCACATATGCTTAGGAAACTACAATTCCTCCCCAACCTGGAGTCTAACCAGAAAACTCAAGCAGAGAGAGGTATTTAACTCCAATCACTTGTCTATACACCTACTATCTTCTGTAAGGTGAACTGGTGTAAAATCGAACTGCTCCCCTGCAGCAAAGTAAATTTCTCCTTTTGAGAAACTGAGGGACAATATGGAGCCATCTAGTGCCACACAGAACTTTTCTGTATTGCTCTTCAATCTGGATTTCCACTTAAAATATACACCCCAGAAAATGAGGTGTTAAAATATGGCATTTATTTAACAAATCAGCCACCACATAAATGGTTTTTCAATTCTTTACAAGAAAAACAGAGAAAGAAACAAATCTGTGAGATGAATTCTCTCTCAGTTCTCTGAAAGGATTAATGACAAGGAAAGTTTTGCCTCAGATTAGACTTTAGCCTGAGAAAGCATTTCTGTCCATTCACTTGAAAAGAACATAGATACTGAATGGACATTGTCACAGACTTAGTCATAGCACTATTAAAAGTAATAATGATGATGACGACAACAACAATAATAATAATGTAGGGTTAAAATTGCTCATTGTCTGACATCTAAATTTTCAAATTTTCAAAATTGTTTAGGTACCTACAGGAGAAAGTAATTGTCTAGAGAGAGTTTTCAAAAACCTGCCAAATCTAGATGAGAAGCTCAGCTCTTATTAAACCCAGGTAAATGGGAACTGAGCTTAATGAATAAATAGTGTTTAAGCACCTGCTTCCATTTTTTTGCTGAGCAAGAACCTAAAAATGCATTCTAAAAAAATCCAAACATTTTCATCTTTGATGGGAAGATAAATCTTTGCCTAAATGATGTTTCAGAATTTGGACCGTGAACATGTCAGGGTTTAGTCCAAGAGTATATTACACTGACCCTTTGTTGCCCAAGAACACCTCTAATTTTGAAGGAAAAATAACCAATGAAATGTTATTTATAAGTCACAAAAAATGTTTTCATAAGTAACCTAGAAAATTACTTTTTTCCCCACAGTCTGAAAGAATCATTTCAGAAGTCCTGAATAGATCAGAGCAGTCTGAAAGAATGCATTTGAAAAGACAAAATTTGCAGAAACACTTTTATCCCTATATATATATATGTATATATATMTCCTCTTTGTAGCAATCTTTGTCTATCATCCAAACTTTCATCTAAGCAAGTGAAATCTTGTTATCTTAGTTTATTTAACTTCTCCCTCCAATGTGTATTCTAAACTGACAGAATTAGGTTTAGGTGTCCTTTTGCATGTGTGTGTACAAAAATGGTTGAAAAAACCCTTGTTTATGCTTCACTGAATCTATGCCACACCTGGTTACCAACTCTTATTTGCAGCATTCCTTACAGAAAAGTTAAAAAAAAAAAAAAAAAGTCGAGTTAGTCACTTGGAAATGAGCCATCTAAAAAAGGCTCCCTTAAGTCATGAATATTGAGAAATGGAGTCAGTTACATGATTGGTTTTCAAAGGGAGCGGGAGGGAAAGGCAGGTTTGTTCCCTGACAAAACTTTACATAGGTTTGGATAACCTTGTTAAAGGAGGGGGCTCTGGAGGTGTTTAAACTGACTTTCTTAAGCTAATTTAAATATCTCACATATCTCATAGGTGTGATTCAAAGGACCTAAGTCAGCATCCATGTTCAGAGCACATCTGAACTAGATGCCTAAAATAGCCTGAGGCAGGTACTAACAGTCCCAAAGATCTCTGCCACATCTTGTATGTTTATGTTGGCCCTTCTAAAGATGCCTTATGCCATTTGGAGTTGCCAATTGCTCAGAAATCATGAAGCTGCCCATCCTGTAACTGTGAGACCGTCTTAAAAAAATCAGAAATTTAAATAGCATTCTTCTTTGTATTTACTTTCTGGGTTTTTGAGTTTTTTTGTCACATTTTTATGCTGTTCACCTCAGTCACAAAATCTAGAAACTTACTCAAAAAGATTTTCACATAATCATTGTCTCCTGGAGCTGGGACTTTAAGTTAAACATGAAATAACTTGAGTCTTGTGATAAAATCATGAGAATTAGCAATGCTGGCATCTATTCATCTATTCACCTCAGAGAAAATACATATCTTTAAACACATAACTTGTGGTTACCAGGTTACCTTTTTGGAGCACAGGAAAATGATTTGGCTTCTGCCAAGAATCTGATGTGTTTCACAGGGTAGCATGTACACTGAAACTGCAAACGATGTGGAGCTACACTTTTTTATTCCCTACGTCAGGTGTTTGTACACATGGACCATACTGGTATCTTGCCTTGGGGTCTGGTGGCAAGACAACGTAACCTTTTTCATGCAACAGAAGACAGACGGAGTGAGTCCTGAGAGATGACAGGCCTCGCTGGGGATTTTCGCGCCCCACGCTGCCACCCCTGCTGACTGGCTTCCGACGCTGGGAGGCCGCAGCCCTYCCGCGTCCCTCGAGGCCTGCAGGCCGGCGCCTCCTCCGCCGCCGCCTCAGAGCCACCAGGGCCATAGACAGCGCACGTTTGCACTCAGGGTCAGTGTTTACTAATCTTGGTAAAAGACCAGACACTACCCCCAGCTGCGAGCAGCCCTGCCCCGAGGCCCTGCGGCTGGCAGCCCAGGGGCCTCCCTGCCGCCATTGCTGTAGCGCAGGCCAGGAGGTGGAGCCGGAGCACCGCTTCCGGGGTGCCTGGGGGCAGGGCCTGGGCCTGTCAGTAGTGGGGCCTGGGCAGGTGCCCAATGAGCAGGGGGGTGTGCTTCTGGGGGCGGGGCATAGGCAGGTGCCTGCGGGGCGGCCTGGGACGGTGTGGGGCGGCGGGGGCACTGGGCCCTGCTCTGGCTGTGAGCGGGCAGGGGTCCCCTGGGACGGTGTGCGCACCTCAGGGACGCGACGGTTTTCTCTGGGTGTCCCCCTGCTTCTGCCTAGGGTTTTGTACCCAAAAYGGGAGKTATGGGGAGCTCTGGGCCCTGCTCTGGCTGTGAGCGGGCAGGGGTCCCCTGGGACGGTGTGCGCACCTCAGGGACGCAACGGTTTTCTCTGCGTGTCCCCCTGCTTCTGCCTAGGGTTTTGTACCCAAAACGGGAGTTATGGGGAGCTCTGTGACCAAGCTGCGTTTTTTACTTGGCGGAAATGTGTAAGGGAAAGGGGATCGCGCTGCCTTGGACGGCCAGTACGCCATGAAACCCTGCGGAGAGTGAGAGCCAGTTGCAAGAATAAATCTGTTAGCAGGAAGCTTAATGAGGAGTTCCTGCTAC
The DNA here is from genome assembly GCF_003343035.1 of Apteryx rowi. Taxonomy (NCBI): domain Eukaryota; kingdom Metazoa; phylum Chordata; class Aves; order Apterygiformes; family Apterygidae; genus Apteryx; species Apteryx rowi. The sequence continues at coordinate 226,303 of NW_020448708.1, forward strand.
ATACACACACACACAAAGGGAGAGGCACAGATTTTCCTACAAGCTTTCAAAACCCCTTAACTTTGGTGGAAAAGTATCATCCTTTATTCCCCTTGGAATTCCGACTGATAAAATACACTATTCAGTGAATGTAATCACACCTGAAGCCACATAACAAAACATYCCAGCAGGTCATGATTTCTTAAGCAATGTCTGTTACTCTTTAAGAATGCCATTCATACACAGTTATTTATCATGCACTGTAAAAATGATCTTTTAAAGATACTTGAAAGAAGGGAGGAGACAAACAGACATACTTCCTTAGCTAGTCATATCTTAAAGATCAAATGCAAAGTCAATAGACATAAGTTGTATATAACCTCATCCTGTACTTGATTTATTGCAGATGGGAATCAGCTAGAAACTGAATTACTTTGAAATTTTTACTACTGACATTAAAATTCCAGGTTTGTATACATATCTCTTGCGGAGATGCTAAATACAATTTTAGCTAATTTGGCATGCACTTTGATTTGCTGGCACTCAGACATCCATGTTAGAGGCAGATACCAGACCTCCTATAAAATCTTAAGTAACTCATGAACTTAAAGATGTGTTAATTTATCATATAATTTATCAGAGGACAAGACTTTCAAAACTAATGAGGAYCCTGCCATTTTGAAAACACAATCAGCTTATCCAGCTTCTGACATAGGAATTGAGAGGCCTAATTTTAGGTAACTTTTTCCCCCCAAAAGTATAGTTTTATAATATCACATTAAAGTGACTTACACATATTTTTAACTGTTTCATGCTGACTTTTTTAGTCCATTCTAAAATGACCTGAAAAGGAGAGTTGTCAACAAATTTAACATCTGTTTATCTTCCCTGATCAAATTAGATTAAGGTATTAATTCTCCTTCTTACTTTTCAGTGGAAACTACCTAAGTAGCAACTTGCCGAAAATGCATAAAGGCGTTTAGCAATTATGTACTGGGTATGTTTGAAGAGATCAAGGTGCACTCGCATGTCCTGTACTATGGATATCTCTGATTAGCTTGTCATCACTCTGAAGAAGATGTAGCCCAACTCTCCTATGCTATGTAACAGGCCAGCTGTTAGCTGTCTGTCAAGCACCTAAAGTGGACAAGTAGTCCAGGAGCAAAAATGTCACTCCTTTGATCTGGCAAGGAGCAGCTGCTGATTTATAGAGTAGGACTTTGTTCTTCCGTTCTATTTTACTTTCTTTCCTAAGGCAGAACCACAAAATCCAGCAGAAAAAAAAAAGTGCCCGTTCTCTGCAACATCAACAAGCTCTGACAACTGCAACAGGGTTTTTCTTGGCCCTAACAAAGCTCTCAGGCATCTCCTTTGACGCTCACCTTTTTTTTTTTCCTTCTTCTTTTTGCAATGCAGTAGTTATTGTTTAATTCAGCTTCTGTAAATGGAATGGACTGTGGCCAGGAAGCCTGGGGCATAAACACACCTGTATGAAAGAAGCCTTATTGTAGCAACCATCTACAACCAACCTGCACATGCACTACCAGTTCGTGAGTTCAGAAGGAATGTTCCATTTTTCCTGACAGCAAATTTTGCCTTAAGATAACAATTTTTTGTACCCACTGTCTTGTCTTGACCATGAAGCTTGTACACTTTTTCATTGTTATTAAAATCTGAAGGAAAAAAAATATTAGGCTAGGAAATAGGTATTTTTCTCTCTGTCAACCAGTGGACCTCAGGAAATTGGATCCAAACAGCCTACTTTTAAGAAAAAACAACCAAAATAAATTTATAGAAATATACTACTGAAAGTTTGAGAACTACTGATTCTAAACATGCTGCTTCTGTTTCAGAGACAGTGATGCAATCGTAGCCACCTCCAGCTTATTCTGTTACAGATTCTACCCAAAAAAACATTTTGGAAGAAAGTATTTAGTAAGCAATAGGATTTGATGCAGCTAATCAGACTGTGACAGTGCGAGCCCAGAGTACATGTTCTGTTCAGTTCTTTTAGAATTGAAAGCTGTTGAGCTCAGCAGATTCTATGAGGTGATCAGTACACTGTGCTGGGTGTTAAATTCCTACCTCTCCCATAGAAATATTCAGGGAGTTTTCTCTGTCTTTTTATTTCCTTTCTGACTGTTTTCAAGTTCATTAACCAAAAGCCCAAAACAAACCTACAGGCCACAAGAAAAGGCTGCAGTACAACACTGCTGAGCTGGAGAGCAAAATCTTGTGTGTTTACAGATGGGGAGGGGAAGCATGCAGCAAGCTGAATATTTGACCCTCGCATGTGGCTACACACATGCTGTGTTCACACTTCTTTATGCTGTAACTTTAAAAACAGAAAAAGGTTTACAAAARCAAAGATGGGAAGAGGTGAGGGTGGTGGGGGCGACATCATGAGTACCGGATATTTTGTATATATGTTAGCTTGTGGAAATAAATAAGAACTATTACAGCCAAGGCCCTAAGGGAGGCAGGAAAATGATGATGTACAGGATAGTATAAGATGATATATTAAAAACTGTGCTGTCAGTGGAACAATAGAATATTAAGCAAAAGTCCATAATAATTGGCAGATATTTAGCTGTAGACATCTTGCTCTGGTTGGTGGTACTAAAGTATACGTGAGAGGAAAGAGAACTAGTTAGGCAATTAGAAATAATGGGCATAAATAATACACTACGTATAAATACATACACACACCCCTATGTTATAGCACTTACACGGATACACCTAATCACCTCTCAGTAAGTCATACCCACATGGTGATCCCTTGTGTTTTGCTATTTGCACTGTTTGGTTATTGCAGATTCAGCTCTTGTTAATCTTTCTCTCTGTAGATACAGAATCATGTTCATTTTTCCCCTCTGATTATTCCAATACTGGTGGCAAGACTTTATCAAACCAAAGGGTCTGACAGCTTAGCAGCTAAAGATATATCAACACTGCAGACACAGGTGAGACTGCCACCCCGGCCATGCCATGCTATGACTGAAGTATCAGCATCAGTATGGGACAGCTGTATTATTTGAGTGTGCTAAAACCAAGAGGTAATTATACAAATCTTCCCAGTGTCATGCTGATGAATCCTTTACTCTGTCTCATCCCATGTGCTCTCTATATCCCATAGAAATCAGGGGAAGAAGCTTTAAGAACGTTATGGAGAGTTTGTTAGTATATGAATGTGTTTCATGTGCCCTGTCTTAGTTACTGTAAACCAAACTGGGCTAGAATCAGGGAATGGAAAATTAAAAAAACACTGTGGATCATGCTGCGCTGCCTACCACTCCGTACCCAAGGTTCCTATACTTTCTGACCAGTGCTTCATCTCCCCCAGGACTCAGTCCTTGCTTCCCCGTCCACCTTGCTGGCTCGCCAGAGGTAATTGCAAAGCTGGCAAGTCAGCAATAAAGCTCACTGGTGCTCCATAGGGATCTTAGATGGTCAGATATGCTATGATTGAGGACATATATATGAATGTTGCACCACCTCTCTGTTCTCTCTGCTGTCTCCATTCTTCTGAACAAGCTAAGGACTGAAACCGAGAAGGCTTGTGCTTTCCGAATTACTTGGAGGGGTGGATTCCTATGGATTTCAGTACTGAGCTGGCTTACGGGCACAGCAGAGCATTGTGAGAGCCACGTTCAGGTTCCCTAGCTAAAGAGGAGCCTATTATTATTATTTTTTCCTTCTGTTAAAGGACGGATAGCTAGAGAAATATTTCTTAATGTAGTCATTGGCACTTAAATATCTCATGTGAAAATTAAATCACACAAAAAGGAACTCGAAACTGAAGACATATTTCTTCAATGAAAACTGGCCAGTTCTGTATTGTGTTCCACTATCCCATAGTTTGCATACAATTGAGATATCTGTTACGAAATGAAACCCAATCTATATAACCTATCTAATATTTATCTTTCTGTATGAGAACAGTTTGGAAACTGTGTGTGTGATCTTACATAATTTTAATAACTGGTTGCTGACGGATTTCAATATTAACTCTGACTGGTACAGTGTTGAGTCTTAATTTTCAGTAGGACTTCACTAATTGTTCTTGCACTGCGTAGGGGTGAAAGCATCTAAAAATATGTGTAGAAACCTGCATTTGAGCCTATAAAACTGGTAACTACAGAGCTGAATCCACCAATGTGCTGACTGCTTTAGCCTAATCTAGTAAAACACTAGGACGCATAAGGAAAATTTTCAATATGACCTAATCCTATTACCAAAATCATCATAAGACCTGTAAAGCCAGTCTTAACGTTCACTGAAATTCATATTTAGAAGGCAATATTAGCAAAAGGACCCTGGACACTTTGGTGTCTAATTTGTAGGTGATCTGCTACTGAGGAAACTCTGCCTCTAGTTAGACATTCTAGGAATCACTGGAAGATGGGCTTAGATACCTAACTACCTTTTTTGTAAAAGAACCCCCTTGCATCACACTAAAAGTACCTAAATTCCTTAGGCAGGTAGATTTCTACTTTTTAACATCCACTCACATTAACATTTTAGGTGCTGCATATATGTGTATCGTAACAGCCATAACCAAGCTCTGTCTCTCAGTTAGATACTTATATCCATTCCCATGGATCCTTTAACGAGAGACATCTAAGACAGGTCTGTTCTTTCTCATAACCATACAGATAAAGATCACTTTCCTTTATAGCCAACATCATAATTATTTGAATATTTATCTGAAAAGAAGGAGATCAGGTTTTGCCTGCCTATACTGCTTGATTTGGAACAAAGACTTGAGCATAGGTAAGGCCCACATCCTAAAAGCACATCTGAATCACTGGGGTATTCAGTACAGTAAACAAAGCTCTTTCAGTTCTCATTCTGAAGATGTTCCACCTTAAGTAAGTAATTATACAGTCATTGTAATTAACCAGAACTTAACTCTCACACATCTTAAGTTGGAGCCCTAACCAAGAGGCTGTACAGCCAAGCCCTTGTTCTTACTTAATTCTGCTGTAATGACTAGTTGTTACATACATAACAGAATTGGCAGTCAGAAGAACAAGAAAGGCATGACAGCAAAGAAGAGTAAAAATGGAGCATTATATTCAATAGGCCATTGATTGGGAAATTCAGCTCACTTGGAACACTTAAGACATTGATTCAAATCAAAGCCAAGAGAAGACCTGCAAACATATATCCTATTTAACAAGTGAATCTTCTAGCCAATGAGCCATTGAGTATAACACTCCCTCTATCCCATTTGCCTCTTTTGTGTAAAGCTTGATACAGCTGAGGTATGGCAAGATTTTGCTGGCCCCTGGAGAGGTACCCTGAGGCAAGGCTAATTTTGTGTTGAAGGTTGTGTGTCACTCTGGAACAAGTTACTGTCTGTTTATCATCATATCTGTATGAGTTCCAGCTCCTCTGTCCTTGGGGTCCCATCTATATAAAATAACCATGGGCAGGGCAATATCTTGCTTTTTGATACTGCTAGGGTTATAGTTCCAATTTTCTCAGTTATATCATATTCTAAGTTTTGCTCAACAACAGAAACAAGTATATATGGGCCAAAAGTTTTTAGGCACCTCAGGACTGGGCAGCAACTAGGGGGGGGATGTTGGAAAATTCAGTGATGGCTCAAGATAAATTTAGCTTAAAATAAAGATTGCAGATTTTTTGCTTAATACTGGTGTACAACTCAAATGATATACATATCTAACAGACATATTAATGAGGAAATATTTTGTATCTGTTACACAGATCTCTTATCTCTTATCTTAATTTGTTCATAAGCCAATATAATAATAATACTTTCACAAGAAATTCAATCCAAGTTTTAGAATATCTTTAACCAAACTTTGAAAGAAACAAAAAATTTAAGTTCAATAGAAACATGATGTAAAACAAAAAAAGTCTGTGAAATGAGGGGAAAATGTCCCAAATTAGCATGCAGTATCTTCAAGCTAAACAGTTGAGTAATATGCTTGTGTACATAAGAATTTAAAAATAAATTTCATGAGAAATTCACTACAAATAACAATGTTTTCATTCTAATTCAGGGTCCAAACTGAGGAAAACACAGAAAGATAAATCAGTAGTCAGAAGAGGGAAAGTTAATTTTTATTTTTCCCTTTGAATAATTAAAATTATCAATAGCATGGGTACATTTGTAAGAACAGTACACACTTTTAATTTGATAGTAAAATTTCCTGTAATAGGTGACTATTTTAGAGATCAAATATATCATTATACCTGTAACCTTTTAGCATGACAAAGTTTAAAAAAGAATAATAAAAGCAAAAAATGCAAACATCCATTGACCAAAGCATCAAAACACTTATTCTCCTAAAAGTCAGATGAACTAGTAAAGGGGAGTTAGTTTCCATTTCCTTTTCTTGATTCTTCCCCAGTTGTTATATCCAGTCCTTCCAATGTGACTATATTATCATCCACAAAATTTTTAGCATCATCGTAATCATAAAAGATATATTTTATATCTTTATAAATCACATGAGGCTTAGCAGACCCTGGTAATGCCACATCTGCTTTAATCCCAGTAAATTCTAGCCTAAGACAGCATAGCCTGTGGTGTCTCACCTGAGTTCTCAGAGACATTTCAGGAAATGCATTAGCTCCGTGATTCAGTGAAATATATACAAACAAATACAGTGGTCTATAGCCAAAGGAAAAAATAGCACTCTAAATAGGTTTTGACAGAAGCCTGATCTGAAGAATCTGAGTCTATTTTATATATGTCCTTTAATCACCAAACAATTCTGCTGAGATGAGTGGTCCATATAAAAGAGCTGCCTAATTTTTGAATTCTCATACATGTTTTCAGAGTCAGAGAATTCATTTATCTAGAAGACCTGCCTTCCTGTGGTGGAAGAAACTCGGGCCTGTGGAACAACAAATACAAAAACGTCACCTCAAATTTTGCATCCTAATTTCTAACACAAATCTCACAACTCCCTCATTGCTGGGGCAAATCTGATACCAGATGTGCCACTTATGCTAAGACTGGTGGCTACACTTCATTTTCAGGTGTATTAAATTCAAGTAAAAAAACTGGTGAGTGAAACCTTCTGTGAACATGTTCTGCATCCAGACTGAAAAAAGAAATCATCCCGAGCGTTACCAAGATCAGGGAGTAGTTTTCCAATATAGCACAGTTCTATAATAACTACTTAAGCATGCCATATAATATTAATCTTTCTCATGAACTCAGTCCCAAACTAGTTTCCATGGCGAGAAATTAAGAGGTATGTACAGGCAAAGGAAAAAATATATGAATAGCCAGTGACATAGAAACGTTCTTTAGATGGGAGATATGGTAGAGAGAAAGGATTTTTCAACTGAGATTGCAGAACAGAGGGGAGGACAGTATTAGATGAACAGAGAGAGCAGAGAGGAGAATACGAAAAAAGAAACATCTATGTTGAAGTAGGTTTTGACATCGTTTTAAAAAAAAATTTTGAAATTGATCCAGAAAAGGATGGTAGAAGGCTGTTGAAGTGCTTGAAGTAGGAGGTGATTTTGATGTATGTGCGAGAAGGAAGCATCAGCATTTGGCACATTAGGGGGCATGAAGAACTGGGACTTAGAGTCCCGAGGGAAGGGAACTACAATAGTCAAGGTGAGAAGAGATGAAGGCACAAGCGTATGTGACATACATGATTAATACTGTTGAAGTGGGAGTAGGAAGAGAGGCAGAAACTGGAGATGTGAGAGAAAGAGCTACGTTAGGAATTGCACGTGGATTTTGGGCAGTGAGAACAAATGTGTGAGGAGTCCTAGAGGAGTACAGAGGAGTAAGACTCATATTTAAGGGTGTCTAAAAGAGTAATGTTGCTGTGAGGGGTTCTCTGTCAGTTTTGTTTGCCAGGTTATAAACGCATCTATATAAAGTGATCAAAAAGAGTGATCTAAAACACGAACTTTTTTAAAACAATGCTCTATTTATTGTGATCATTAGTTAGTCAAGCAGTCTCTGCAATAGCTGCAGCTGTGGCTCGTTCCATCTTATCAGGACTTTTAAAGCTCTTATAGTCATTAATGTGAAGCTTTTCACAGTATTTTAACGTGATAAATATACTCCCCCCCCTTTCTTGAGTTCTCTTTTGTTTGAGTATACTATACATCCTTTAATATCTAAATAAGTTGCTCTCAAAGTCATCACAACATAGCTACATTTTGGAATAGAAAATGCAAATATGGTCCTGATAAAGCCCTGTAATGTTTATTAAAAACTTAGTAGCTTTGAACAGTTTATTGCAATCTATAATCAGTATCGTTCTTCATAATATAGTCCAAAGATCCAAGCCCCAATATAGTATACATGTGAGTATATATGTGAGAGGGTATCATCACATCAGTTGTTTAATTCTGTTATTTGCAGTGTGCAGAGCGCAGAGTGGGCTTTTACTTACGACTGTTTTAAACAGTACCTGCCTGCCCTACAACTCTCCAAAAGACTCCATGTTGAGGTTAGCACAATAAAGAGCTTGATTTCTCTAAGCAACACTGTCATTCAGACTGACAGCACCCATTCATTCACTGGGGATGAAATAAAAAATAAATTAAAAAAAAAAGAAAGAGAAGGACTCAACTGTTGGTCTTACTGACTCCTGAAAGAGCAGCTACACTATCATTACCACCAAGTGCATACAACCTGAGCTTGATGTTGGCCTGCTTAAAATTACTATTTGCTATGAAGGGTTGGCAAAGCAATTTATAAAATGATGGGGTAAAAGTAAGTGAAGCCCCATTAAAAGCTTTTCCTTTCCTTTAAACAAGAGTGAACAGAGTAGGACTCTCTGTCAGTTTGACCCATTTATTACCTTTGTACATTTTCCTTTATTAACATCTATTAGCTGATTAGATTTCTCTTAGAAGTAATTGGGCATCATTAGATAATTGTATCACTGTGGATTCTTATTGGGGAAAGGTATTAAATCCAAACACTTAAGATACATAAAACCAGATGGATGTATCTGTCTGTCTGTCCATCTGTCCATTCAAGAACCCTTTGGATATTTTTAGAGAATTTAAAGTAGTTATGCAACTCAAAAACAAAAGAGGACTTTTTAAAGAAGGAAAATACACTTAATTAAACAGGYGTCAAAGTTATTTTCTTGTCAACATCCACAATATCCATGACAGTGATGTTGTGTAATCGTTCCTGTGGAATACTGGTTCTCAGAACCGTAATGAGTTGCTATTAGAAAAAGCAGGGAAGTAGTATCCCCACAGAGTTATCTTCTAAATTATTTATACTTGCAACACTTCCACGTAATGGCAGTTTTAAACTCAAGCAAACAAAGCAAACCAAACAATAAACAGAGGGGAAGAGAATGTACAGAAGCCCCTTCTAAATGCAAGTAGATAGAAAGGTGAGTCAAACAAACTAATCAGATTTAGTTTCCTACACAAATCCTCATGAGGTTTGCAATAGACAGCATCAAAGCTTTTGAGGGTTGTGTCACCTTGATAAAGGATTGAACGGCAGTGTATCTGATTTATCTCTCACATCCGAAATGTAAAGGAATGCAACTTTATTTGTCTGGTGCAAGTTTGCTTATTGTCTTTGAAATTCCACAGTGGACCCCCCACAAAAGGCTTAGCTATCAGAAGGGTGCAAATGACAGCAGAGCCTCATGTTGCTGTGTTATATTCATCCCCTAGGCTATGGCGTTAGGTTTGCTCAGGAGTTTGGGGTTTTGTTGTTGTTTTTGTACAACCTTAGCATTGTGAATTACTTACTCTACTTTCCACACTTGCCTTACTAATACACAGTGTAATGATTAACACTTTACCAACTCAACACTTTTCAGAAATATCGAGACGGGATGTCTTTTTTAAAAAATGTACTTCTGCCAAACACAAGTCTGCTCAGTGCAAAGAGGATGTGGATGAATCTGAAGATCAAATACCTCAGACTGACTGATCTAATGGTCTCCTTCTGATCCTAAACTGTTTACATTTATGAACATATAAAGACTATCCTGTTCACTTTCCATTAACTAATCCATGAGTTTTGTTTTAACCATCAAAACACATTCCTGGTGAAACTGCTATCCTATTAACTTAATGAGCAACTAAATTTAGTTACTTTAAAAGCAAATTTCTACTCCACAAAAAGAAAGAAAAAAACATGAGGCATGTTTCCTCCCCCCTGCTTCCTGTAAAATGAGTATCTAAATATTGTCAGTCTTTTGTCAGTCACAATACAAATAAGTTTTAAAAGTACCCGCTTATTCTGAGTGCCCCCATTTCTGCTCATTTGGATTAAGGTACGCAAAATAAACACACAACAAAAATGTTGGCCTTCTTTTTAAGCAAAGTGACCCTTATATGTACAAAAAAACTGATTTGACTTACACTACTACTTCAGTTTCACACCAACATCTCCATTGATTGTAGTGGAGTTACATTAGTTTGAAATTGGAGTAACTGAATAGTGGATCAGGCCCTATATTCAGACATAGGTTTTCCACTAGATAATGGCTACTTATATATTTATGAATTTTAAAATGCTTTTCAATTCAGCTATCATTGTTACTATGTGCAGGAAGTAAAGAAGTAAATTGCAACCAAGCTTTTAGGGGTTTATTCCCTCATGAAGCACTTGTATTGTGAGTGTCAGGGGAGGGCAACTGTATAGTGCCCTCTACATAATAAATGACACTGTTGAATATTCTTAAAGTAATGTCTGTTTGTGTGTGGTTTTGGGGACAGGGCTATTATCCATTGCCTCTAAATTCCTAGATACTATGCCATCATTTCCTTAACTCAGCTTCACAGAAATTTTCAAAGAGGTTTAAGATAACTGAATCTATTCTGTCGTGATCACCCATAGAAACAGCGAGTACTCATAGAGCTGTAACAGGTTTCAGGCAAATGTGTAAGTCCAGTGTCAAGTGAAATTATGTGCAGAGACTCAGAGCAGAAATAGTATACGGCTGTCTGCTCCCAAACATGACAATCATCATAAACCTTAACCTCGACATTCCTTGCTTTCCTCAACAACAGCTAAAAATGCTGTACACATTTATACCATCTAATGAACCAGCCATTAAAATGAAACCACAGATCTATACCAATAGATTATCAGGAAGAGAAGTGTGAAGCGAACATTGTAGTTCATTGTAGTATCGTGGTAGTTATAAAGAAGAAAGACCTAATAGATCATCATCTTCATCCTTCTGCAAGAGTAGGGGATAGCCTACCAACAGGCATCCCATCAGCTACTAAAATGACAGTTTGTAAACTGGATAGTGAAAACATGCAGTGCAAAATCCCAGGGAACAGAAATTCCAACTGACCACAGTAAATTTGGAAAGAAAATGATGGATGCTTATTTTACTCTTCTTTGATGGCAATACAAAGGAAGGACAGACTACTGACTGAAATAGGGGGCTAGGATTCAAGAGTTTTGTGTTTGGTTTCTGGATCTGCCACATATTTTCTTTGTTAACATGTATAAACCAACTAATTGTAGATGCTGACTCTGATTATGAAAAGAAATGAGGATATAAGACTTGGTCTTTCAGGAGCAAGTAGGCAAAGAGTGAGCAGGAATGAGTGGAGTTTAGACTTGACTCCTTTCCCACCCACACCCCCTTTAAGCGAAGCAAATAATCAGCACTAAAATGATAGCAACATATAGCAGATAGTGCTCAGTAATGAATACATATCACTGTAATGAGCAAGGGCAAAGCAGGAAATTGCGCTTTTGCTATGCGTCAGAGACATTTTCCATGCTATTCTTACAGTTTTACTAAAAATCAAACCCTACTTGAAGCTCAGTTTCCTATTAATAGGATATTAATTACTACTTCTGTATCTCACCTCTCATTTTCCTTTTGTTGTGATGACACATTTTCTATTGTTTTAGGTAAATTGACAATGAAGAGCACAAAAATATTTAGATACTAATATATCCATCCTTTACACTGCACAAGATTTACCTTCCTCTAATTGAAATTCTGATGATGGCTGAGGGCCTGATTACACTAGTTACAATTACTAGACTCTTGTTTAAAATTTGTTCTGCAATTGCTATTCACATGTAACTTTTCAGAAGTCTTTTTAACGTTATTTTTATGTTGGATAATTAGCCGATATTTAAGAATTCTAATCTCATATAAATGCTCAATCAAAACACATATTTTCCTGTGAGCTAAAAATGCCTGGATTTCAGTTTTGATTCTCAAAAGAATGTTATTGTTCCTGCAGGACGTGCAATGGAACATAAAAGAGCACTTCACCTCACCACTTGAATTGGATGAGTTTTTTTGTCTTTTCTTTTTTCTTTATTTTTGAGTGTTTAATTGATTATTGTTTTCTGCTTTTTTTTCTCATCGTCTTTATCTTTTCCTATGTGTGTGAATTTACTGCTTTTGAAAAAAACACAAAAAAGTTCTGCTGTCCTTATATTGTGCTTCTCATTTCATCTGCTGAGAACTCCTCAAAGAAAAAAAAAATAGTCATTTTCAGTTTCAAGACCCATTCAGTTATTGGTCTGTCTTTGGGGACTGCCTGTGAGGATGCCAAATAATGCTGACTCTATGATGCGTACTCCAAGATCCACCTATTCACTTCTCACAAGCCACAAAACAAATGCTGGTAATCAGCTTTTGTCAAATACTGATATGAACTGGACTAGAACTCCTGACTGAATTTGCAAATGTTTGGGTATATGAAATACTTCCTTTTCCATAAGATAAACAGTGTATCAATGTGGTAGACAGATGAATTATCATGTCCTCATGAGTCCATCTGTCAATGCATCCCTCAGATAATGGGGAGGAAAGAGAAGGAGAAATAAGAATCCCAGGAAGGAACCTCTCGCTTTTGCAGACAGCAAGAAGAAGAAATTCTAACCAGCAATCAGAAAGAAGATGAAAAATCAGCCACTGAAAGTGGGAAAGAAGGAACAGCACAAGATACAAGTGAAGGAAGAGCTTATCGTACTTCCAGAACTGTGCACAGCAAAGTGGGGCACATAGAGTGTTTTTTTTTAAATACATTTGTGGGCAAAACCACATCTTGTGCCAAAGAAACAGAATTTAAACCAGAGCAAATAGCAATGGGATAGCTTCATTATCATGTTTGAATAGGAGTTATTAAAGCCTGGTTTGAAAAACAAAGAGAAGAACATTGATGTAGAATCAAAGACTGTGGCAGAAGGCAGGACAACTATTTTTTATCTGATTCTCATGAAGAAATATATAAGCTTCTGTGCATTTTGGTTCACCTCAGTCCTATTTAGTTTTAATCCAGGCCTATTTGTATGGGTTTCTTTTAGATATGTTTATTATTAAGCAAATAATACACTCGAAATGCTTCATAACAGGTGACTCATAGGAAAACACATCCCATCAGTTCTCTATGAAGTGAACAATGTGGAGGGGAATGGCAAAGCCAATTCACTCTGGCTTCTAGTGAAAGAAGCAACCTTCCAAAGGCTGACAGAAGAATTAGAGGTGGAACTGAGCTGCAGTGGCATGATCCAGCAGTTGCCAGGGATGCAGTTCTAGGCCCATCACAGGAACCTTCTGATTTATTTGATACTGATATTATCTGCTTGTTTTGCAGTGGTTGGAGAAAAGAATCTCAGTGCCCTTTTCTGATCATCCCAATGTAAGCAGAGTTCTGTGTTTCCACTGATACAACTCCTGCTTCATGTAGCTTGTGTCCCCTTAAAAGACTATTCCTTGAAAATAAGCCCTCAGTTAACCATATTGCTATGCAAAATCATGGGCAGAGTAGACTATTAGAGACCAAGCATCAAGAAAACATGAGTAGCGGCATTGCTGGGAGAGAGGTTGTAGGAATAATTTTCCTTTGTATTGTCTCCATGGTGGTATACCCTGCATTACTACTGTACCACAGTTTGTTTACATTGGTAAATGGTAAAGTCACAAATACCCTGGAGACAATTCATATGCCCCAAATTTACTGGAGTATACAATCATAAAAGCTGTGTTCTGAAGTCAAGATAAAATACTTGTATCCAGTACATGTTTTGTAGTATAGCTTATAGATATTTCTCTGCAATTGCACACGCTGGTGAGAGTATAGATGGACCGTAACACCTCTATGGATATTCACGTATCTGCAATCATCTGCCATTCTCTCCATGTCATGACACATGAAGAAAGGAGGGGATGAACAGAAATTGCTACAGTTCCTCAACTATGCAAGAGGGGTTCTTTCCTTCCTAATTTTCTAGAAACTCTGCAGTATCTCTATGTACTGTCCTGCAAATGCTGTTTCCGTAACTTATTACAACTGCTATTTGAGGACTGATTCAAAATTCCTTGACATCTATGGAGAAACTCCATTTCATTTCTGCAGGCTTTGAAACAGGAACATGGAGGATCTGAAGGAGAGGTTAAAGGAATGAAACCACTTTGGAAATGTCATCTTAACCTGCTAGCTCCTAACCACCTCCTCACTTATATTACTTATGTAATGCCCCAATGGGACATTCCAGGAAAGTCAGAGAATGAAGCAGCAAAGCACTTTTATATTTAGCAGAAAATGATATTTTTCATGTTTTTTATGTTATTTTTATGCTTTTACGCCTAACATATTTTAGTGCTATTTTTATATATTTTTATCTTGTTTTATAATATATTGTCATATAGCGGGAAAATACACTAGCATGAGATTCCAACAAATGGCTTTTGCAGTTTTCAGCAGTTTACCTTTATTACTTCAGTGCTTAATTACGTAATGTTTTAACACCTCTGCAGAAGCATGCAGCTCCATCTCAGTGTTAACGTCTTTACACTGTTCACATAGTGAATCCACTTGCTTACTTCACTGCTAGTTCTTATTGTTAGAAAGGCTATGCAGACTGTTACAATCTTCTCAAGTGACTGGAGAATTTAGGGGCCAGATTTCCAAAGCTATCCATGGACCTAAAACAGACCTGTGCTTTGTGGTATTTATAAAAGCACGCGAGGGCCATCTGAAATTGACCCACCGTTCTGTATTACACATATATGTATGCAGTGCACAGAGAGCTTTGCATCTCTGCTGGAGCTCTGTGAGCTACTGTATTATGAACAATACTTCTAATAATTAGGCATTCTGGACCACTTGTCAGAAAAAAGGAAACCAAAAGTTTCTGAGTAAAGTTGTAGGAAATATTTGCAGTGGACATAACCACATAAAACTAATCTAATTCTAGGTTCCAGCAGAAAAAATAAACCTCAGCCCGGGTTCATAGAGTGATTCTGGACTCATCTTTAATTTTGCATCACCATATATCTTATTTCGGAACTAAAAGAAATATCATAGCCAAACTCAAGATCAAACCACAGCGCTGCTTCTGGATTTGTCTCTTCTTTTTAGAGAGAAACAAAATTTAACATTTGAAATGAAAGTTTTTATATATAAAAATAAGCATTAAGTCATGTGGCTGAGGAAGAAAGCTCCTCCTCAGAAGTGCTTTTATGCAAACGGGGGTCTCCAGAACTTAGATGTGCCAAAGACTGTTGGGACTTGCTCTCCCTGATTTAGCAGTTTACTTAAGCATGTGTCTGTCTATAAGCACACAGATAACTTCATTAATATCAGTGAGACTACTCACATACTTAGGCAGGTGCTATAACAGTGTAATGGAGTCTCATCTGAAGAATGAACTTTGAGAATGTTTGTTCCTGAACAAGTCAGCCAAGAGTTGTTTCATTTAATTTTTTTTAATGATCCAAACTATTTTGTCCTTTGTGTGTGTGCAGTGTTAAGGAAATTCCATATGGTTGTGAAGTTAACAGAAAAATCCTGATTTCTTTTTGAATATATAAAACAGAAATATTCCTAGTGCCTTACAAATCACTTCATGGCTGGTTTACAGAACATTGTACTCATCAGCATAAAATATATACATTTTTTAAATGCAGTGGGTTTTTTTTAAAAAATGGTTTGTTACATGTAAAATGGCACATTCTTCTTATGGAGAGAAAATAGAGTCTTTATTAAAGGCTCATGAATGAACAAGGCCAGGCAATGTAAAAACCTGTAGAAACTTTTCTTTGGGTCTGATTTACATTGAAAACTATCAAGTGAAATACAGCATATTTTCTGTTATTTGATAACAGAGGGTATATTAAAAAAAAACCCTTCAAAATACAACCTTTTGAGAACCACAGTGAAAATGAATTTTTAATAAGGTTTGCCTCAGTGAGGTCTGACTTGGCCAAAAAGACATTCCTACAATGCAAGTGCAGTATAGAAGTATGACTTGAGAAAATCTGTATAGACTGTGAATTACATCAGTCATTGAGTTAGGTAAAGAAAACTGAAGAAAAGGAAGAAATGATATATTCCAGTAGAAAACAAACAATTGCAATCTAGTTAAGTTGCCATGCACTTTCCACACTATAATTTTCCTAATTCTATATAAATGACATTCTACGATGACCCAAATTTTGTAAACCCTTTCTGCTTCCATTTATAGCTTTTAAGATAAAACACAGAATTTTCTTGTCTCCGCCATCTTTAAATTAACCCATGCTCAGCAGAAGGTTAACATCAGTCTCTTATGACTTTAAGTGTATAAGAATAAAAGCACATCAAAGCATAATCCAAATCTTCCAATTTCTCCCAGTGCTCAGTTCCACCTGGAAATTGCTCTTTTATCATTGGTAACATCTAACTAATGAGTTCACCATTCCAATTTTATCCTCTAAAAAGAAAGAAAAGTAAGGGAGYGGAGCCTTCAGGTTGCTGTGAAAAGCGCTACCCTTCTGGATTATTCAGCTTTGTATACTGGTCAGCAGACAAGACTGCCTCTTTGAAAATTCAAACAGGAAAATTTTTGCCAAGCCAGCATTCCTGATTCTTTACTGGCCAGCATCTTGGGCATAAATGACAATTCATGCAAAGAAAGTGTAAAACACCCTTGGTATACTCTTTGTTTAATAGCTATTGTAGTTTTTTTGTGCACTGAGTGGGGAAGTGATCACACTAGGTGCAGAACATTTATAAATCAGCTCTAGTCGCATCTTTCTGAGCAGAAGAGTTTTAGCAGGACACATGCCTCTTAGGGATCTCATGTTCTTCAAGAACTTCTGGTCTTCATCTTTCACCTATTTCTGAAGCTAAATGGTAGGAAAAGCTAATTATATTTTTATCTTTCCATTGGCCAGATTCTCACTTGAGGTAAATCAGTTTATCATCTCAGTTATGCTGGTTTTTATTATAATGTTGATTTTCACTGTTTGATAGCTTGTGTCAGAGTCTTGGAAAGTTTCTTTCACAGCACTGTACATCCAGGGTACTTCAGTCTGAGCACTTGAGTGGCAGTAAGGGAACTGGGGCTATAAGGAAGGCTGTTTGGTGGGCTTGTTGCTGTCAAATGGAAAGGGGAACATATCCTAAGAATATATTTACATTAGTGCTTCCTACTCCCAAGAATATCAGTTATCTAACAGTTTAGGAGAACAAGTTATCAGATTTCTTTTTCATATGACATTTCTCCAACTCGGAACACACCTTGAATTCAGGCAGTCCAATGTGAGCAGATTTTGAAACGCAAAATTCAAATGCTGCAGTAGACTTGGACTTTAATTCATTTCAGAGAAGATGTGAAAGCGCATTTGCCACCTTACTGTCAACCTTCCAGGGAAAAGAGGTTCAATATAATAAGCCTAAGCATTGATGCCTCACAGCAACTTGTTGTCAGACCAGTAGCGCTGATCAGCTGAAAATGTTTAAATTGTGCAGAGCCACTTACTTTGCTGTGTTTACACCAAGGATTAATTTGGCCAGTAAGTCTGGATCATATCTGGATTTTGAAAATTCACTAAAACTATGTTGTTTTGGAACTGAGGTCTTAAGTTTGGACTGACCTTTCCTATCCTAGCTCAGAAATGTAACTCACTCAAGCAGTTAACACTATAACTAGTATTTTACCAGGCACAAGAGTCTGGTAAAGGTATGGTACAAAAATTTCCTCCTCACACAAACTCTCAATCAATCTGGCTTTCTCTACAGTTTGCAAAACTACAGTTGCTCTGACTTCTTCGCTCTGACTTCTTCTAAAATATAGGCAGGGTTAATGGGTTTTGTTTTTTGTTTTTACCACTCCGACATCTTTTTGAAAAAAAAGCCTAAATGATGCGTAGAATTATGGTTCTTAAATAGCAGATAATACTGTATAAGCCTCTCTTCCCGTGTGTTTTGCTTAGAAGTCTGTGGGAGAAGGGGGAAATGCAAGAATTCAATGAAACATAAGCAGCAAGTAAACCTTTCTATCCTCTTCAAATAGGAAGGGAGCATCATTTTCAAAGGAACAAATGTTACACAAGACATGCCCTTTAAATCCTTTTTAAGGCTCTGTGACCTGTAAAACTATCTGCAATATCAGCAACAGAAAGCCTTCCACAGAACAAATGCTTATGTTTTATGTGTACTGTATTTGCTAATCATTAGTTCATAAGCAAGAGCAGATATACAGCGTGCTATAAATAATGGCGGGAATGTAAAAGTGAATTGATCTGTCTGGCTATCTAGTAATACTGCTGGCAGAGAACCAGTTTTGAACGGCTGCCAACTACCATAGACCCAGCCAGTGATTTGTCTAGGGGTCTTGCCCTGTCAGGCAGAAAACAGTCTTAAGCTGAGCTCCCAGAACTGTGAGCACCGCCTACTGCTCAACAATGAACATTTCCTGCAGCGTCCCCTTTACCCTGTTAGTTAAATAGCAGAAAACATGCACGAGTTATCAAGATATGAAAGCACGCATCTAAAAATATTAATCACTGGATAGAGAGGTCAGCGCGCCTGTGAACTGAAGTGAAATACATTGTTCAAATCGACTACACACAGAGCGAGAAACTGCGAGTGAGACACATGCACACACACACACAAATACGCTAAATGTATTCTTCCACTGTAGACCTTAAAGCATATCACAAATGTACGGTAGTCACCGTGCCGATATCCTCATGGGTGGGGTTGCAAACAGCCAAAAGAACGGAAGCATTTATAGTGATCTAGATATTTTTAAGAGGATAATTATGCTAAATAATGTGATTGTAATAGAAGCAAATGGGGTGGGGCTTTATTACAGGAAAGAAAGGAGGTGGCTCAGAAGCAAGTCCTGACAGCAAAACTATTTCCCCATCTCTAGTGCAAATGGAGCAAAATGGTGGGCTAAATTTCCCCTCTTCCTTTAAGTCAGTTATGCTGATCCACTTACTTCATTACTTGAACTAGTTTTCCCTGTGTATAAACATGGAAAAACAGCTCAGGCAGCAAACTCACCTCGGGATGCCTTGCAGGGATTCAGTAATGTGCCTGCTTAGCACTGTTTCTTGTATCCCTCAAGGCTGTCTCCCAATCTCTTTGTAAGATCAGCCCTGGCTCAAAAAAAAAAAAAATAAAAAGGTCCCATCAAATGATGCAGTTCAGCTTCATGTAATCTATCTTTGCTAGGTGATTCTGATTCACTGTTTAGTACAGAATCAGGGTGCGTGCGTGCATGCGTGCGTGTGTGTATGCGTGCATGTGTGCTAGCAGACTGATTATGTCTGTTCAGTATTTATATTCCTATACAAACCTACATATTATCTTTGCTCATAGAGAGAGGGCAAGTTGCTAATTAAGTACCGGTAAGTTGAATTTCTCCAAAGTAATCCAAGATTATAGATTAGAGACCGCAGGACTCTGAGGCTGCTGCTTTGGTTTTGAATTTGTCATTGCTGTATTGAATTTTATAAATACCAACTAAATTCAAACAAAACTGATTTAGATTTCACCTCATCATTTAAAATATATTTTGTAGAGTACAGCCTGTGCAGTAATCCTCTGCTATACTTTAATTTGGTTTTAATTTTATAGGCCCTGTTTTAACTGCATATTTCCAGACCTTTATTTCTCTCACAGCTCTTAGCAAAATGGTAGCTCATAAACACAAGCTCTGCTGTATAGACTTTGCATTTCATCCCAAAGTATTTCCTTTTTTATAGCCATGGTCTTTCCATCTTAGTGCTCTGAGCTTGGGTCACAAATCTCACTGCTATTCCAGTGTGTGACATCTTCGCTCGTTTGCCGCTGCTCATTAACAAACAATACTGCTGTGAAATTGGTTTAATGACAAAGTAATAAAATTGCTATTCTGCTCACAGATTGCCTGAGGCACTTTGAGCTCCTACAAGGCTTACTGTGGGTGCCAAGATACATTAAGCTGCTTATTCGTAAAAACTGCATCATCCGTTTTTTTCACAGGTTTTTTCCTTTCCCTATCTAGCCCCTGCTTCTTTTTATCTTCAAATAAAAATATATATTTGCTTATGTTCTTCCATGCTGTCAAATTTTTACTTTCATGCATATTTCTGGAAAATGAAAGTATATTTCATTTCATTTTTCTTTTTAAAAGGTCACTCTGTCCCTATTGCAAGGTTGTTCCTGGACTCCAAACCCTGAGCAATGTAACATTAAGGGGGACTTATTTTAATATACTGTATTATGTAATTGGGAGACTGGATAGAGTTAGTCCTATTTTAGGCATAGCTTGCTAAGAGAACTATTTATAGAATGGGTTTCCTTTTTTAAAGAATGGATTTGTGCAGTACAACTATTTTCTGCTGTGATTTTAAGGCTAAAGCATTTTTGTTGTTTTTTGTTTTAAACATTAAAACAGTCCTATCATACCTGGTTACTTTTCATACCCAAATTTTATGAATAATAAAATATGTTAGGGTAACGACAACAAAAAAGCTGTAGCAAGCACGTGGTTTTCATAATGAACTGCATATTTTAGAAGAGTATTCTTTTTTCATTTGTGTGAGGCCTATAAGGACCCAGAGATTTACTGCTGGCAGACAATGGTGAAACAACCCAGTTGCTCTTTGACAGGTGGACAGGTCCTGGTAATTATAGCCAGACATCTTAACACTACCAAAGTGCTGTAAATAAACACGCAGAGCACTAATCAATATTGCTTTCCTACTTTTGCATTTTTAAGCTAAACATTTATATTTTTCCTCTGTTTCATTCAGTGAATGATTGTCATCTCTAAACACATCACTATACCTACACACACACACATACATCCACACACCTTTATAAGTTACATTTTAGGGAAAACAGTGGAGAAAACCCTATTTCTTAAAGCCACTTCCAGCACTATAACAAGTAATTTGACCTGCTGAATAGCTTAGGAAATGTGGTTTGGGTACCTGCGATGGTTAGCTAGCAGTGGAAAAACTGGTTCAGAAACAATAAGACCTGGTCTGAACATGAATCTCAGCCCCCCCCCCCCCTTCTCCGCTTCAAACCTCAAACTGATCCTCCTTTCAAATACCTTGTGCTTCAGGGCTTCCCCAGGTCAGATTCATTGCAGTGTGTCTGACCCGAGGAAGCCTCAGAGCATGAGATTTGAATGCAGCAGGCTGATGCGAGCCCAGGAGAGACTCCCAGACTAGCTAGCACCCCTCAGTGGGATTATCCAAGATAGGAAGGCCTACTGGAGGTCAGGAAAGGATTTAAAAACACACAGAGGGAAGTGAGGGATAATGGGAGTCACTACGGCTGAGTTGGGCTGCTGACTCTACTCAGAGGTGGTCATGAATTAGGCTGGAAGATCTGAAAGGAAAAGGGAAATAAAATGGAGGAAAGAGGAAACTGTGAGTCAGAGAAAAAGGATAAGACAATGTTTAAGAGAATTTAACGGGCTGCTGAGAGATGGATGGGACTTCCAGAAGTGTGTGAACGGAAAAGCTGGGAAAGGCTGAAAATCGACTGTGTGGTTGAGAAGGAGTTAAAAATGAGGTTAAAAAAAAACAAATATGCAGAAAGTTCAAATCAGAGGCAGATCCTTTTGGTGGGTTCTATAAATATTTTCAATTTTTCTGATTCTCTATGATTCCCTGATTTTCCACATTTCGGTGTCCACTAAGGACAGTTTAGAAAGCAATCAAAAGCTGATTATGGCTTTGCCATCTTTAGGCGAGGTCTTTTTTCTCGGCATCAGGTTTAAAACTGCCTACTGCCTGGTCTAAACTCTGCTATCTGATCTTCACTACTAACGAGTCACCCACAAACTACTTATAGCCAGAATATATGGGTGTGGGTGTGGTGATGTGAGCCTTGGTTTTGCCAACTCTGCACTTATGGGGGATTTCCCCACTCCAGAGGAAAATCGAGCTGCCAGTTCATACGCCTTTTGTGTTGCTGAAATATTGCAAAGGTGCTCAGCACCTCGGTCACAGAAATCAATGGGAGCTAAGCCCTAAGCAGGAGCTAGGAGAACACTTGTGGAGATCAGAGCTTTGGTATTCAAACCAGGAGACCACCTGCAACACATCCACTGGAAATATTAATACAAGATTAATTAAGCTTTTGCTTAATTCTTCTGCTAGGCAGATTTGTGCTGATCTACTGTTCAAAGAGAAAATATTCAGCTACCTACTTTTCCTAACCTGTATTAGAGATCCTAGGAGTATGCATCAGGCTGCAAGGACACTGTTCAGAAGCTTCTAAGTTGCTTTCTTTCACTGTCTGTGAAATACACGCTCATACTTGCCTATTTTTCTGTTCTGAGTATTCTTATTGATCAAATTTAGGCCCAAAGTCTGTGCTGTAGAGAGCATATGTATATCTCTTCTTGGACCCCCATGTAGAGCGCAAGCACAATCTGAGAAAAGACTTTGGCCCATATGAAGGGATTGTCAGGTTTTAAAGATGTGGTAATTACAAGCACACAGGAAGCCATGAAATTCTGGGAGAAAAATTCAAATGAGCCAGCAAAGACACAAGTTTGGCTTTGAACGAGGAACGCACTCACTTTGATCCTGATCCTTTTGGGCTGCAACCACAAGTACTGACAACAAGCCACATGTGTATACTGAAGGAGCTGATGAAGCTGACTGAGAGGTGTGTCCATTGCCTACTGTCTACCCTGCGTGCTTACATCTGGTGTGTATTCTGATACTTGATTTTTTTGTTTTATTTTCAGCTGGTTGCTAAAGCATTGTGAGCACGGCGGACTGCAAAATGGAAGGGGGAATGGATAAGACAAATATGGTGAACAGAGTGGCACTGAAATTCCGAAAGGAAAATTACTGAGCCTGGAAACTATTCTAAAGCAAGTATTTCAATCCTCCTTATCTCTTTCTTTCCCCAAATGGAAAACAAAATTCCTCTGGCTCTCTGTAGGTTCTCCTCAGGTTCAGTATATCTGTGCTTTTCTGGACTGACTCAACCAACACACCTCATTTTGCTGTTTTAGGACAACACCTAGGAATTTTCTAGAGACTTGCTTTGAAAAGTTTCCTAGTTATTTGTAAAGTGATAAATGAATAAATTTATTTATTTATGAATCATTAGTGTAGTACTCCCATGGCTGACAACCTGGGGCAGATTTTCTTGTGCAAAAGAGCCGGAAAGTGTCTATCAGAGCAGGCTGGCTAGAAAAATTGTCTGACACTATAAGAATTTTCCCAGTGTAATGGCTGTAACTTTGGTAGGATAGAGATGGGATGATGTGTGCTTATAGCAGCTATGTGCAATGGCAAGGGAAAGTATTGATGCAGAGAAAGAGAACCAGCTGGGAAGGTATCAGGCCACTGCAACCGGAAACAGTCTGGTGTGACAGAGGCACTGCAAGACTTGTCCTGGTTTAGTTTTGCAAAGGTTCAGAATCCCTGAAGTGTCTGATGCCTGCAGCTGTATCCTATATGTATGTACCCAAACCTAGGAAAAATAACTAATTAGACATCAGATGAGGCATAAAAAAAAAGGTCAACTTGTTAGAAGTGCTTTTTATGAATTGTTTTTGAACACAAGAATATTCTTCATGAAGTCCCATTCAATAAATCGTACGGGATGAGGAGACCAGATTCAGCCCTTAAACATGTCTGGTGTAACCTGCAGCAGGCCAGGAACAGTCCCACAAGGCACTGTCCCCTGGAGACCCCCTTTGGAGGCACCATTCTCTCCCTGCTTCCCCACTGCTCTAAGGCAGCAGCAATCTGCTGCTAGCCCACAGTAGCAGCAAATTATTCCAATATCCTCAGTCCTCTCCCAAATCCCTTTATATTGGCTTGTATTTTGAGACRGTAGGGGAAGAGTCCTCAAGAGATAACACATTGAAAATAAATGTTAGCTTCTATAAAAGGTACAACTTTAAGTATGCTATGCTCACTGCATTTATTTAAGGATACAAGTTCCTTCAAGCAAAATGTCAATATTTTATTTCCCCCAAACTCCAAATTGTGTTATTTCAGTTGAGGATTAAATCAGTTCTCTGGTTTTATTTGCTAATTGCAATAAACCTTCTCAAAGGAATGTAATTTGAAAGTTGTTTTAAATGCAGATGACACTAGATTTCAGTCTACAAAGTAAACCAGATAAATACTTGCTAGTGGTTACTAGATTTACTTTTCCAAACTCCCCAAGTATTATGTTTTATGAAGAACTGCGTCATTCAGTTATACTTGCACCATGACAATGATAACTAGCATGGTGCCACGGAAACTGGAAAAATGCATTTAGGGTTGGGCCTATGCATCACAGAACAGAATCAATCTTCCTAATTAACTGCAAATTAGCAATCCCAAAATGAGTGGGATCAACCTGTCTTCACTGGCCAAGAATCATATTAAGTATATAGCTTCCTCTAAGTGCCTCTAAATTACATTTACGCCTGTATAAAGTAACATTCTTTTAATATAATGCTGCATTAGTGTCACTGTTCTCAAAATTATTGTACTGTTTTAAATTTCAACAGATAGGTAGACAGATAGAAAGATAAACAAATTAATAGACAGTTATGGAGATGGTCTGATATTTTGTTATTCAGGGCTCAGAGTAGCTCATAAATCACAGTGAAGCCACAAACAGGGTACTAATTAGCATAAGTCTCTGGAAAGAAAAGTTTCTGTTGAATGGTGAAATTCTTTAAGGCCACTGAGCAGTAGCTATTAATAAAGATAAAAATAGTAAATGCAGAATAGAAGATAAAATGCAAAAATAGGACACAGTAGATATTTGATTAATTCCATTCTAATGATCAAAATTGCCAAATAATGTTAGGCTAAAACTAACATTACTGATATACTGTTTTTACTCTTTAGGGTGTATGATCAAAAAGATCTTGGGTGTTGTGAGAGTACAAAGGACTGACCTTGGGTGAATTAGCTTAATTAGTTAATGCTTGTAAAGCACTAGATGGGTGTTAAGTATTAATTAATTATTAATTATTATTGGGTAAAGATGGGATTTGGAATCCCATTGCTCATACATGTGCCCCATCCTTCATACAAAAGCTTCATTGGGGCCCCACTGATCTGTGCTTGCCAGCATGATCTCAAAAGTCTCAGCAATGGTTTGACAGCCCCATTTGTAAGAAAAGGGGGAAATGGGGAGACTTTCATCAGCCTGACCCAGTGAGTGAGTGAGAAGTTGGACTTAGAGACTTTATTTTCAAGTTTCTTCGTGTTTTGCTTTGTGACTTGATGAGAGAATTTGCATTTCTAAGCTGAGGTAAATTCTTAAGTTCCTCAGTGAACTGAAGCTTACATTTCTGAATGCCCAAGTTTATCTGTATGTAACGTAAGGTTAAAAATGCTTACCCTACAGTCTTGCTGTGAAACTAAAATTTTTTTTCCTCTTTTGTCATTACCTAATAAAGGCCATTATCTGTATCTTTTATTATCATGATTTAATGCTTAGAGTGAATTGTTTGCTTTTAAATTACAGAGGATCCCTGAAGAGCTTACAAGAAACACCTCCTCAGAATTATTCTAAGGTCTCCTTCTCAGTCACCTTTGCCCAGAACCATTCTTGACAGAATATTATTTATGTTCATTTCTGTTTTTTGAGTTCTTCAAATACTAGTGATTGTAAATCCCCCCCTAATACATTGACTCCGAGGCTAATATTTTGTTTTAATTTTAGTGTGGTACATAACTATGGGCAAATAACATTGAAAGGAATGCAACGTTTAAGTACATTTTACTTCACATTAGCATTGTCCAATTTCTCATGTTTTAAATTTTTCTGCCTGACTGCAACCTGGAAGAAAATACATGCTGGAATAATTATATGAACAATTTAGATTTAAACATATTGAATAGCAGAAGAGATCATGTCCGCCCATTTGTGTTTTTCCCCTTTTCTCCATGCTAGTCTCAAAGATGAGTAATTTCTCTCCTTAGAAGCATACCAAATAGACGAAGCTCTAATGCTTAGAAGGGGGTGAGGGGACAGAAGCGCTTTATTACTACTGTTCAGATCAATACACAAAAATCTCAAGATGATAGAATAATTAAAACATACACAAAGTAATTCATCAACAACCTTTCACTCCAAAAGGCACTTGCTTTTGGAACCTGTTTTCTGATGCCTGATGTTTTAACTTGCAGGGATTTGAGGCAGCTCCCAGCCAACACTTTCCCACTTAGCTTACAAGCCTTGTTTTCATTCACAAACAAGAAATTGTACTGGCCTTGTGATGCTTATACTTCATGCATTTTCATCACTTCCCTGCTCTTTGTCTGATGTGAGATGCTACCAAGCAGGAAAATTTACCTAACAGCTAAGGAAAAAGAGAAAAAATTCTCTACTCTATTTGACAGGTGAGAAGTTCAACATCAGCTAAGCCGCTGATAATTTTAGATTGTTGCTTATTACATTTTGAATGTTTAGAAGTGCTTATATAAAAATGAAATAACCACTCCTGCTGTAATAAAAAGACTGAAGTGTGTTTGAAATATTCTGATGATTAAAAAATAATATTAAAACTTATTTTGACTTATCTAGTGGAAGTGTTTCTACTGTTCTCATTTCAGACTTGGATTATGAGGAATAACATTCAAGACACAGAGCATCACTTCCTGCATTCTTAGAGTCGACTCTGTTAAGATAATTACCTTACTTGCATTCCTGTTTTGTTTCCCAGACGGCCCCAAATGTTTCTTTCCTAATGACAGAATTCCAATTGCACAATTGCACTTAAAATGAGCACAGTATTTCTTAGAAAGCATTCAAATCCATCAGATTAGTAACAATTTTAAATATAATATGAGTTGATCTTGGCAGTTGTTGCAGGTAAGAACTATGGATGCCTGAAGGCTACTGAGTTAGGTCTTCCTAGAGTTTGACTCCGTATTAATGTAGCAGAAAAGCTAGGAATGATTTGTGCACTAAATAGGCTCCAACTTATACAAGAGACAAAAACCCTTCATTATTTATCGTTTGCCCTGTAAGTACTTTCAAGCCTATAAAGTCCTACTTTCATTCTTGTTGTTTTGTGTTACGGTGACAGGCAGGGCATCAGCTAAGGATCAGTCTGCCTTGTGCCAGGCTAAATGTACTGATAAATGTTGAGCCCTCACCCCAAAAGGCTCCCAGTCTGCATATCAGACAGAACTCATAGGGAGATGTGAGAAGGGTGGGAGTGGTTTAGGAGGATTAAGTAACAACAAAGCAAACAGTTTAGCAGAAAAGCAAGAGTCACTTGCCTAACCAAAGACAGGTGGGAGTGATCTATAGGCACAGGTAAAGGCGAGCTTTAAGGAGGCTTTTAAAAGAGGCTAAGGGTTAGCTTTACGTTTTTGGTACGGAAAATTCTCCCCGCACGTGATGGGGGACATTAATACAACAGAATGAAGTTGTCCTTTTTTTCACTTTGATTATCTAGTTACTAAATAAATAAACTAGGATGCAAACCTTCTACTACCAAAGTCAAAGGGAGCAGCATAACCTTTTATTTCATGAGAGCGATCTAGCCTTTCTCCAGTAATCTTTAAAATATCAATACTCTATTTTTTCCCTTTCTCCTGGACCAACAGAGATTCTTGATGGCAGCCACCCGAGGCTGAGACCACTCCTATCTCCTTCCACTATCTCCAGCAAGGTGCTTTAGAACTGGAGGAAATTTGTAATGTAGTTGCACTTTTTGGTGTTGAGCTAGTCAAATTCTGAGCAAAATTTTCACAGCCCCAAAACCTTAAAAACACCTTACCCCAGTGTAAGCATCTAATTTCAACTAAAATGCAATTATTTAAATGAGACCTAGCTACATATATCTGGGAGGCTCTGAGCCTAAGTGACATAGGCACCTAAGCCTGGTTGATTTTCCTTAGAACATGATATCCTAGGTCACTATACACTTTTAAAAATACTTCTGATTTTCCCCTTCCTTTTCTTGTAAAAGGTAAAATACAATACTTAACAAATCAAGAGAGGAAAAGAGATTGAGTAGTGTATTTCAGAATTGCTACTAAAAGGAAATCAACTAATACCTGCCATTACTTGAATTACTTAGCCTGAAAAATAAATTAGCTTGGTTCAGATTTTCAAAATTAAACTTTCAAAATATTTACTCTTGGGATGAAAATAAGCATGAAAATTCAGCTCAGAAGCTAATTACTTCAAAGAGTTATTGGTCACTGAAAATAAGTGCTGTTTAAAATGAATATGTCATTTCCACCATTGCTGTAATAAGAAGAGCTAATGAATAAGAGAATTATAGCAAGAATGAATAAAAATTATGATGCTTGATATGGAGAATGCAGTATGCATTCTTCAGTAAGCAAGCCTTAAATGAAATACTATTTTTATTAGAAGATAATACATTATAGTAATAATTTTGAAAGCAAGATTTTTGCAACGAAAAATAGCAACTTTGCTAATGGTGTTATCTGAGCCTTGAAAGAACAGCCTATTGCAGAAACTGTACTTGTAATTCTGATCTCTCTTAGTTCCTCCATGTAAAGAAGTGGTAATTGTAGTACTACCTAGCATCACAAAGTATGCCTCTATTATTATTCCCATTTTGAGATGAAATAACTGAGGCAGAAAGAAGTAAAGTGACWTGCCTAAGCAGCTCAAGGATACAATGAGGAAAATGCCCCATGTCTACTGAGTCTCAGCATACTATTCACTTGGCTACACTGCCTCTTCTACTGGCTATTGCTTAGGACTACTTGATCTTAGCATTTGAAATTCTAGGATTTCAGTAGGATAAAACCTTTTTATCCTAGGGTACACCTTATTTATTTGCTATTACGTTATTTGACATATGTTTGATTTTTTAAAAATAAACAATTTGTAGAAGTTTGAACAAAACAGCACAAAAGTTTATTATTGCAAAGAATAGGAACTGTAACTCCTCTGCAGATATGAATTCTGTAGAGGACAACATCTTTTCCTTTTATATGGAATCCATTAAGGCCTTTTGTTCTTAGGGATTTCTACATGCAGACTATCATTTTCTCTAAATCTTTTTCTCTGTCATTGATTATGAATGTGAACAGCCCGATTTGTGGATATAAGAAAAGTCATGTAATGAAAAATCTCTGCTGGCATAGACTCAGCATTCCCAGCTGATTCACCTTCTTATAGTTAGTGAAAATAAACACTGAGCCAATTCACCGAGTTCTGTACCCAGAGCAGCTTCCTCTGATGGGAGTAAGAGCTGGCACAGGAAGTCCTCTGGGTTGGAAGTAGCCACCATGGTGATGTGGGAGCTGTACAATCACTTCCCTGCCACATGGCAGAGCACAGGCCACCACACATGGTCCCAACAGGTGGCACCAGTCCTGTAGCCCTTCAGTGAATCCCCCCCATTCCTATGAGAAGATTCTTACTACAGGATATGCTGCTTTTCACTTTAAAGGCTGCATTGTCTGACTCCAAGTCCAATGGTGAATTGAAGGTTATGGATGCAACTCCCCTCTACCTTTGCTCTAGTCCAACCATTATAATCGACACCAGTTTCTACGCTGACACATCTACAGGACATGCAGAGTTTGAAGTTTTAGTACAAAGAAACTTGATAGAAGTTGAGAACAAAAAACAAAAATTACAAATTCTAAAGAGAAAAAGGCTTGCTTCCTCACCTCCATGCCTGAATATTCACAGATGGTTAACATTTCCATCTAACTTACCAAAAATAATTTTATTGTAGGCTGTGTTGAAGTGTAAGGTGTGTCAAAAGATATTTTGCTGAAAAAGGGATAGGTAGAACATTTTGGACAGAAAAACAGATCCAACCCAAATCTAACATAACGAGAAAAAATAAAAATAAATTCTCCAAAGAGCAGCTTGTTTTTATGGCATTACAAGTTCAGTATTATGGCCTAAGAAATTAGGAACAAGCAATCAACCAAAAAGCACAAGCAGTATTCACTTAGAAATATTACCTCAAACATAACTACATAGCACTGCAACCATAAGCTAACATATTAAGTTCTCCTTAATTCAGCAAGTATTTGACTAATACCTTTGTAAAATTTTTTACACTGCAACGTGTAGTTGACATTGCTTTCCTGGGGCAAATGGGAAACACTAACCAGAAGGACATATAGGACTTGTTTTACATCCCATTCCTTCACAAACCTTATATAATGACTTCCTGTGATGGCCAGTCTCAAAAGTTGAGATTGGCAGACCCTCTTTAAAGAAGAGGTTGGATTCATTAACTCTGTGATGCACCAAAAGGTAGAACACAGGGACAATTTAGGGTAGAATAATTTAGAGTGTGAAAATACATGATGTCAGCTATACCTTAGTAACTAGCTGTGCATGCCTACCAGAAAATGGAACCAGATTTAGCCCATCTTCAAGGGGGAAACTGTCCTGAATAAGCTGTATTTATCATGAAGTAAGAACATGCATGTAAGCAATTATCACAGAGTGGCTGTCAAGATACAACAGACATTTTAATTTACTTCATGGTAAGTTGTGTGTTCATAACCTGTTATGTGAATCTTCTAAGATGCACAAGATCGCACATAAGATGAGCCTGCTTTGCTGGCATTTTCACCTCTTGCATCTGAAATACAAGAGCCTTCAGGAAGTGATGGATGAACTAAATGGAAGTGGAAAGACTTCTCCAGTTTTAACTAGTTTGATTCTTCAGCAGGCCCAAGATTTCCCCTTGTTGTCCTAAGAATGTATTTTTCTGGTCTCGATCATATTTCGATTCAGGTTACAGGTAGACAGTCAAAAGCAAATGAGTTACTATATCCTAATAAGAAAGTACTCATCAACTAAGCCTCAGTAAGTGACAAGCTGCACACTGCTAGTCTGATCTCATTACACAGTAATAGAAGTTTGCTTTAGGCCACTTCCTGGGGGATAAATGCAAGAGGTAAATTCAGGAATATAGTCTAATAAGGCACCAGACCTGAAGGCTCAGTGAAGAATGTGCATGGAGCAGTGTGAGGTGCTTAAAATTATAGTTACTGACAACAGGAGACTAAAACCTCATGAAATCCTAATCCGAAACTTGAAAATTGGTTCGGACTGAACTTTTAAAGATAGAAACTGCACAGAGACAATGAATTACTGTTTCTGGGTAGGCAGACCTGGACCCAAGTTCCTCCTGCATAATTTTGGGCACTGGAGGGTCACTCCCACCCACCACAAAGAAAAGTAAGTACTTCCACTGGGCAATTTAGCCTGTGATCTGAGCTGCCCTATAAAAGTGCCACTCTCTGTGTTGATTAGAGAAGGGCAACTATGCTCCTAATTTAAGTGCCCACTTAGCTGCTTAGTGCTAGGTTGGATAAATGTGAACTAGAACCAAGAACAATGAACTGAAAGTTTATGTCATATTTTGCAAGGTACTACATGGCGTGCTACATGTTGAACTCAATGCACTGCAGCAGAATTCAAATGACACAGTGTCAAACTGGGAACTTCCTCTGGCTACCAATAAGCAAACAGAAAATAGAAAGGCATGATCTCCTCCATGTCAACAGTTTTCAGAGACAAATGGCAAAGGCAGAATAGGTAAGAACTAATCTCCACTTTGCAGTATTAGACCACTGCAATAAACTCTCCTTGAAGCTAAACATAAGACCAGCATGAACAGTTGAGTCAGAAGATCAGGATCATTCCCATGAGGATTAGTCTGCTGCAATTCAGAAGGACAATATGCCACAGATCAGTTAAGAGAAACATAAGCTGAGCCAGAAGCACTGCATAACAAAGAAGCCTTGCACCTATGGCCATAATACATAGATGATGAGGTCTGAGTCCAAGAATAAAATCGACAAACGAAGCAATAGCAAAGAAACAGTCACGCAGTGCTCATACACAGTAGTTGAACAGAATCAAGACAGTACTAGAAAGACTAAACATAACTGCAAAATATCATCCAGAACACTCTGTCTGTGCCAGGATGAAGGGGATTTATGAAAATCTATCAGATACCTTCACACTGGAGCACCTGAAGAGGCAAATAAGCAATACAGAGGTCCAGTATAACACCAATTAGCAGTATGAAGGCAGCAGCAAAGTAGAAGAAAAAAGAGATTTTCATAAAGGGAGATAAGAAGTGACTTGATCAAAAGTCAGCATACCCAAGGTACTTTGATGTCTCAGAAGCTGCAAGGGGATGGTATAGATGCCATGTTTCTAAACTGAACTATATGCAAGTAATTTTTGGTCCCTGGTAGTTGAATGCACATTGTCACAAAAGTCACAATAGCTAGTAACTGTTGAAAAGAAAAAAAAGGTAGTAATTGCCTGGAACTTAGAGGGAAGATCATAGGTGGTAAGAGGAAAGAGTCTGGAGATGGCCCCTAGGAAGCCATTCGGTGTACACATAGTGTGAAGCCTAGCTGTTGTTGCAGTATCTCTGTAAATAGTTCTTCTGATACAGAGCCAGATTAATTTTGGGAGCATGGAGTTCTTTTGTGTACCAGCACATGGTATATGAAACAGCTACTATGTTTATTCATTCCCCAGCCAGGATACGGCTAAGCAATCTCCTTCCGCACCATGCGAATGCTGCATCATAATTCAGCCATCAGGAGGTGCTTACAGAGTCAGGAGCCATCAGCAGCCACTGCTGCCTGGAGTCAAAGCGTATCACCTCTGTGACACATTGGAGCATCAAAGGCTCATAAAGAGTGTGCCCCCAGGCCACTCCCAAATTCAGGTCTTCTGTGTGGCAGTACTGCTAAACCGCTGAGATGGCTTAGCTTCAGCTGTCAGAACCGGGGTGTTTTGCTGTCTGTGTATAAAAACACCATTTTTAGGCTGTGGGAAAAAAAAAAAGGGGGGGGGGGAGAAAAAAGTGCAAAGCGATGCTTCCACTTCACATAGCAAATCTCTCAAACTAATCAGTCATAGGGGAGGCCAGGTGTCATTTCTGACATATTATTTAACGTCTTGCCTGTTGTTTTATTCCTTTCTTTTTCTAGATAGATGCTGTTTTACTAATTAAGGAAAATGAAATTTCCAATGCTCAGAATTCAGGGGTGGCCTCCTCTGTGAGCCAGTCTCACTGTTCTCCTTGAACAATTTAAAAATAGAATCTAGGATTTTTTTTTTTAATTGGTATCACTTTGTCTAGAGCACAAACACACATGGCTGTAATTTAGTGAACTCCAGTGTTCCTCTTGTGGCAAATTGATAGGATAATTTTATTATGAGTGGAACAATGACTACAGGGAATGAGAGAGAATCTCACAGAACTACACATAATTCGGTTGACTAAATGTAATACTTGCATTATATCAGTAGGTAATGAAAACAGTGCTGAACACTGGCAAAGCCTAAACCACTTCAGATTCTAGCTCCTGTCAAAAGGCCAAACCATAAATCATACCTGAATCTTATTTAATGTCAGGAGCCAGTAATCTGACAGAGTGCAATGGGGTGTTTGGATCAGAAGATGTATACCAAGTCACATGTTCCATAGTCTTTGTAATCATAGGGTCACATAATCCATCTATGGATTTTAATAAGTAACTTATTATGTTCCTTTTAGCGTTAATTATTTTACACATCACTTGTTCCTGGTTTACTGACATTGTTTTAATATCTTTATCACATAAAATTACTGGTATAGCCAGTCTGTATTAATTATAAATAGCCTGTGGAGAGATTCTGTGTTCTTTCCTTTTCATGCCAAAATGTAAAAGACATAACAGGGTCATCATCACATTAGACCTTGATTATTTTTTTGATGCAACCAGTCTCTACTAGCCCTGTCAACAATGGCAAGGTCAATGAGCAGAGTTATTGATGATTTTTGATCAGCAATTCTCAACTGATTTTTTTTTTTTAAATGAATTCCTTTGTGCACCTGAAAAGCGGTCAGATCCAAAAGGCTCTGGGGTTCATTCTGCTAACTTCTGCTAATCTGTAAGGGAATGTGCAAACGCGCTGCAGGAATGGGGATCTAAATAGCTAACCATCATATGTATGGAAAACAATACAAGCCTGTTATTTTGGTTAACAGAAGATGTTTTTTCTGGTTCAATAAGCTAGTATTTTGCATGACGTTTTTCAGCTCCTTTAAAATTTGTGCTGGGTACTTAAATTTTAAAGAACTTTTAATTAAACCATACCTCTTTAAATATTACATAGTAATATAAAGGCACAATTTGATAAATATAAATCATTTTAATTAAACTAGAATCCCTTAAATTACCCTTTCTGTAATAAGTAGAATAATGTTTTGTTTTGTCCCCCTAACTGAGAAGTAAGAAGTGCTTTGTGTTTCTTGGATTAAGGTGAGACTGATCAGAGTTTACTATTTTGAACCATGGCTGCATTCATTTTTCTCATGAGCATTTGCACAAATGAATTTTCGCTTGCATGAATGTTTGTGGATAAATTCATTCCAAGCCCATCCACTTAGCAGCAAAACAGTGGGTTTTTTGGTGGAGTGAGTGGGCAGAATCATTAGTAACAGCTTCCTGCTTTACCTTGACCATTTGTGCTGACAGACTTGTATCTTTGCACCAATCACTATGCTCCCGCAGTAGCAGAAGAGGCAGACTAGGCTGCAGCTTTTTTAGTAGTGCTCATGCTAGGATTTTCCCATTGGATCGGGGATCCAGGGGATTGTAACCCCCTACCTTATTCCAGTGCTGTCTTGCTCATTAACATGCTGATAATGTACAAAGGCACGTACAAGTAGAGCGCTGCTTAAGTAATATGGAAGAAGTTCAAACTTCCTGTGCTGTCCTTTCCACCCACAGCCAGAGTGGAGGTTTAAGAAGCCTCTAACTGCAGCCTTCCAAGCACAGAATGAACAAATATTCCTATAATATAGTTATTGAGTGTTTATGAAAATAATGCTGATGATCCATCACAGATAATAGAAAATCAGAAGGCACTGTCAACTCCGTGGTCACTTAGGCCTTGCAATTAGAGGGCCCAGCTCCAAAAGGGACAGATAGGAATATCAGTGTGATGCTTACTGTTCACACTTCACAGAGAGCTCAGCTAGAGTAAGAGCCACTTCACCCTGGTAGGGTTCTGCGATAATAATAACCTTGACATGAAAATGTCTCCTTCAGCTTTCTGATTTGTTTTGGGGCACAGATCTGGTTCCCTCTTTTGCTCTTTCATACGCTCATGAACTAGATTAGCTCAGAACTCAGATCAGGGTCCAGAGAATATGCTTTGCTATGTCAGTCCAGAAGCAAAACAGTGGAATTCACATGGAAAATATATGTGAAAAACAGCTTCACTATCCTTTAGTGGCAATCACTGTACTTTAATGGCAATGCAATACCTTGAAGAAATCCTCGCCATTAGGTAAGACCTGTGGTCCAGAAGACCTCCAAGGACATATTCTACACTCTCTACTATGACTTCAGTACCTACCTGTCTGTAGGTACCTCCCCAAAGCTGTGGGTCAAATACAATTAAATAAAAACAAAATCAGAAAAGCCCTAGCTAGGATCTTTGCTGTTGCAACTGCATATAACATACAGTTACTTTTCTCCAAATATGACAGGATGAAAGTTTTAAAGTCTTATCTTCACCCATATCACATTTTTCTACTATGCATTCTAATAGCGATATTTCAGGGAAAGACCTGATTCGAGAGGCCTGCAAAAATTCTCTTAAAAAAAGTAAAATTCTCTCTGTTTTTGCCAACTTGACACTTCCTAATTCAAGAAGTTGTTCACAGGCTGTCCATGAGAGATTGAAAACTTGATAACATCCTTCTCTTGTTAGTAAAACTGTTGTACAGCTACTTTCTTGTAGACAACAATGAGAAATAGAATCACATGGCTTAGGTGACCAGTCATAAAATGGAAAAAGCAAATAATGAATGCATGCAGGGAACTGATTTTGCAAGCAGTTTCAGGCTCAGATGTATTTACATGAAACACTCACTGAATAATCAACAATTTCATGAAAAGGAAAAAACCAACCCTGATTGATTGAATAAACTACTCATTAAGAAAATATTTCTCCACTTTATCCCTAACCATGTGTTTCTATTATTTACAACCTCCTGGGCAAAAATGAAACAATATTGTGAAATAATTGACACTGTATGGTCAATTTGTTAGTGCATATTAAGAGGGGAGGGAGGAACTATGGCAGGGTTTCATCCTTCACCTCTTCAGGGCAAAAAATCCCACCTATTTAAGCCAGGGCCCTAGGTGGATTTCAGAGTGGTGAAAAGCTGGAGAATGCTGTGGTGACTGATGTTCCTCTTCAGACACACACCTCCCTTTCCTGACTTGAAAAAGAAACTGGATCTTTTGGCAAGCACYTTCAGTCCATGCTCTTTCTAAACTATAGGTCATTTCCTCATGTAAGGATTGCACTGAAACCACTACACTGATTTAGTAATGCATTTATTTTTACCTCGGAACTTTAGTCACATTTGAATTCTGCTTT
Organism: Apteryx rowi; assembly: GCF_003343035.1. NCBI lineage: Eukaryota > Metazoa > Chordata > Aves > Apterygiformes > Apterygidae > Apteryx > Apteryx rowi. Next base: position 262,885 of record NW_020448708.1, read on the forward strand.
CTTGAGGTAAAGGCTAGTGTTAACTTACAGAACCGCCACTCCCTCACTAATTGCTGTTAAAGTTTTTTTGCTTATCAGTGTTTTTTAAGGAAGTTTGTAACTCAGGAGGTCAACTTTAAACAGACTGAAACATCCGCCTATAGTAACTAATATAGAAGATAAGATATGTCTGGAAACACGTGGAAAATATAATATCTCTCCCATGTTTACCTTGCAAGGTATGAAAAGAGATATAAAACCTGCCTGTGTTCCCAACCAAATGCTAGAACAATGCAGATCTTGGACAAGGGCTGGGACACAGCAGCAAGTCTGAACTGAATGAATAGTCAGCAACAATGATTATGAGTCATATACAAAGAACAGAATATGTTTTCTACTACAATCACAATAAAACAATGAAGCAGGAAATGGAACTTGAAGCAAGCATAGCAAAAATGTTCTTAACCAGCAATTCTAAAGCAGTGCTTTCTCTATTTTCTCTGTTTCTAGTTTTCAGTATTTTTCTGTAAAGGAGGAAATCTAAAATTGTTCACATAGAAAAGAAGATATATTTCCCTCTTCACTGCTAATCTGTGAGACCTCCTGCAACAGAACTCAAACTACAACCAGAAAACCCCCTCCTGTCATGCAAACTTTCTCATTCTGGAATTTTTCTATTTCGAAAGCTCTCCAAACCATGCGAACCTGAAGAAAATATAATTAAAATAAATCTCTCAAACTTACATTACATTTTCATTTATGAACTGTGAACTAGCTAGATGAACAATAAGATTCCTCTCCAGTATGAGGTATCAGGTAAGTATAACTAGACCTTTATTCTGCAAAGGGGAAAACTGAATCAGAGAGGAATTAACCCTCAGAGCACTGGCTAATTTTTATATGTTTTATATCTCAAGGATAAGCCAATGGAGAAGGATTCTTGGAGAGCTAATAGAGTATACCATACTGGGAAAAGTAAAAAAAGCTTAACCTTTAGTAAATTCTTCAATGAGTAATTTAGGCCCAGAGCTATATTCCTAAATCCCTTCAGTTTCTGCTACTCCACAGGTTGTGACCAGAAGAGGGACGTACAGGAGGAGCCTATTCTGGAATTCACAAAGGAACTTTTTTGGACTGAGAGAGCTAAGCAGGCCAGTGTCACAGGCTATCAAGAAGAAACGCATGGAGGAGATGCGTCAGGAAAAAAAGAGGAGGAAGAAGAAGAAAACTCACCTTTACTGTGTGTTAGGAATTTAAATACTTGCATAAAATCAAACAGTAAGGCCACATCACAAGCAGAAAAAAATGCCCTGTCTTCCAGTCACTGCCTTGGCTGCTCCTTCTTGGGAAATCTCCACAGAAAAACTCCCCAAGAATAGTGAAGTGCAACAGCAGTGATGAGGCACAATGACCATATTTTGGAGTTTCTTACTCCATTCTCTACTCTGCAGTTTGGCACCATCTCAGCTAACACAGATGAACCTCCAAATGCAAACAGTAAAATATTAGCAACTTTCAGACAGTTTCTTTTCCTTCTCAAGTCTTTTGAGTGAGCAGCAAACGCTTGACAAACCTCTTCTTAAGCAAGCCCAGTGAGACTCATTGCTGTCACTGGGGAACAAGCTTCTGGTGAATCATTGCCTGCAGTGCTAGTCCAAGAGAAAAGGTGCCTTTTAAAGGAATCTAAGTGCAGAAACGAAAATGAATGAGGGGAGGGAAGAAGATGTATCCAACACATGGAGTCCAAATGGAAAATGTACTATGATAACAATATGTTTTTTGATTACAAAATGATTTCCGTAGGTTTGGTTTCACATAAAGGATAAACCTGCCAAGTAGAACAGAACTGAGCAAATGTGGTCTGTATTACAAATACCACTATGCTGAAGTGCAGAAAGAGGGACCTGTGCCCAGTGCATGATTTGTAGACGGTGGGATTTATTATCCTCCCTTCTGATGGGTGGGAGAGGGATAATGAAAATCCCAAGCATCAAGAAGAATGGAAAGCTCCGTTGTATATCTGAACATGATGATTAAATAATCAGTGATTTCTGAATTGGAGCTGTAGTATATGCAGTGGGGGATGACCACATTTCTCTCCAATTTTAGAGCTACCTGCATATTTTTGTGCAAGTGTATTTGCATTATGCAAACTTGTTGCATTGCTTTATTGTTCTTCATTAAGAGCAATCAGGAATATGAATCAGATAGAAATATGTATCCTATGATACTATAGTGGAAATTCTTATTTCAGACTTCCTTCACATGTCCCTCCTGCACACAAGAGGCACAAAGAAGCTAATGCAGTTGAACTTAAAGGGTTTCTAATAAATGTCTACTCAGAGGTGGCATTCCCTTCCTTTTCCTCTCTTCTTTGTTTACTGTTAAAAGACCCCGGCTGTTGAGTTGTTTGCACAGTGTTGGAGCAAACCTAAATTTCTGGAAACAGCATTACTTTGAACATGGGTTACTCTTTCCAGAAATGCTCATTTGACACAGCAGGGGACAGAGGCACAATGGCTATGGTACTGTCGAAAATTGTAATTTTAGCGTCAGAATGGGCATTTCACCAATCTGTCCCAGCACTTCTAAACAGAGGAAGCTGGCAATACTGCCTCTCTTTCCAAACACAAGTGGTGCAGCTGCACACTCAGCACTGATACATCCAGCTTCCTCCCACACCCCTAATTCCAGACACAGAGAGGCTTTTTTTTTTGTATTTGCACCAGTGTTAATCAGGAAAACTGTGCTAAAGCCAGTGATGTTTCACCAGCAAAAACAAAACTGCAAGTAAGTGGAAAATCAAGTCTTTTTGAAATTCATTCAACTTACTGTACAATCTTTCTGGTTCAACCTGAAGAACATGATTTTTAAAAGGGCCTCAACCTGGCCTCCTTTCCTAGAGGTGCAGTTTTGCATCTGCAATCAGTTAAAACCACAATTAATTACAGTCACAAGCCTTGCCAATTACACATCCAAATGTCTGATTTGTGGAGCAGTTGGATAGTTAGGTAACCACAGATAGGACTTGCATTTGAAATGCAACTTTGAGCCTGGATACAAAAGTTAGTATTGAAAGCTGAATGCTGTTTCCATTTTTTTTCTATAATTTATGCTTCTGTCTTTTTTTGTTGTTGTTGTTCTCACAGAACTGATGATGTGACTGTGATGACAGAGAGGAAAATGATGAGCTAAATCAGACCTAGCTAGAGGGAGAAGTTTGCTGCTGTTGCACACTTGGAATGAATTTGGCTTTACTTGTTAATATCTGTATCTATAATGTTTCCACCATGGCTCATCCAAAACCTTATGGTCGGGAGACAAAGCAGCAATAAAGGAAGTTTTCCCTTAAGGCTAGCTGAACTGGAAGTCCGTGGCTCTACCACACAATTTTGCTAGCCACTGATTTGCTAAGAAAAGGATTATAAGGTACTACTACATGAAGTAATCAGAAAGTTGAAGCAATGAACTGCAGTGTAAATAATTTAACTTTTTTGGAGAGATAGCAGGGAGAGTTGAGCTCGTGGTTAGCTGGTGGATCCAGCAGATCTGTTACTGACAGTGGAGGTTGCACCAGTAAAATCCATCTTCTGAATCAAAATGTTTCCTCTTTAGGCATGATGACACTATGTAGAAATAGSTTATTCATATGGCAGCTATTCATATTACATTTATGAGCATAAGAAATTGCTGACTAGAAAAAGGCTATTTGGTTCAGCAAGCCTTTTCCCTTTCAGTATACTTCATCCTCACCTCCCTGGTTTATCCCTATATCCCTCAATCCTTTCTCTCTTGAGATAAAAGCGTCCAGCTGTCTCTTAAACTCATTTAGATTACTTGCTTCGCTGGCCAGTTATTCCATGTGTTTACTACTGTTTCAGGCAGAATTATTTTACTCAATTCCCAGTTTACTCTTGATTTTCAAGTCTTGCAATGTGTTTCCAAGGCTTTGGACTCCTGGTTTTAACCTAGTATGTGTTCATCTTCTACATTGTTACAAACTGAACAGAAAATTTTAATAGCTTTAAAAGCCACGATTAGGTCAACAGTCAACTTTTCTACATGCAACAGAGGTAGATCAAGTCTAAATTCAAGACATTAGCTCTGTCTTATTCAAATAGCCTTTTCTTCTTTCATTTAGTTCCTCCGGCCTCTCACCCCACAGAGATATCTATTTTCTTGTTGATTCCCTGAGGGGGCCTCACTGGAACTACTAGGTTCAGCTCAGAGCATGAGGTTCACCAGGTTCAGCTGAGAGCAGCTCAGCATTATTTTGTCTTTGCCAGTGAGAATAAACTCATCCTTTTTAGATTTTGCTCATCAACATTTTCTTGAAGGGACAATATCAAAGTTGAAACACAAGAAAAAGCACAACCTTTCTTGACATTGACTCCCAGATCACTTCTCACCTCATTATAGAACTGTTTGCAATGCCTGTATGGAACGTATCTGATATTTGCAGTAATGTTGCAACAGCAATTGAGATTTCTCATGCAAGTTACAGGTACTCTAACTTTCCCAGCAAGGGAAGGGTTGCTTGGGCTTGATGAAAGTGGAGAGGACACATCCCCCCTTGTAGTAAGAAGGGGAGAGATATTCTCCTTAGAAGCTTATCTTTCATCAAACAGTGACACCTATGTAAAACTATAGGTGGAATTTTGTTACCAATCACTGCAAACCAAACCGCATGGTTCAGTTCATGAACCTTTCATAAGCTAAACCCTGCAGCGTTTACATAGCATTACCAGACACATAATTAAAAAAAAAAAGGTTGCTGCAACTGAAAGTCTAAAAAAGTAGTGTCTCATTAAGAATGTGCCCAAGGGCTGGAGTCTGGGGTTTGGGTTTGGCTCTGGCACTTTTCTCCCAAAATCAACAGGCCTCCACCCTGTCTCGAGATTTAATTCTGGGTCCTGGTGACTGATCTAAGTACTCTTGGGGCTTCCTCATGGAACACATGGGGTTGATTCTTTTCTCATTTACATAATAAATATGAAGAGTAACAGTGGTTGGGAAATCTCCATCACAAATGAATGATTTTTAGCCTTTTCAGTTTGTGGCGTCTTCATTTTCCATAGCACATGATTTTCTGCATAGCACATTTAAGCCTACAGACACTAGGCTTTCTTTTTTTTAGTTATCTTCTGTGTATTTCCTTGACACAAGGACTTTTCCAAGGCCCGTTGACCAAAATATTTCTATATAAAAATGAAATTCTCAAGGAATTTTAGAGAAAATTTAGTGAACATACTATGGAAAATCATTTTTATGTTTTCCAGTCAGGAGCTAGCCAGAAAAAAAATCTGCTGCTTAACATAAGTAAAACCTTCATAGTTATTAGTTACTTTTTGGAAAGATCACTAATATCTCATGAAGCAAGTGATGAGTAAATCACTAAAAAAGGGTTTGCAACCTTTTTGGTTTTCAAAGTCCTAAAACATTTCCAATGAAGATGTGTAGTGAATTTAAGCAACTGAAAGTAGGCTAGGATTTTAGTCCATTTTTATGGACTGCTCAGGAATAATCCACAGATTCCCAGATGGCAGACTACAGGTTGAAAACCACTGATCTACAGATATCATTTGGATAATCCTCCTAAGGTTTTAATATTCAGCTAAACTTGAACACTTTCCAAATGACAGTGTAAGACCAAGAAAGTCACAAGCACCTTTTTTATTTGAGATTCAACATATATCTAGACAACTGAATAATGATATAAAGCCCATACAGAAGTGAAAATGAAAAATAATTTAAAAGCTGAAACTGTGTAGTATCTAAATGGTTCCAAAGATACTGACTTTACAGAAATACAAAGAAGGAGAGAAGTAAAAATATATTTCAGCTTCTTCAATTTCAAATAAGGTTAATTTAGAAATTAGATTAAATTTTCTAATGCATACTGCTAATGTTTTCTCCTATTTCATTTTCTGTAGGACCACAGCAATAATCAAAGAGTTGCATTTAATCATTCAAGCAAGACTTCCATAAATTAATATTTTCTCTCTCTATAACGGTTATTTCTTTCAAGACATTTATTTACCAAAATCAAACATACACTCACTATATCTCTTAAAACCACTGAATCAGTTAGTAATGAGTTTTTTTTTTTAATTAAGCTATTTTCCTAAAGTTCAAGTTTTAGCTTCCTAGAGACCTAAAGGGTAGGTTTTTTTACCTCCTATCAAACTGTCTGTCTGTCCTCTGTCTCCCTTCCCACCAAAAAATAAATGAAAGAATTTATTGTCATTAAACCCAGTTATTTCCTCCTTAAATGTTACCTGGACCTGGAAATGGCAAAGTCTGAACTTCAAAGTCACAGTAGATGTGTGAGCAGAATTCTACTATGAAGGACCTATAGAGCAAGAAGTTACTTAACAGAAGTTAAGTGTGCATTAAGAGTAAGCACACTACAGTGTACCGGCAATCTGGAAAAATGCCTAAACCTTTCACAAGTATTTTTTCTCCTTTACAGCTTTTACCTTCTTTCTCTCACCACAACCTAACAGGGTGCTCAAGCATGCTGCCAGCTTCAAGCACATTAAGTACTCCCTCTGCAACAGATGTATACAGTATTTTCAAATATAGCAT
>NW_020448708.1:274451-305062 GCF_003343035.1 Apteryx rowi
TAAATTAAACATGCATATGTTTTAAATGCACATGATTCATTATGCTGCAAAATGAAACTTTCAGTTACTGCTTACAGATCACATCCCCAGAACCCCCAAATCAAACTGATTTTCTTCTGTATTGATGTTACATTTTAATACAGAAGCCTCTCATACCTCTACTTCAGTAAATTTTTTCTCCTATGTTTCCAGTGTGCTACTATTTTGTAAATGATACAAATAATCAGTCATCTGGAATTAGTTTTTTAAAAGGGTTGAATATTTAATTTTCCATTATCTGCACTTTTAAAAGGAGGCACCGTTCAATGCCATTGACAAACTGACATTAAGCAAAGCAACATCACTTCACAGCAAAAAGGGTTAAATAGATTTGTATTAATACAGAAGTCAGGCTTTTAATATTCTGCAAATATTAACAAAGAAAGATGATAATGTTGAGTTAATATGGGTTAAGGATAAAATGAAAATAAATTTTTCTGATTGCTAAGTGTTGACACTTTTTTGGCTAGGCCCGCAGCCTTTTCTTGAAGGCTGTGTAATTACAGAAGGCTTTTCCCCTCCTTCCCCCTCCTGCTTCTAGCCCACATTAGTAATGACCCCTTCACTGCTTCAAAAACCACTAATAGTCTTCAGCAAAGGCAAGAAAAATGAACAGGATAAATTGGAATCCACAGTCAGTAATTTGCATCATATGAGGCTGCTTTGGCCACTCACACTCATTCCTGGCCATCAATCGTTCGCTGTCAGGTGCTGCACTCTGCCACCATGATAAATACTCCTCCTAACACTCTGATTCGTCCAAACAATGTAATTGTCCTCTATTCTCCTCTTGGTAATGGAGATAATGAATGACTGCACAAACAAGAAGGATTGCTCATCACAGACACAGGGGTGGCTTCAAACTGAAAAGCCTTGAGTACAAATTTTAATTGACTGAAAACACAGGTTGAAAGAAAAGAAATCCTGTATTCCACTTCCAAGCTTCAACACAATCACTTCCGAGCTTTCCCTTTTCGGTTTGGGGAGTGTATTTGTTACGAAAGGGGGACCATGAACATGGACCCCCTAAAAAGGGTACAATGAGACTGCAGAAAATCCTGTCTCTGGAAAGCAGCCACAGAAATGCTGTCCAGTATGCGATGCATGTAAAACAACTCCTTACTTTAATTGCGTTTAATCCCAAACTGTGAGGAGATGGTATGATCAAAAAGCTCCTCCAAATGGAAACAGTTCCATTCAGTTAAATACTTATTGTACTGCAAGGAATAATATTTTTTAAAATTTCAGTGGAAATATAACCACACATAAACAGAATTGCATGCAACAGCACAGAGCATGATGGAAATCAGTGAACCTACTCAGTGTGATAGCCATCCTGGAGCTATTAAGACATTTGAAAATTGGTACACACAAGATCAACAAACACTTAAAAGCCAAGATCTTATCAAAATTCACCTTGCACAGATGGCTATTATTATTTCTAATTAAGAGTGAGGGACAATAGCACAACAACTCTAACTTATTTAAAAAATATTCTACATTTTGGGGAAGAGAGAGAGGGCTGGTGTTGTTTTCTGTTGTGCCCCCCCCCCCCCCCCACATCAGTGATTCTACGGCTTTTAAATGTGGACTGTTTATCTGAAAGTGTTCTGGCAGACCGCCACCATATTTCTAAGATTAAAGAAAGGATTGAAAACAATCAGCTTTCTGAGGAACTGAAACCAAGACAATATGTTTCAGATTAATTTACAAATATATGTGTATATTTAAGGCTAAACTACAGAACCAGAAAATTCCTACTAGTTAGTCTATCACAAGCATTCTTACACTTTATTAGAGCAGACATCATATTGAAATAATAAGCATGGGAGGCCTTCATTTCTTCTTTGATCTATATTACTAAATGTCTGACTGGCTCAGATTTAAAATAAACTTTGGTATGTTTGCACTTGAAAACTGGAAAAAGACCACAAGCAATAATTTGTTGTCAGTTTTCATATTCTCTAACTAAAACTATAGTTTAGTCTGCACACTGCTGGATGCCAGGCAATGTTAGTCCAGTCATCCCAGCAGTGACTAAACTTTCTTGTAGTAATATGTACTATAATATGGTAACAATGGTGATAGATCACTTCATCGGCATGGAACTAGCTGAAATGAATTAAAGGGACAGGTCACAGCTTTACATGTTCTCTGAATCATTCTGAATCTATTGTAGACAAGTGACATTACAGCCTTAAATACAGAGGCATGTATTGGCAAAGGGCACCAGAGAGCTCCTCTTTCTCTGAACCTCTAAGGAACGTGACTGCATGGCAAAACCCCTGCCAAATGTATTGCACTTTAAGTTATTTAATGATGGCTATTCAGTGTTGCTCTGTGTGATTTTAAAATACTTTTTCAGTATAAAATTTGTCCTATCTTGCTGATTTGCTTCCAATAAATGAAACAATAATAAATAGTGGTGTTTAAGTGCCATGTACATCCAGTATAGTTGGATCTGTTTTGATCCATTTTGAGGTCTGAGAGTTTAAGTATGCATATGTATGTAATAATTTTACTCAGATTGAGGTACAGATTATAAAATTTTGTATGAAATTAGTTTATTTACTTATTTGGGAAGCTAAATTCAGAGGAAGAAACACAAAAGGGAGTTTCTGATCAGCAGGTGAAAGAATCTTAATTATTCACCCTTAAAAATGTAATGAGTACAAAATGCTATGGATTGTTACAAATGTCAAGATCAAGAATACACTGACATCCTTTAACTTTTCTCAGCCTATTAAAAGCATTACTTAATTGTCTGTTTAAGAATGAATCTCAGTAACAAATGAGTTAACGCTCATAAGAAAGGAAAGCGTTTTGAAAAATCTCACCACCTCTAAACATTCTCACCACATTCTACTGAGTATATCGCATCACTTTATTGCCAAGGTAACCATGGGTATTGCATGAACTCTTCAGTGCTACTGGATGGTCAAATACCAGTGCCACAAAACACCTAATTCTCTGTGTACAGATGATGAGAAGACCATGCTTCAGCCACAGGACTGACCATCCAAAATGGATGCCCCTCTGAGCGTATGTGATGACTGCAGCTCATTTAGAACGGGGAGAAACCACTGCACTCCATAAGTTTCAAAATTCAACAGCAACAGAGAGTGCTACGAGCATATTCCTCTGAAAGACTATCCAGCATGAGGAGCTCTGTTTTGCAGCATGGTTCTAGCTCCTTAAGATGTTACCCATCTCACCATATCACAGCCTTTTCAATACCTTAACTGTGTAATGTCATCCAAAACAGGGAAGGAAAAGAGGAGCTTTCACATACAGAACTACAGAACCAAGATCACAAAACGTACTTTTAGAAAAGATAAGGCTACCTTCTGAACCAAAAACATTTCAAACTTTATTCAAAGCTCACCTTTTTGATCTAGATCTCCTAGAATAAATATCCTTCTTTGTTATGTGTATACATTGTGTTAGATACGTCATAATGGTAGTCAAGCACCAATGCTTGACTCTCTGTTTTGAGCAGAAAGACATTATACTGTTGTTACATCTTTGTTAATCCCCTGAGGAGAGTACTCATATTAAAAATAGTGAGCACCAAATAAAGGACTTGGGCAGACAGACGGAGCTGGCGAATCAGAGCGGTTGTGGTTGAGGCAACACCAAACACAAGTGCTCCCACCAGTGCTCTGTAGCTGTGTGGCTATACATAAGGGATAGGTGTACTTACTACTGTACAGTGTAGAGCTGATTTGAGCCATATTACTGCTAGCTGAGCTGAAACAAAGAGAAATTAAAAAAAAACAAAGCTAGAATAGACACTGCTTCAGGGCCTAAATGCCCCATCGCTACAGTATTCCTAACTGCTGGTCTGATGAACAAGGGACCAGGAGGACCCATGTTTCTATGTTTTGCCACTTTAAAGATATCAGGTAACAGATTCAAAGAGACAAGCTAATGTGCTAAGGAAGTTCAATATACATGAGAGGTTTGCTGATGACATATGGCTGCTTTTAGACATAACAACAAAGAAAGATGACCAGCTGTGTGGATTGCAGAATGAAAGCACATTTACAGGAAAAAAAATAGATGTTCTAAGGAAGGGAAGAAGGATGATTAATAAAGTAATAACTTGCAGTACTGTGGTAAAAAGATTCCCATCCCATCTGAAACAGAACAATGACAGAGAAGCATATTCTCCAGTCTTATGAGAAGAAAAACATTTTGTAATCTTTCATGCAAAATTTTCCCTCAGACTTCCCACAAAACTGAAAAGGATGATGAATGGCCTGTATAGTCATTTTGAAAATTCTGAATATTCACATGGATCAGAAGGGTGACAATGAGCATTATCACCTCTCAAATACAACTGGACTCTACCTCTTGGGAAGAACTGGGCTTTTTGGTAAAAATGTTAATATAATGCTCTTGTCCCAATTTCCAGCCAAGCTATCAAAAATTTCAGGGTTTTGATACATATGAACAAACAGACACTTTGGCTCTGGTCATTTTCCATTTAGAATTTTCAGGTAGCGAGTTCCCTGAAAGGAGAATAAATAATCATATGATCTAACATAAGGAACATAGAAAAGAATCTATGGAGAAAATTAAGAATGGAAAAATTTGAGATGGATGGTAGGAAATTTAATGGTGTACTTTGTTGCTAGTAACGAATTAAAAACAATCAAAAGAAGAATATGCAGCAATTAGTGTTCTAGAAGAAAATATTAAGGTTGCTACTAAGAGGATTATAGAGTTAGCTAACTGGGAATAGTTCTGTTGCAGTTGTGCATGACAGAATGAATAATAGAAGAGAGATACATTCAAAGTTAGACTTAACTTTTGTCCATAGGTTAGAAAGAGATAAGTTTGGTAGCTATGGAAAAGATGAATGGTTAGGAAAGATTTCAAAAATACATTTTAGATATCTAGGAAGCACTGGAGAGAAGAACAGTGATATTGCAAAGATGGTTCCTAGGTCAGTCTCCAGGCCTAAAGCACAATGCTTAGTAATAAAACTAAATATAGTATTACTGCCATTTTCATCTCCTAGAGTTGATATGATGTCTTCTGGATAGAGAGATATAAAATCCTATTTCCATTGAAGTCAGTGAGAGTTCTACCATTATCATCTTTGGAATTTGATTTGGAGCCTAATTTAAGAAACGCAACCTTTGGGTAAACATATGGAAATGTTACTTTAATCTTGTGAAATAGGAAATCTGTATTACAGACAAATATTGAAGAGTTTTATGCAATATTTTACAAGTATTGTAGAAAAAGACTGAAAAGACAAAATTAAATGCATCTGTAGAATAAACTGATAGGCCCCAAAAGAGACTACTATAAACACTAAAGTAAAAATCCTACAGGAAAGGTCCTAAAGTGATAGGCAGAATTAAACTATAAGACAGRGATAATACCTTTAAATAGTTCTATCTCTTACTTAAAATGAATTGTCTCATCAAGTTCTGCTCTGTTAATCCCTTAAGAGAGAGCGGGAACAAAGATGGGGGTGAGAACGCCCTACCCACTGCAAGCCAAGAAAATAATCAGGATTACTAAAAATAGCGTCCCCTTCAATAATATCAAGATGCAGAGCCAGGTCCCTTTTAGTGGAGTAACAGAATGGAACTATCTGGTGAGCCCTAGATTTTTCTTCTGCCAAATGTGAACCCTTAAAGTCGATAGGTTTATCAAAAATCTCTGTTTATGCTAGAGATGGACCCAAACAGCACAATTTGGATGCAAACATCCATTTTTGACTCTATATAGTTACCGGTTTTGTGTTAAAGTATTCTAGAAATAGGGGTGTTTGTGAATTTCAGATGCCGGTATGTGACTGTTCTCAAATTTTGGATATATTCAGCTCCAGGATTTTGTTTCATGCTCATCTAGATTACTGGCTATGACTGAGGCAGATGATCATTTCATATCAGATCTTTGTACTCAGCCTTTACAGTTTGGAGTAGGACTTTGTGAGTCATATGGACACATTTAGGAACAGAACCAAAATTAAATATTAAACAGTGATACCCACACAGTACAGTTATAGATGTCTTTGAAGGTTCAGCCATCTCACCGGCTAATTCTTTTTTCAAGACTGGATAAGCAGAAGAACCTCAGACTATGTGTTTGAAAAATTCAGGAACACATGTAAGGATTTTCACAAACCTGGACCCAGACAGTCCCAGTGCCCTGCCTTGCAATAAACCTAGGGAATCAGCTCCTGCGGGGCTGATTTAATTGAATTTGAACCTCTCTATAACCTGCCGGAGCTGGTTCCTTTTTGATTGCTGTAAACCAAATTTTTACAGAAAACTGCTTGGGAATGCAGCATGAAAGAATACAGGGTTCACAAAGCCCTAAAGATAAAGCTCAGTTTCATTTTTCTGCTCTATAGACAGGATTTACAATTGACAGTGAAAAAAAATATGCCCACTATGAATGATAACGGGCAAGGAACTGGTAGATTCATTCAATAGCTGACTTCTGCTAGCAGGGATAGGGAACTGCATAAATCAAGGTTTCAAGCAAACACAGAAAAGGGATTACATAACATGTAGACAAGGACGAACATGGCTGTGAGAAGATTAAATACCTTTAATACCCAAGACAGTAAAATTTTCTCAATTATTTCAAAGGAAAGGAGGATTGAAAATTAATCAGATATAAACATGCAAAACTCCAGAAGAAGTAAGAGTGTTAAATTTGGCTCCATCCTGTAAAAGAGTATGTCACATAGTTATGGACTAAGTGAAGTATCCACTGTTGAATATCCAGAACAGTTTTCTGAACTTCAGCAATATAGAAATAGAAAAGCCTAATTTGATGAGGAAGGCAACATGGATTTATGACAGCAAGGTCTTTCTTAATTAACTTGCAAATGTTCTTAAATAATGTTATCACYGGAGCAGAGGAATGGAAATGCCATAGATATGATCTGTTTCAGTTTTATTACAGCACTTGATATAATTTCAGATTAAAGACTATCAAGTATAAAAATGTCTCAGAAACAAGTAACAAGTGGTAGGAGGAGCCTACTAGTGGGGAGACTCTTCTTACTTTTATATTTAATTGAGTTAGGCAACAATATCAGATAAAGCTAGAAATACAAAAGATTCATGCACTGTTAGGCATGAAAGGTATGCTAAAGGGCTGACCTACCACCCCACAAAGGCAATGGAAGTTCTCTGTGGGCTTCAATAGGAGCTGGCTTGTAAATTTATTAGTCACTTTTACTGATTAATATGTAAAGCCATTTTTTCTTGAGACGCAGATGCTATTATGTAAATTGTGCAAAAATGGTGCAGGAAAATGTAATTAATATTTTCTGAAGCATCTTGACTATAATACGTGAGCAGAAGTTTCAACAGGCACAAAACCACGTATCATCAGCTCCTTCCTCATCACCTTACTGCATGGTAGTTTAACAAGCTCTGTTAGTGGGTCTTTAGTTTATTTCATGATACTTCAGTTTCTGCTGCTATGTAGATCTCGGGCTTGTCTTTTGCTTCTCTTTAATTCAGAGCCATTGTACACCCACCAGGCTAAATAAAGCCAACAGAGTTCAATAACACATCTTATATTTCTTATTTTAACATACAAGTGGAGTAGACAGGTCCCCTCAGATCACAAATATTATACTAAATACTCTGAAGCCGATAGACTACATACTCAAGTCACAAGTAGGAGATTAAAATATACTTTTCATTTGATGTGAATTAGGTACTGCTACTGCACAAACTGCAATACGTCTGTTACTAAGGAAAATCTAAGCTACCCAGAACAGATTTCTTCAGCATCAAAATTTATAATCCAGGAGATGATGCAGCTGACTTGGAAAACAAATACTATAATTTGATGTGTTGTATTGGAAATGAAAAGTTGCATGTTTTTAACACATTTRGTGCTGGATCCTGGCAGCAATACTCACACAGTACTATTGAGCAGCACTTTCTTCCATGTGTGACCCCTTTGAGTTTCATTGGGCTATACACAGAATAAAACATTAATCAATACAAGCAAGGTGTCAGAGTCTGGCTCATAGACAGAGGACCAGAGAGAGAACTTTGTTTTGGTTATTCTCTAAGTAGAAGACTTTGAATTTCCTTTTCACCTAAGCTACATCTGCTGAGCTGGTTTATTACAAAAGAAATGGGAACTATGGCAATACATAGCTCCAAGAGTCCCATTCATACCATAAATATGTGAGGCCATGGCTCTGGGCAAGCTTTTCAACACATTCAGTAGCAGGATTTGATAGAATGCAACAGCTAGCTCTCATTGCACCTCTTAATTTGCTTGCTGGAACTTGGCAATTTACCTTTCAAGAGCCACAGACCAAGTGGATATCTGTTTGGCACACACAAAAGTTCTTTTCAGGGATCTAGTGAAAGGGTAAGGTATGGTCTGCAGCTTAATGAAGTTATAAGCTAGTGACATATCTTGCCAGAAAATATTCCTGACTTACTAAAAGAAAAAAAAAAAACACTTATCAGAAAATAAGGGATTATGTTTTAATTTTTTATGTACATAATTTAATCTGTACTTAGCTGCTTATGTATATACTGAATTTGTAAAGCAAAAGCAACTACTGCAACAACTTTCGTAGTACAAAGGCRCCACGTTAATAACGAAATCCCAAACCATTCATAGTTAAGGCCAGGTTTGTTGAAAAGTTTATTTGAATTTTGGCAAACCTTGTAAGACTTTTGGGCACAGTGCTGCAATTGATGTTTTCATGTGGCAACTAGGTAAAACTGCAGTGGTTTAGGCTAAGTCTCACACTAAGTCTGAACTCAAAACCTCAAAGATGAACTCTAAGCCATGAATTTACATAGAGTTACAAACATTTGCAAGAAAAATTCTGCAAAGTGAAACTGCAGCTCAGTTCTTAAAAGGATATCCACTTTCCAAAGTATACATGGATTGTGCAGCCAGGATAATTGAATACTACATGTTATCTTCTTCCTGTACAGTCGTTGTCTTTGCTGCTGGGTCCTACCCAGGTGGGTTATTTTTACAGTGGCAACCTGTGTACAGGATTTTGTTTTTGCTGACAGGAGCAAGACCGGGAGTGTTGTCTCTTTGAGGAGCCGAGAATGGAATTTGGCCAGCTTTTAGCAGCTGATGGGAAGAAAGAAGGGAATGGCAGGAGCCAATATTGAAATATGAAGCTAGTGGTCATTATAAGATTTAGAGTAGAAGTGATGAGGTGATAAGATTTAGAGGAATAGGCGGAGGGCTCTGAATTAAGACCTTAGGAAATGGGCTTCTTCGGCACAGGGCAGTAAAACATGGACCTAAAATGAATGAAGATCTCTGAGAATGCATTATGTCTGGTTTGAGAGCATTTATTGGTGCATGTGCCACTCATTTAACTGGTTATGATTATGATCACATTTAAATTTAATCAGCTGCTGAAAAGTAGTGCATGTCTGTGGGGTGAGAGGGCAAAGGAATACGTGGAAAGGGAGGAGCTTTGCAAGGTGCTTTYGGGGTAGGCAGAAGTGAGGATGTTAGTGCAACAAGAGAGATGATTTGTTTTGGAAAAGGATTTGGCTCAGCCTCAGGGAGACAGCTTGGAGTGGGGAAGTGAGTTGTTCTGGGGGATGTCACTGCTAAGAGGGCGGCTGGGGAGCAAGCAGGGGCTCGAGAGCAGGAGGCGCGGGTGCTGGCACGGCCTGGGGCCAGAGGGAGCTGAGCAGCGCGGAAGCTGAGCGGCTGGCAGACAGCAGGGCTGGGGTGGGAATGCTGGGGCAGGAAGGGTTATCAAACCSCACTGGGGGCTGACTACCACCTTGGCACCTCTGGTGTAGTCTCAGAGTTGCCCTGCGGGCCAGGTGAAATTTTATGTAGAGTTCAAATTAATTTGTACCTATGCCCCAAGCTCTGGAAATAAATACAGCTAGTTCATAATCAYAGTTGTCTGGCTCTTTTTTTTTTTTTCCTCATTTAATTTCCACCACTCGCCAGTAGTCTTAGGTGAAATAACAGTAACGATAAAGTATGCATCAGTGTTCTGCCTACCAGTAAAAATGAGCACTACATACAGACTTCCACAGTCTTGAAAAGGAAAAAGCAAGAAAACATACACACACACCAGTACATACATGCTTATGAAACAGTAGATACTAACATCTGCCAGAGATCTGTAACATTTTTAAAATATTTACTAAGGAAATGTTAAAAGAATGTTTAATGTTTGCACATTAGAAGGCCTTGATCCAAAGTGTTTTCAACAGAAAGGTACACTATTTTGCTATGTGGTAGGAGCCCTGAGCTGCTGTTAATCTCAAGAGAAGCAAAAAGTATTCATTGCCACCACAGAAACATTTAGGCACCTAGAGATGCTGGCAGGTGTGAAGCAACAGAACTGGAGTTAGGTGGTTAATTCACGAGATTTCAGTGATAGTTAGGCCTTGAGTGCATTAAATTACTTTTGAAAATTTGACAAGGTGTTCACCTGCATTTTTAAGCAACTGAATACCTTTAAAGTCTCATCTTAACGGAGCCTGTTGACCCTTCCACACATATTTGATTACCTCCCTTGAGACTGACTATGCTGAACATTCAGTGCACAACTACCACTATCACTAAGCAAGATTAAAGTGTGTCAGTGTTTCGAGGGCTTGTGGAGTCTCTATAAACCCTCAAGAGATTAGGTAACTTCAAATGAAAGCAAAGTAATTTACTTGATCTTTTACTGCCCGTTTCTTGTGGGTAGCCTTTTAATAAAATCTCCTTAAAACCAATAAAATATATTTATAACGAAGTACCACACTCCTACCAACAATCTGCGAGCTGGTACATACACTTCACGGCTTATAAACTGACACACTGTAATAGCTGCACGGTTCTTAGCAGCTGTCTCTCACACCATGTGTCCTGCCCGAGTGGAGACGGAGATTCAGACATGTTGTTCAAAAACTGGGATTATCCTGAAATTTCCAGACTGGATGGCAACCCTATAACAACTGATTTCCTAAAACTAAGGAAGGAGGAAAACAGCTGAAAGGGAACAAGGTTTTACGTACTGCAAAGAAGATATATTACTCAGGGGTGCTCAGATATGCTGAAGGTAGTATAGGATAAGTATCCCAACAGTAAACAGAGGAACTGATACTACTTTCCTACCCACACTGATTTTGGAAATGGATTTGTGACTTTCATAACAAACACCAGGTGGATCTGCACATCCATTCTTATGCATGACTTTAAATGTATTTAGGAAAAAAGAGGAGTCCAGGAATCCAAAATCCGAATTCTATCTATTTTTTTAGGGATTAATCCTCTTTTTTTTTTTTTTTTACATGAAGGAGGTTGAAGAAAAAGGGAAGAGGACCTTGCAAGTGTTTCAGAGGATGGTACCCTCTCCTGCAAACTGCAGACAGAACCCTTTTACAGCCTAGCCTTCTACCTCAACCTGTTCCACTTGGGAACAGTGGCATCCTTTTTCAACTAATTTTTTAAAAGGCCTATCTTTTTGATCCTTGTGATGAACATTTCTCCACTGGATCGGCAAAACAGGTTGACAAGACAGGAGGTCACTCATCACAAACTACACAGAAAGCTATTACAGACCTTGTTACATGGTGCAGAAGAAGCTACAAAGTCCTTTTGCATTGTTTGCTCACACACAATCAAATATAGATATCTATTGCATTTTATAGAGATTTTCCAGGTCTGCATCTTAAATGGGTGTGAAAAAGCAAGATTTGGGCTTTTATTCTTAAGCAATACTAAATGGTGCAATTTGCATCTCTTTTAAATAATGCAGGAATGAAAGTTTTGAGTAATCTTAATCTATATGCTGTTTTCTTGGCTTTCAAGACACAGTTGAGTTGGCTCATCTAATTACTGGAAGTAAGAACTGACTCTCAGTAAATCATTTGATTTGCATAACATACCTGCTTTTCATAAACGATGATTTCCTCAACAAAATGCTAACAACAAGTTGGCTTATTTTTTATATTTTTTTATTAATTAAAAAAAGAAGCAGCCAAGTTTGATTTATTTCACTTTTTGATAGTGGTGAAGTTGGCAGATCTCCTTCACAGGATTTTAAATTTTCAGCTTCTATTGGAATTCAGAAGAAAAGTTTCTAAGTGTTCCATAGCATTACAAAAGACTTATGCCATTTTTGTCTGTTAGCTTAAGTAACTTGACAGGACATAAAGGTGAAGAATTGCAATAATTAAAAATAATAATTTTTGCATTTAGAGTACTTTCCAGACAGGGATCTCAAATTGCTTCATAAATGTTAGGGAATACAACCAACTAAAATCTCTCTATATCCCTCCTTGGAAAAAGAAGGAAAGAAAGTATCTCTTTTGGGGTGGAGAAACTGAGGCCTAGAGCAACTTAGTGCCTGATTCAAGGTCATAAGAGAGGAAAAATGCATAGCAGACAACAGAACCCATTTGTAAGATAAGCTTACAAAAAATAACCATAGGCTTCTTCATCAAGAAAAGACAGCTCAATCAGTGATCTGATTTTTAAAAGTACAGAGAGAATAGTCAAAATTCTTCTAGATGTAGAAGAAAAGCATTTAAGGTCAATGAATGATGAACAAATGATGATATTTTTCTACTATAGAAAAGTAGTAGTTGCATTTCAGTTTAGCATAAAATAATTCCTGGAATAATTAAACAAATATACAAAAACAAGTTAGGATATTTTGGAAGGGCTGACATTATGGCTGGTTTTCAAAGAAGTTTTAGGTTTAGGGGTGCTAATCCCATCAAAACAAAATAAGAAATGGGTGCCAAACTCCCTGGGGCCTCACTGAAGTTCTCAGCTCAAATCACTGTAATTGATTGCATGTGAGCACAAATCAGAGTTAAAACAGAGTTTAATTCTATGGTGTACATATGTTCATTTTTTCCTGCCTTCATTCATTCATTGCTTTTTTTAATGCATCTTTCATTGAGTGATTTACAGTAATGAAACACCAACCACAGAGGATACACACTTCCTTCCATCCCCCCCTAAAATCCTAAAATATTAAAAAGCAATAATAAACAATGGACCATAATATCAGCTGCCTTAAATTGACACCATTTCTCTGCCAATTTAAGCTAACTGAGTATGTGGCCCCCTGTATCATTTGTTTTTCAAGCTTACTCTCAGCAACACCTGCACARTAAATAAGGGGAAACGTCCAACAAAATCGACTCGGAGACAAATCAGTGAATATGGAGCTCTGCTTCCATATACATTAGTGAACTCTTCTCCTGACAAACAGGCTATCACCGTATAATGGGCTTTTCCTGAAGTTTACTGCGGCACTGTTTATAATAACATTGCATCCAGCCTGCCTTGTTGGTACTTTTGCATTGCAGGGTAACAGTTCTGAGGTGGCAGCAAACAGCTTCCGTGCTTGTGTCAGGAGAAATAAAACTGTTATTATTTCATACACTTCAGAGGCCACACTCGAACTCAGCAGCTACGCAGAGCTGTTGTGAATAGAAAGCTCTGCTGCAGAACACCGGGCTGCCCCCTCAACAATAAACCGTCTTCTCTCCAATCCGTGTTTGGCTTCCTGCCAGTTGCCCATTTGCTTTACACCATCAATTTATATTCACTGAGATGGTGTAAGGTTCTAGAACAGCACTGATTATCAAATCTGCCTGCCAAACATATGAGCAGTAAAAGCTGGTCTTCCAGAGTCCTACATGTATAATCCAAGGGCCTGATCCTGCGAGCTCTTCCTACGAGGAGCAGCGCTTTGATCGGTTGGAGTCACGGGAGCCCTTCCCAACAGCAAACGCTGCTGCGAGCAGCAAGTGCCTGTGGTGCGGGGATCTCGGCTACTCAGTGTCCTTGCCTCAAGTTTTAAAGTACTGCCTTTCAGTCATCCCCGCAATGGTATAAACACTGCCAGAGCTGGTCGAGAGAGCTTGTAGCTTTTGTCGCATCTTTGGATTGCTTTTTCATACAGCAACAATTTGCCAGGTGATACTAGCTCTTCCAGTATGTCCGGAACAGTTTTAGAAAAGGCAGCTCACTCCTTGGTAATCCCAAATGCTGAGAATTCATAAAAGCGCTCTCCCTTTTCCCCCTCCCTGCATCCAAAACAAAGCAACGTCAGACTAGCAAAAAAGTTAAAAATCATGAGGGTTTAGAAAAAGACTTAAAAAATAACACTGTTTGATTTTTCTTTATTTGCCTTTAACCTCTAAGGAGCATGTAAATCAAACTTCTGAGCTTTCTATATAATCATGAGGTCTAGGAACTTACTCCTTTTTTAAATGAAAGTTTAGATTCTCAGGGAAAAGTTAACAGAAAGAAGTTTGGGATGGTTCTTTAGAAAGACACCAAATGTCATGAAAGCAGTATTCAGGAGAACTGAAAACAGTGTATTAACAATGAATTTTAGCAAATTAATTAGCTTTGCCCATTTTCATTTTTCTTTCACAATGCTTTAAGCTTGTGAGAATTGACCACAATGCTTTTTGTTCATAAGTTCCTTTGCATCTAAAAAGAGTTAGAATATTTCATGCTTCCTTTTCCACGTGGTCATATATTCTTAGTCCTAATTTGAATCCTTTCACCTCATGTGCAATTAGCTTTCACTGAAGCCAATAGACGTCGGTCGTCCATATGTAAGGAAAACAGGTCAGACCTTTAATGAGCAGGAAGTAAGTGTAACAATGAAATGGCAAATGAAGAAGCTTTGCAGAAACAATACAGCTTTCGGGGTGTGAAACAAACCTGTAGAGATAAAGACGTCTACCTACTCTTTTCTCAAGAGCTAGAATATTGGGCTCACTTAAGGCATTCAAAAGTACGTATGCATTTTCCAAAAGTTTCCTAGCTATATTAATCACATCCTAATCGTAAAATGAGCTCTGTGCAAGGAGACTTACGCACCTTCACAGTGCTATCTGCAAGATTACAGCCTTTATTGCCAACTGTTTGTAAATAAGGATAAAAGTCAGCGTAGGCACCTCTTCAAATGCAACTTTGAAATACCATATGTCCTTATGCTTGTGTTATGTGACGAAACCTGACAGATCAAAGGACCAGATTTCCCACTCTACATTGATTATTTACTATCATTCATTTTCATGCATTTAAATATGTGGTATCTACATCTAGGTTCTTGAGAGCCAGAGAGAATTCAAGCTGCAATACTTGGATTCAGATTCTGAACTTCACATAGCTTGGGGATCTGGCATTTTGGTTCAGCTTTTCCTTGACATAAACAACAATGTATCTCAGATGAAGTCCACACCGCCTTCAAACATACTCAGGCTGTCTTCCCCCTTTCCTCCTCTCCAATTTATTCACCTTTTCCCCTCAAAAAGGAAAAATAAAATTTCAGGTCATGGCTAGAAATTCATAACAGATTTTGACTGCAGGCATCAACCCRTCAGCTCACTGTGTAAGTCAGTGGAAGTGCTTATGTTGTCTTTCTAAACATAAACTAACAAGTGACCCAACAGAGACAACTGGGCTTCTGACACTTGTCTTTATTGCCCGGTCATAAATTCATGAAGGGATGTATACTACCACCAATTGGTAAGTTTGCTAGATAAACATCAACACCAATTTAATGACTTGTGTACACGTTGTAAACCAGGGAATCTTTATACAAAGAAATCAAATAAATCAAACATGAGCTGAGGCTTAGAGGAAAGCAATTAAAGCTTTAAGGTAAGGTTGCTGAGGGAGGGCCCTGTATCACATTATAGTATATAATAGAAAATGTGTTAACATGGAGTACAGTATGTGCAATTAAATTAATTAGTAATATAAAACACTTCTAAAGCAACATGTCCACTGACAGATAAATAGATTAAACATAAGAGATAAATAACCCATTCAGAGATCTCAGCTCTTTTTTATCAAAGAGAAGAAATGAAAAAAGAAATCAAACTTCCTAAAAGACAGAGGTGATAAAAGCATAGCTAAAATAGACATTTTAAAACTGACTTGTTCGCCCCAGGCTAGTGATTGAAAAGAAAAAGCATAGCCGGACCATAAAAAACCTATTGGACCATATTTCATTTGCTATAGTATATTTAAATGTTTCACTGCACACCAATTTAAACCTAGTGCCTCGTAGGCTGGTATAAAATACCTTAAGCTGTACTACTTTCTGAGCAACTGTAGGGAACCTTTCTTTTAGACAGACTTCTTACAGTCACCTCACATAGCCTTTCTTAAGGTTAGTAATATAGTTAAAGCTATGCAGTCAAATTTCTTCTACTATAGATGTCRAAATGAACTAAAGCTGCTTCTCCCTAACGAAAACAATCTTCTATTAGTACTAAGGACTATTTGCACAATACAGACCGGACATGCAGAACTCCTGGAGTCCACGCATGAATGCTCAACATGTACCCTAAGCTCTAAACAAAACCCTCAAGTGATGTGCAGCTCTCCACATAAAGCTGGGGCCAGAGGTCCCTACTTGTACTTGCTGGCATGCAACTGACATAATTTAAGGAACCATTCAATGAATTACATAAAAAATCCATATCTGCTGATTAGTTGTCTTTGTTTGTTCCTCTGTAGCTCCCTTCTAAGCTTCCGCCACTTTCCCAGATAGCATGTTCCAATCCATGTGATGGTAATATATTGCTGGCAGTAGCTGGTGGAGCACTTCCATCATTCTGATGTGCCAGATGTAAAAACCTGATAATACAGAATTTGGACTACTACTACTTCCCACAGACTATATTATGACCTTACTGAACTTTAACTAAATAGGCTTTGAGATCAGTGGCTTCTTCAGTTTTCTGGGATTCCAATGGTAGCAAACCTAGCATTGGCCAAATTCCAGGCACACCTTTGGCTACTTGGTGCTCTGCACTATATGTTCAAGTATCTTAGGTTTAGGTCTATGGCATTCAGTATACAGAAGTGTCTTTTGCTCAATACTATTTGAATTAGGTGAGTAATACAAAAGTTATTGTGTGAATTCACAGTCATTTTGGTGTCTGTTCTACTTTGTAACTTGTTACCCAGAGGAAAGTTAGTTTTCTTTTGGTGAAGGTAGGCTTTCATTTATTCATCTCTCCACAGTGCTAGGAGTCTAGATGTTAGCCATCGTAATACAAAATGCTTTTAAATCCTCCCTAGGGGGAACATATTATAGACTAGTTCTGTAAAAAGGAGTGGGGGGGATGGGATGGAAAGGTAACTATTCTAGCTGTAGGTCAGAAATCAATGTTTCTTCAGCAACCTAAACAGTATGTATCATTACTTTAATACAGGTGATTAGAAGTTAGATTTGTCTGGGTGCAACAGAAAAATGGGGATGTGTAGCTCTTTTGTAAACATGGATGTAAAACCAGGATGCAGCTAATGGAACTTTTTACTGTGCAGAGGGATGCTTGGTCAGTGCATTATGAAAAAAGAGGAGTTAGCAGCATATCCAAGGGTGCAGAGAGAAGAGATGGGACATATCCTGAATGAATACTGACTCTAGAATGCAAGGTTTAAAAATATTTTGAACAAGTTAGGTATACAAATTAAAGCTGCCCTGAGGCAACTTTAACTTCAGTGACTGGGTGATTTGCTATCAAGATGTAACTGCCAAAGCCTCACTAAGTTTGGCAATATCACAGAGGTAACCTTTCCTTACAGGTAAATCGCTCACTAGTAATATCTGCACTGAGTTACCCCTTGTAAGCATTTCTAGCAATATGAGGTGCTTTTCAAGACAAATTCTGGTCTCATGAGTACTGCTTCAAATCTGCAGTAACTTATTACCAGCCTCCCTCTTTCCAGTTTCTGAGAAAGAAGATTTGCCCTTTCAGTTTATTATAGGCAGAACAGGTATTCCTATTTTAAGACAGTATTTCAGTTTGCAAAACTTCACTTTTCAGATTGATATTTATCCTGCAGAATGTTTCCCCAAGCCTCAATTATTTTGGAAAGTTTTAGCAAAAGTGATTCAGCCATTTATGAAAATTAGATTAAAGAAAAATATTGGTATGTTGTTTCTCACTATATTTAATTGAGGAGAGAGTGTTTTGGAACAGAAACATAACATTTGGAGAAGGGATGGCCCTGCTCTCAGGGATGTGCCTTTTGCCATCTCTTTGAAAATCCACCCACATTTGGCCAAGCTATAAACCTTTGAAAATTCTCAATTAGCACTAGTTCAGTAAAGACATTTAAGAGTTTGTCAGCTAAATTCTTCAAAGACTCCATCTGTATTGAACATGCTCCAGCCCGTACTTGCTGGCATCTGCAGCACTCCTCCCCCCCCCACACACACAAGTGAGCATGCGCTGTTCCAGGTCGGAGCAGGACTTCCTCTGACACAGTCCCTCTTGTTGCTGTGGGCCAGCACCTTTCTAGGCCAGGAACTGAGCACAGGATGCTGCCACCTGTGTTCTCCACGTTCTCACACCTATGTGGCAAGAGGGACCACAGAGAAGTGATGGAAAGCCAGCTGTCCTCTTTCTTTTAAAGTTTGCTTCTGATGCCTGTCCTTACAAAAAGCCTTCAAAAGAGTGCATCACTGTGAGGGTCTTCTTTTGCAGCAAAATGGCAACTAATGAGTCAGGTCCCAGTTCTTCATCCAATCTCCATCATCCACCTCACTGGTCTAAATGTTTCTCACTCATCACTTCCCTCATCACATTTCAGTTCCAGGGTCCAAGTCGCAGCAGCTCCAAGTCGCAGCTTCCACTCCACTCCTAGCCCAATTAATTCTCTAATTAGTCACCTTCTCCTACTGCTCCCATTCCTTTTCTTAACAGTCTGAGTCACCTTACTTCCCAGCACAGTGCTATCTCCTTACTCCGTCAGCCCCAGTTCATTTCCTCCTTTGCTTCTTGGTGCCTTGGTCAGTGCATCTTGAACTACATCCTTCTCTCTTGGACAGCTTTGGTCCCGTCTACTTTTATCTCTGGCAGCTTCCTTCAGCACAGCCCTGGGTATCAGAAGGGCTCCCTGAGAGAACAGGAGGCATGGGATAGTAGTTTACAGTTTCGGTGCCTGGCTATGACCTTGGTCTCAGACACTTTGGAGCAGCCCTATAACAGCATACCCAGTCCCTCTACAGCACGTGTGGTCTTGTCAGCATTAGGTGGTGTGGGATGCATGAGTATGGCCATTTAGGACAGAATTTTTGGAGGTTGTTAAAACCCAAGAAGTCTTCAACAAGCATCTGTAAACTATGATTTTTGAAAAGACTTAAACCATGGCCAAATTGTCACATTTTTATAAGGAAAGCAAAAAGCACACTCCTAACATTCCCCTGCCAAATTTCAAATCCCCTGTCTAAAGCATGGGAGCACTAAAGCTGTTCAAAGAAAAGGTCTCCAGAATTATTTAACATTGTTAAATGATGTATACCATGCCTTTTTCCTCAATTATTTTTCCTGATTTTTTTCTTAAGATTTTAGCCGTCTTTTCAAGGTCCTGAATTGGACACTGGGATTGAGCACATGCTGCTACTCTGCAGTTAACGGTACTCAGTGTATCTCAGGATCCGCAATTAAACATTTTAAATCCTCAGACTGGCAAATTCTACAGATCTTGGCTTTTTATTTTGAGAAAATTACTTAAAAATGGAGCTAATTAAACATGCACTTCTAGGACTTTTTTAATTAGGTCAAGCATTTTCTTTTGTGTATATCTTTATAACGCTTCTAAGCTATCTGAAAAGTTTAGGTTGGTCGAGTAAAATGGAATAATTTTTGCAAACTGATATAGCTTTTCTCTATTTATTTTCCCTGTTTTCCCATCAACTGCTCACTAGGGCCGACTCTGAACAGGAGTTTGTTAACCCATGATCTCCCATAGGAGCATGGCTCTGCAAGGCAGAGCAAATGCCAGTTAATGTAAGCACTCAGAACAGTTGAGATACTTCTTGACTGTTGGACAATTTTCTGTCTACTGAGAAGAATACTCTTACTTTAGAAGTCTAACACAATTCCTTTGCCTCAGATGTATTGTCTCCATTGCACTGCATTTAATAGATCACTAAGCAGCACTAACTGAAGCCCCACTCCTTCAATCTGACCATAAGAGGACTGTGCATAAACGTGGGTTTTCTGTTGAGGGTAAGAGAAAGTGGAGAAGACCAAAGAAAACAACAGAGGCATTTTGCAAAATTGCAGTATTCTTTTTTTCTGCAGTTCATGAAAATCTGGAGAGCTTGAAAGCTGAGCTTTCTCTGCATCTACCCACTCTGCAAGCCTGAAAAGTTTCTGGCTCCTCTGTCTCCTACCTGTGAGAACCAGCAAATGCTTAAAGGTTACTGTCATCTGAAATGGCTTAACCAATCTGAAAATATCAAGGAAGCATATGATGATTTTTAGGTTTGGTGGATTGGATTGGACACGTGGTTGAAGTCATATAGCATCTCCTCCCATTTGCCTAGTTTCTATTCTGGGTTGAGCTTATAGCGTGGATTCTGGAAAAGTCTTTCTGACTTACTTCCTGGAAGACTGGATGCTATCTGATCTTAGGGAAGAATCCTTTAAAATTTCATAGGAATGAAAGGGTTATTACAAAACTGTACAGTTTTTTTTGCTGGGTCAACTTGTGGATTGTAGCTAGGATTGGGAGAATTAGAAACAGCCAGTAATGTATAGCAGAACTTCTCGAGTTTCAAACCTAGCGGGCTATACAAGCTGATAGCAAAGAGGTTGTTTAGATTTTATTTCTCTCCAAAACGTGTAAGCTTAGAAGATAGCATCAACAATGCACATTAAAGTTAGTTTGTCCAATCTGAATATTCTGCATTTCATTGAGCTACTTTTTGGGGAATTCCAGAAAAACAAAAGAAATATAAAACAAAGATCAAGACATTTGACTGAGAGATTAAGAGGTTTAACAAAGTCAGCAAGCAGCTGACTTTATCAGCAAGCTTCATGGAAAAGAGAAATCTAAGGAAGCAAAATTGTTACAAATAGAACAATAGAAGTTTGTTTTCCAAGAAAGCTTTGTAAAAATATTTTTATATAGCCCTTGTAATTAAAAAAAGTAGAATAGATATAGTATCAAAGCAGCTGTCATATTCTGGTAAAACTCTGAATTGGCTATTTACATGTGAAAATCCCTCAAAATTGTGTGTGTATATTTTTAAGACAGGAAGCCACCTTCATTGAAATATAAGGCCATTTTTGCTTAGAAACACAATCTTTTTGACATTTGGGTGAAAAAAACTGCCAGTTCTAGAAAATGTTTTGAATATTGAATGCTGTAGGAGAAATAACAAAATGTTCCTTTTAAAAGTACAGTATACCATTTCCTGCAACCTCTTCATCAAATCTCCACAGTGAAATCTCCAACTTTTTTAGCATCTTGGGAAAAAATTACAAAAAGTCATACAAAATGATACTAAGAAAAGTCAAGGTCTGAGGCCCATCCTCCTCCCATTCAATTCAATAGAAAATAAAAATAAATCCTGTTGTTTTCCTATTTGTCTAAGACTAGGCTGTGAATGAGCATGGAAACTAAACTACATTCTCAAGTCTAAAGGTGGTCCCTTTAGGTCAGGGCTCTGACACATTGGCAGGTCATTGCAGGAAACACACATTGCCTCTTCTCATTGCTGTAACCGTTCTGTTGATAGGGGACTTCTGTCTCCAGGGCTGTCAACCTGGCAAATTTCACAGGCATTTAAAAAAAATCACACAAAAATTAAACAAAACCAGAGTCTAGGAAAACACATCAATGTAGAGACTCTATTTAAAGAGGAATTTGGAACTGAACTTCTGTGACGTTTCCTGTACTTTAAACGCCTTTCTTTTTTCCATTCAATACATTAAAGGGACATGATCAAGGCTAAAGGACCTAAAATTAGACCTGCCAGCTGTGTTTTGGTTTGTGAGTATTCACAGGTCATGCTATCCCTATGCACTGCCTGTCTGATCCATTCTCTAGAGCAGGCAAAACACTGAAATGTAAAGGAATTCTGATAGCCCTTGTACATTGCAATACTGGTTTTGCTCTCCTCAGAGTAAATCAGACAGAAAAAAAGAAGACACTACACAAATGCCTCCGATCTTGGAAATACCATGGGGCTCTGGATTTGTTGTTTTACACTTAGTATCTATGTTTCAGCTTGTATTTTGGGATAATAGGTTTTAAAAGGTCACACAGAGGTAAAAGTGTATGAATATTATCAAGCACATTTAATTATGGGTCTATCAACTGTGTGAGCTTTTACAACATCTTCTGAAAATATCTAAACCTTCCATAATGCTGTCAATGCAAGCTGATTTTTCAGGGTCTGAAATTACTCATTAGTCTGCCAATTTTCCACCTAATAAGTCATTTAATTACTGAAAATCAGCTCTAGATAGTTTGCAATTGTACTATAAAACTCACTACAAAAATTTCGAAGGGCAGTTTTACTAAGTGGCATTAATGTGACTTCTAATTTTGGGTAGTACAAAACTAACTAATTTGGTTTCACAGGTCAGGCAGTCACACATCTAACTGCATATTTGTTTATGATCTTTGCATGTGCAAATCAGAGATTTGAGCTGAGGAGCTCCAAATTAGATGCAGTTTTGGATAGTTCTGCCTTATAAACCTGCCAGATGATCTCGGCTTTTGTCAGAACAATCATCTAAATGAGTCACTCAAATAGACATGGGTGTGTTATTGCCCTGTAATTAGGGGTTGACAAAAATCTGTAATTTTCAAAATAATAATTGAAAACGCATGTGGAAATGCTATATAGAAAGCTACATTTGGTAATGGCAAATGCAGCGTTCTTTTCGGAGATACAGATTTTGAACCAGTGCAAGTATCCAGAAAAGCTAACTTTTATTTTCTATAAATGTAGCATATTGAGCTCAAAATAATGCATAACTCTGCTCAGGAAACCCTAGGAAACTCCAGCTCAGAAAAAGCCATATTAACTGCTTCTCCTCTTTAAAGGGTACCACTGAACTCTTGAAAGTGTATCCTTCACCCATAGTCCCAACATGTCACAAGGACTTGCACAGAACCAGAACAGTTCCAGCGCCTTCTCCGCTGGACCTGCTGCCTCACTCTTTGCTTTTGTAAATCTGGCCCTYAGGTGACAACATGTCAGAAAAAGATCATAGGATCCAAATGTATGTATCTTGTCTAACTAAATTCTGTGGGGCACTGTAACACGCAATACTCATCCTCCAGCCCCCTTTGCCCCCTTGCAGTCCCCCCACATCCATCTACAAAAGTCTTCCACTATGCAGGTAGACCTCCAGAGTCCAAGAATAAGAAGGTGAATTATTTGAGATGATCAAAAGGATGCTTTATCAGAGAACAGGAAAGAAGAAAATGGGGATATATCATAGGAAAAAAAAAGAATTTTGAAGGTAATGTAACAACTTTTCTTGTCAATTTTCTTTTCTATCCTTTCCTCCATTTAAATTTAAAACACGTATATCAAGGCAAAATGATATCAGCTCAGCTGCTGAAAGCATTTGCACATCATGCTCACTCGTGAAGAAGAAAACTCAGTGTTCTCAAATCAAGGTGTACTTGGAAGAAGGAGAGGAGGACTGTATTATCAAGAAAGAAATGAGAATCCCTCTGCCACCTTGTGATCATTTCAATCCAGAGTCTGCCTCTTTGGAGTCCAGAGAAGAAAGTGGTCAGAGCCTATGGGGCTGGCAAGTGCCTATTCCATACATAAGTCAGAAGGTGCACATGAGATTCCATCTATTCCCATTTATAGATTTAGGGAAAATCCTTGGTAACATCCAAGTAATTACCCTATAGTCATAGAATGACTATATTTTATAATACTAGAAAGCCACAGGACAAATATACCTTAAACACTGATTAAGGAGGCAATAAAGTTAAATTAAACCTATGGAGTAGAGCACATTTGTATTATTTAAGCTGGGCTATGCAAGTTATGCCTTTACAAGGGATAACTTCTATGATTTGTTCCTGCCATTTTGCTTGGATTCTACAGCTATAGAATTTTTGAGACACAAAATTCTTGATTAGTGCACAGTGATGATGCAAAATTATAAGAGTGAATTAAGACAACATTATGCAGCATTCATGCACTTATCAGGAATCATAATACACAATTCTAGTGGCAACTATTCAGCCACTGGAGTGACCTCACYGGTTTAATATGCTCAGAGTTGCTGTATAAAGTGAGAAAGCAAGTGTATCAGCGTTTGCATTTACAATGCTTTGCTGCAATCATAAGCAAGCATTCTTAATACCTATTAACAGAAGTCTTAAAAGAAAAAGAAATTTTAGATACCAAGTACAAAAATGTATTTTTAATATAAAATAGATATTACAAAGTAGCAGTAGTAGCAGAGATCTAGTGTTTTGTCATTCCATAGATTAACTTGCTAACCAGAAAGATATCATCTCAGTAGACATATTAAAGAAAAAACAACAAAACCCCCTTATTTCAGCTATTCATTTGTTAGTATGATTCATGTGTAACTGTACATATGCTAATGTATGTATTTACTGTGTGCATACACACACACTCTGAAAGTATATAACACATTTATATAAGATATATATGTATATTGTCACATACAAACACATATGCTCCAGAGCTTTCCTTTTAGTGTTTTTCTTGAATCTTTACATGAATAATATCCAGCATCATGGACCTTGAACACTGATGACTCTGGTTAACGCTTTTATCCTTCGCTTGAAATTACAGGATCAGTCTAGCCAGAATTTATGAGAACCAGACCCCAGACCTCACATAGCTCACATATTAGACCATTAGGCATCTAACTACCTCTGAACAATTTCAATGCATTATCTTGCCTTCTCCCTGGGGCACAAACTTCACTCGTCCATACTTTTAATATATTTTGTCTGCATGAAGCTGATCGAGTTATTACATGCCAGCAGATCACGACTTACAGAAAGCTCATTGCTCTACAGTGATGCAACTAATATCTGTCTCTTCTCCATGCTGAGATAGGGCAGTAAAGAAATGGTCAACGGTGCAATTTTCAGTAAATTAATTGATAACTTATTCAGTGCAGATCTGCTGTTTATGCTTACAGACAGGTTAATTAAATATTTCCAACTTGAGATATATTTGTGGCTATGTATATATGCTGATGTATCACCATACATATTCACATAGCCAAGCAGAAGGGGTTTTTAAATTGTTTAGAACACTTGCTACTGCACTTTACATAAATATATTGTCCCTCCACTGTGAGAGGTTTTATACCTACTTTTCAAAGGCAATATAAAAACAGAGCATCATTGCCAATCATACATTTGCATTATGACACTGGAGTGCTTTTTTTTTTTTTTTTTAATTCTGTGATTGAAAAATAACATAAAGTAAGATTAGAAATCAATTGACCTGTGAACTCTCCTGAACCTTTTACCTGGTTTGCAAGGCCATTACGTTCTTTTCTTTCATTAGCTTTTTGCTGGAGCAAGGCTGAACAGGAAACAAGGGTGATCCTGTCTCCTCCCTAGAGGCTGTTCATCAGCTGGCTCAGTTTACAGCAATAAAAAAAAAAAAATTGGAAACATACAACCACTCAGAAACCTTATATTTTTCCTTATGCATTATGATCATTATTATAATACTAATATTAATAGCAGAGGACAATCAGGGAATAGCACACTTTTTGGAATTTCTTTTCTGCAAAATGATATGCACATATTCTTCATTCATTTAAGTACCTGCCTTTATAACCCAGTTCTAGCTAATGAAGTGATTTTGTTTTGGATCTGCTAAATGAGATTCCTTTATAGCCTGAATTCTAGATGAATGAAGCATTACTCATAATAATTCTGTATTTCAAATTTAAATCCATTGTTAAAAAAACAGAGAAGTGGAAACCTTGTTTCTCCTTTCACAAGCAGTTTGAAGCCCTATTCTGCAGTGTGCTCAGTGCCTTTGGAGAGATGCTTAGCAGTCCTATCCAGAGCAACTGCAACAGAAAATACGGATCCTCAGCACCTCAAAGAAGGCGCTTCACACTATACAGGATTGGACACTTAATTCCTGACTAAAACAAACTCCATTGAAAGGTCATCAGTCCCGGAGACTAAAACAGTTTTGATGAAGTCCAGTCTCCCACTCTGTTGACAAGCGTCTCAATTATTTTCAACAGCTCTTGGCGTCTACACTGGAAGAATGCAGAGCAATCATCAGGCTGAGGTAACCACAGGTCCCTCTGTCAGAATCTGCAGAACATGCACATTGAGCAGCACTTTAAGACAGCTATTTTTTTCACCTGAGGTAGGAATAACTAATGATGTAACCAAGTTATCAGCTACACATTTTGACATACCAGCAGTGCATGAATTAATGCCTTGTAACTGCAATGCAAGAAGAAATAGCCCCTCAGGATAAATTCTTTGGAAGTCTGTGTGAGCAAAGCGATGAAATATCTGGGTGGAAAAATCTAGAACTTGCAAATAGGATTGGATGGGACCCTGTTGTATTTTCCTGTGCGTTATACGAACTGAACAAAGTAAAGTTTGCCTGGCACTGATTGGTTCTTATCATTCTTTGCTGATTCACCTTAACATTTAGGTTACTTTAATATGCAAGCTTTACAGAAGAAAATACCATAGTTGTCTTCCTTGCATTCCCTTGCTCCTGATAAGAGGATACCAACAAACTTCTGGGCACAATATATGCACACTTAGAACATCTAAGCCTTAAAATGCTTCATTGTTGGCCCAGGTGATTGTTCATTAGCTGCTTCTCTCCATAGCTCCCATGCCCAAAGCTGTGCCTCTCCTTCTCTTTTCAAGGAGTTGCCAGGTACAGGGTTAGCTGTGTGTAGGCCTTTCAGAAATCCAGCTGACATCCTTTCCTACCAGAGAAAGGTAGGACTTCAAATGAAGTCTCTGGTACTTCTCACAACCTGCCTCCCCCATATTTCTCTCCAGCTGCCATTAAACCCACACATTTTTCCTAGAAACTCTGCATTCACTGGAATTCCCCTGAATACCTAGACTGAGACTGATAAAAGATCCCAAATTCTATCTGTTCCTTATCTATTTACAGTTTAGCTAATATTGCAGTTACGGGAGGCAGACCTTCTCTTAGTTTCTGGAAGGTAATATATTAACATTAAAGAAAGACAGTATACCTTCCTGAAGAGCCTGCTGAACTGTTCTAAACCTGCAGAACATACAAAGATTAGGTGTCCTCTGAAAAGACTTAGAGCTCCCTTTCTGACAAGGAATAAAACAGTTCTATGTCACAGCCTCAAAAAAACCCAAAACATTTTCGAAACATAATGAAAAACAAAATAAGAAACAAAATAAAACAAAAAGCTATTATAATTCTAGAATAGGTAGATCAAAATACTTTAGGTACTGCAGTATTTTCACCATTACTCATGATTTTGAAAGGGAAAATGGGTCCTTGCAATGTTATCTCCGATACAGCATCTAAAGGAAGACGCAGAAAGATCAGTAAAGGTTCTCTATTGACCAGACTCAATATACAATACAAGTTAAAAAATATTTTTAAAACTGCTCCTCACAGATTTTTCTAGAACTTGCTGTTGGGTAGATGTAAAATTATTTCTAATTAATTTAATTAGCTCTACCATTAATGCTAACTTTTCCCATCTGGGCAGCTTCTGTGTGTTTTGTCTTTGCTAATATTCATTTAAGCTTAGAAGACTCAATGGACAACACAAGAGAGGACATGAACGAAGGACATGAAGATGGAATCAGAAAGAATGAGATCACCTTATTAGTTGCTTGATTATTTATTTCTGCTATTTTTGGTGCTACCTCAATTACTTATGATCTGTGCTGGGGAGATGAGAGAAGATTGTGATGGATAACAGCATCTATGGCAGCTAGCTCCCAGGAACTTAGCCTTGAAAGACTATTACTCTATACTATTACTCTGATGAACAACAAAATTAAATGAAGTCTCAAAGCTAACTCTCAGGACATGTTTCTTACTGTGGAAGGTTGCCTGCAATCTATTTACACTTACATGAGGTCAGATTTAGTGCCTTTTGGAAGCAGAGGACTGAATCGTCTACCTGGTCATACGATTTATATATGAAACATACTCTTTCCAGCAATATATAACAGTTGTATATATGTAGACCTTACAACTTTTCAAGGCTCCAATGCATGTGACCCTACCTGTCAGGTCACTGCAGGAAAAGAAAAAGGGAAAGAGTTGTGTGGGAGGCACATATCCATTCACTTAATGGGAGAGAGTCCATGTTTCAGATATGCCTCTGTCATGGCCCTTTTGAGTGCTGGAGTTAGACATCTAAAGTGCAGCCCAGTGCAGCAGTTTCTCTCCCACTGCATGATTTCCCATGGGCCAGACTATAGCTGGCTGACAGATTACAAATCAGGCTGCTCAGCAATGTCTGGCACAAGGGATCATGAAGTAGAACAGAAATTGTGGAGCCCAAAAGTGAAGCTGCAAATGTATGACTTGTATTCTGAAAATACATGGGACAGTGTGAGAAGAGTCAGACAAGTGTCTCAGTGCTTAAGACTTGGCAGGTCTTTTAAATGTAGAGCTCAGCAGCTTTTATAGCAACTTCTCCATGCCTTCCAAGTTTGGTTGATTATTTGCTACAAGGCCAAGAAAAAGAATGGGGAGAGAGGGCAATGAGGTCATACTGTTCTCCCTCCAAGACACTTCAACTTGCTCTCCCATATTCATATCTAGATTTTAATGGGACTCCCTACAGGCGCTGTGGATTCTGATTTACAATTGCTGACAGGATTTTCTATGTTTAAATTTGTTATGCAAAATAAAAGGCAACAAAATACTACTTTCATTTTTTGAAATGCAATAGACAAATGTAATGACAAATATAACAACTATAGAAATAGTAAAAATTGTAACAGAGAATAGCATTTTATTTGGTCATACAATGAACTTTTCTGTATCGGTACAATATACTATGTTCATCTTTCCCAGCTCTTCCCCAATGAAGGTTCTAGAGGGAGGCTGGAAGTTTAGGACTGTGTGTTCTGTTTTAATATTAAGGCCATTCTTGAGCTAATGTAATTGTTTAAATTAATTTTGCTTATTGCTATTGCAGTCATTATACAGCTAATCATACTTCCAGATTATTTCAGAATTTCTGGCTTCCATAATAATAATAATTATAGTGAATGTRGTCTGCATAGATTTTGCCCCATGTAACAGGTCAGAGCATGACCTAACTTGGTACTTGTGATAGGACTGGAGGTTGAGGGATAAAGGAATTCCCATGGACTGCCCACAATATTTCTCAGTTT
This sequence comes from Apteryx rowi, assembly GCF_003343035.1. Lineage (NCBI taxonomy): Eukaryota > Metazoa > Chordata > Aves > Apterygiformes > Apterygidae > Apteryx > Apteryx rowi. Next base: position 303,642 of record NW_020448708.1, read on the forward strand.
CTGCTCAGGATATTTCCTTCTTGCTTGCCAGTGCAATGCATCTGTTTTGATGATCTACCCTTGGAAGTTAATGGAGCCTGTGAACTTCCAGATGGCTGTGGAAAAGAAGGCTATGTAGTCAGCAGACCACTATCTTTACAGACTTACCTGAGCTATTGATCTCTTGATTTCTTATCCTGAGCCATCAATTCAGAATTCCTACATGATCTCTTATCCCTTGATTTGTTTCCACAGGTCACTTGATTTACACATTACCACTGATGAATAATACTCAAAATCATTTTTCTTTTACATGTAATTATATTAAAAAAAAAAAGTAGCTAGAAAACTCATCAACTTCAGAAAGTGTAAGAAGGGAATTTAGTCCTTCTGAAATAACTGATTCTTTTAAGAAACAAACCTTTTTTAAGATAGAAGCAACATTTTGATAGATGGAAGTCCAAGGGAAAATTAGTTTGCCACAGGAGAATCTGCACAAAAGCTGGTGGGGGGTAATAAAAAGAGTTCCACCTGAGGCTCCAAGAGGTGCTAGACAGATACTGTTAGAAACTGCAAAAAAACTGAAGAGAGATAAAATAAGAAAAAAATGCTTATCTGCGGGAAAGAGGGACAGTGTAGAGAGGGAAAGGCAACTGCAGTCTATTGCCAAGTTTCCTCATTTCATAATGTCACTCTGGAAAAAATGTTATTAATATTCTTCTCTTCTTTAAGGTGATGGTGGAATGTCAGGGTGACATTTCCCATCAACAGTGCCTCAAATTAGGCACCTCAATCAATCTTTGATCATTCTTTATCATTAATCATTTTAATTCAAGGGCCTCAACCAAGATTCATCATTTTGCTCAGTGCTGCACAAATCTGTATGAAGACAGAGACTAAAACAACGACAACGTGATTTGATTTTCTCAGTTACTAAGCACTACCATATCCTATGCTTTCGTGAAATACACAGGTATCTAACCTTAATAAAATTAAGGCTTTTTTTCTCAAATTTTTTGGAAACAAAAATTTCAAAAGTTTTTACCCATTTTATCTGACCCAGCAGGTGTTAGGGCACACCGCTGTATTTTGACTGCTGTCCTTCACATCTTAAACTCTGCAAAACACTAAGAAAATAATAAAGAATGTTAACCATAGTGTCCTGGCCAAGTTCCCATTATCTATCTAAATTTCCTCCTGCAACTTCAGGTGGATGTCATCATATTTTCTCATACTTTTTGTGTTACGCTGTTTTGTAACTTTTTTGTGCTTTCTTAAGAGAGTGAGATGTATCATGACAGAAGTATCTGTATTTTAGTGGTGAGTGAAATGATTCCTGCATTACTGTAAGAGATGTTGAGGATTCCTGCATTTAGCTAAGGTAACAAGTTTTAAAATTTCATTATTTTCTTTTTTAATGTGTTTTTTTTTTTTTTTTTTTT
>NW_020448708.1:305100-345100 GCF_003343035.1 Apteryx rowi
CTGGACTGGGGAAATGCCTTTTCTTTGCCCCAGGAAAATTCCCATTGTACGTACATATCATGATGAAGTCTTTAATTGTATGAATGCATACAATTTTCTCTCTCCTCCAGTGAAAGGATACAGGCTTCATTCACTGGAAATAATATACATACAGAGCAGAACTGAGATTACAGAAAGAAGAAAATATCTGGCATTCTCTAATTTTGAAGTCCTTCACTTAGCAACCTATGAAATGTCCTTTGAGCTTAGCTATTGTTCATATATAAGGTTATTACACTATATCAGGCAAATGTGAAGTTGCACTAGATTTGGAATATGCAAATGTAATATTACTGTTTTATGACAGAACTTGTCTCTCTGTGGTCTCAGAGAAACTCACTTATATGATTTCTGTCACAAAAAGTCATTGTATTTTAAACTGCATACTGTTGTCGTAGTCTAAGTTCCCTCAAAGTTCTAAGTCTTGGCAGATCCCTAATTTTGGCTACTGCCTCTGGGGATCCAGGGCGCGAAATACCTGCTGGACTAACAAAAGTTTCAAAATAAGAGACTGAACTATCTTCCCACTGCATGTGGTATGCAACTCAAGTACCAATATATATTTGTTATCATATTTGATGACTGAGAAAGTTCAAGACAAGTTATCCGCTTTCAGTGATACTTTCCTATCTCAAGTCTTAAGTCCCTAACACATATCACACTGAATACACTACAGCTATCCATCGCTCTCTTCATCCAGAGGAACACTTATCTTTACTTCTCACAAAAAGAGTAAGTCTCCTCAAAACAGTTATGTCTGTTGAACATACATAATAAAAATAGCCTTTGTAGAAGTCTAACATACTGCATGTTAATTCAGTGTTGATCCAGATATTCATCAAAAAGAGCTTCCCAATTTACTTACAATTTAAATATTTGAAAATGGTGCCATTTTATAAAGCTGTCAAAAGACTTCTGAGGCCATGCTGCACAACATGCCCAGTCTTTATTTTCTTGCATTTCTTCTCTGACACTGATTTGAATCTGAATCAAGTCAGTAAAGCTATCATTCAGTGGCTGCTTAGTGACCTATGTGAAAATAATTTCAAATGTGCTTTTGTGACCAGGTTTAGAACCGTTCGTAATATCAGGAAGTGACTTTTCAACAGTGCTCATCAAATTCACTGAGCTCTTTTGAAAACTTGGGCCCTGCTCATAAAAGTTTGCCTCACGTACCCAGCTGGACTCCAGCTGACACATTTGCTCGCTGTCTCAGCCAAAAGAGCCAAGCAAAATCTCAACTGAGCAACTTGCAAGACAGGTTTGATGCTACACCCTGTGGAAAGGCTTGGATCCCTCTTTCCTTTGAATGTCTCTGTTGGTGTTTAAGCAGAGAGGATGTCAGTCTTTAGGCATCTCTGACAATCTTCAAGGGCAATTTAATTAAAACATTTATCTGTTAAACCAAAAAAGCTGCCAAAACCTAAACCTTCCCTCTCCATACTGAAAGCTTGTGACTATGTTTATTGGCTCCAATTCTCAAAGGAGACTTTACATTAGCTTCCTTGGGACTTGGATTGAGTCCTAAGTGCATAAATCATGTCAAAAGAGGAAAAAAGACCCCACAACATATTTTATTTGTATGAGATATGCATGAGGGGTCATACTAGTAAACTCCCCATTACCATTAACGAATCACACATGTGTGACTATATCAGGTCAAGCTCAGCCTGTGAACCAATGGACACACCTATTCTGAAATCCCTGCCAATTGCACACATAGTTTCCTCGTTTCCGCAGGTCTGACTTTGTTCCATCCCATTAGGAAGTGAATAGAAACTCCCAAAGTGCTAAACAACTTTTAAACTGCTCTGAGGAATGCAAATCAAAGCAATTCTGGTGAAAGAAAAAGATCCAGCTACATGAAACTTCAGCATAAGCACTGCCCCGCCTTTTTCCCCTATGGCTCATACACCAATCTTAGTCCTTTTCATTTATACTTTTGTAGTATCTGCACAGATACTTGAGTTTGTTGCCTTCTAGCTTAGGCTAAAAGGAAAAAAAAACACTTTAATGTTTCAGTTTAGGAAAAAGCACTCAACCAACGATGCATGTGAAGTGCTGTTATGTTGATTGAGCAGCTGGCTTTTTTGGTATGTATCCCAGATGTTTCATCAGTATGGCAACACCTTACATTATACTGTCTCTGAAGATCTTGGACCAGTCCCACCCGGTCATATCCTTAGCCTGGAGACCTCAGCCTTAAAGTACCTCTCATTACACAATGAACCTTAATGATTTTATGACCGAACATTTTTCCTTCAAATAATTTAAGCAAGGTGCATGGGCAAACTGCTATCATCTGTTATCAATACACTGTATTTAGGGATTTGGATTTATCAGATATATAGTTTCTTTAACAGTACACATGGAGCTATTTCTAATACCTTACATTTAACAGCAGTCCTTTAAGCTACACACATAGAAAAATACTCTTATCATTTATACAGCTATGAATCAGTATCAGAATAGTCTATGGAAAGAACACTAAAAAGGGACAATTTCCTCAAAATAAAGAAAAATATTTCATTTCTTTAATTATTTTATTGTCAATTTTATGTCCATCCGCCTAGAAATTATATTTTAAACAACTTGGGTAAACAAAGGTGATGCTTCTCTTTTTAAGCATTTACAAAGCAAATTAAGCTGAATTCATATCCCAAAGTGGTCGAGCACAAGCATGTAAGACAGTGGCTCCCAACCAAGGGGTCATGACCCCAATTCAGGTCATGGCACTTATGAGTGGAGGTCATGAACCTAGTGGAAATTCAACTGCAGAAATGGGGTTTGCAACCGGAAGTAAGGTCATGAGACAAGAAGACCAACTGAAAGTGTAGTCACTATCAAAAAAGTTAGAGAATCGCTAGTGATTAACTGATGCTACATATAGCAGTGAAGTCAGACTATTGCTGGACCTCCTCTCTCTCAGATTTTCACATGACAATTACAATCTAGCTGTTTTACAATCAATAACCAAGAAAGTATAGGGATTACTGAATATAGGAATGATCACTGACCTTAATATCCTAAGGCTGAACTTTGTTTTTGGAAACGCAGACAGAAAGATCAGAAAAATTAATAATCATGTTTGAACTCTTTTCTATAGTATTCTTTTTTATCAAGAAGTTTATTCACATACCTACTTATTTCTATAATAAGCCACAGAATCAATTTTCTGGTAATATTTTAAGTGCTTCAGAAAGTTGAGTGGGATCCTTAGATAAAGTCTTTCACTCATGCTAACATACTGTCAAAAGTAATTTTAAGTATTTCTTGAAGTTTTTAGCTGTTAAAAGACAAAGTTTGCCATTTGCTGGAAAATTATCAAAATTATTTTAGCTTATTTAGCACAAGAATTACAGATATTGATTCCAAAAAAACTTCTGATGGTTTGGGTATTTTAAAAACCATATAACTGCAAAATAACATTATAAGGATTAACATTTGTAAAGGCATTATGTTCTTTCTTTTTAGACAGTACAGAATTTTTTTAATTCTCATGTTTTCTGGATGTTGGATATGAACCAAAAAACAAAACCCCAAATTGTTTCACAGGGTTGGTTTCTGGAGATGTCACCTAAGCATCTCTCAGTGTCAGTGGAAATCAAAGGGTTTCCATTTCAGAAAAAATGCTTCCAAAAATTGTTCTCAAGGTGAGTGTGGTGAAGATGAGGTGACTGTTAGCTTATTTTGTAGTTCCCTGATTCCAGGAACTGTCCAAGGCTACAACAGCCCCTCCAGGATAAATCAGAGCACTCTCAAAGCTGCTCTAAATCCAGTGGCTGGTAATAGACTCTTACTAAGTTCAACCAGAGATCAATGGAGCAAATAAGTGTCCTGGATGTATCCTGACACGTGTATGCCCAGTTCAGGGGTCTTTACAAACCTTAGTGCTAATTGTCCACAAGACAGTGATCATTGCACTGTGCCAGCATGGGGCCCACTTTCTTTTAAGGGTAAGTTTGAAGCAGATTTGAAGAGTGCATTCAAAAATTTTGTACTGGCATCTGTGAATGTTTATGTAGCCACTGAAGAAAGCAGTATTGCTGTCTAGCCACTGCAGACACTGATTCCCTCAGAGTTAAATCCAGTAAAGATGGAAGTCAACACTTTAAATGTGCTTTCTGTGGCATGCAGAAAAAGCAGTTCATGAATTTCAGTGTACTGTGTAGAACTAGGGGCCTAGTCCTAACTTGCCAGCATAAAAAGTCAGTGCTCTTAAGTGTCTACACAACATTACATGTGCCATAAATACTTGGTAAGTGCATACTGGCAAAACTAGATTTCAGCAGAGCTCTGTCATTTCCACCAGCTGACACTGTCTCCCATAACATCCTCATAGACAAGCTCAGGAAGTGTGGGCTGGATGAGTGGACAGTGAGGTGGATTGAGAACTGGCTGAATGGCAGAGCTCAGAGGGTTGTGATCAGCGGTGCAGAGTCTAGTTGGAGGCCTGTAGCTAGCGGTGTCCCCCAGGGGTCAGTCCTGGGTCCAGTCTTGTTCAACTTCTTCATCAATGACCTGGATGAAGGGACAGAGTGCACCCTCAGCCTCCAAGTTTGCTGATGATACAAAACTGGGAGGAGTGGCCGATACACCGGAGGGCTGTGCTTGCCATTCAGAGAGACCTGGACAGGCTGGAGAGGTGGGCGGAGAGGAACCTCATGAAGTTCAACAAAGGCAAGTGCAGGGTCCTGCACCTGGGGAGGAATAACCCCATGCGCCAGTACAGGTTGGGGGTTGACCTGCTGGAAAGCAGCTCTGCCGAGAAGGAGCTGGGAGTGCTGGTGGACACCAAGTTAAGCATGAGGCAGCAATGTGCCCTTGTGGCCAAGAAGGCCAATGGTATCCTGGGGTGCATCAGGAAGAGTGTTGCCAGCAGGTCGAGGGAGGTGATCCTCCCCCTCTACTCAGCCCTGCTGAGGCCACATCTGGAGTACTGCRTCCAGTTCTGGGCTCCCCAGTACAGGAGGGATGTGGCACTACTGGAGCAAGTCCAGTGAAGGGTTACAAAGATGATTAGGGGACTGGAGCATCTCTCTTATGAGGAAAGGCTGAGAGAGCTGGGCTGTTTAGCCTGGAGAAGAGAAGGCTGAGAGGAGATCTTATCAATGTGTACAAGTATCTGAAGGGAAGGTGTCAAGAGGATGGGACCAGACTCTTTTCAGTGGTGCACTGCAACAGGATGCGAGGCAATGGGCACAAACTGAAACACAGACAATTCCATCTGAACATGAGGAAATACTTTTTCACTGTGAGGGTGACAGAGCACTGGAACAGGTTGCCCAGAGAGGTTGTGGAATCTCCTTCTCTGGAGATATTCAAAACCCGCCTGGACGCGATCCTGTGCAACGTGCTCTAGGTGACCCTGCTTGAGCAGGGGGGTTGGACTAGATGATCTGTAGAGGTCCCTTCCAACCTCAGAGATTCTGTGATTCTGTGAAGACCGTCTCCTCACATTTTCCTGTGCACAGTGCACACAGGCCAAGGACACCGATTCTTCGCTAGGATTTGGAGACAGCACCAGACATGGTGGCTTCACAACAGATTTGAAGTTTGCAGGGAGAGGAAGGGAATCTGGCTAATGTGGTGTGCAGTGGTGGCATGCTAGGGGAGGTGAAAGAAACCTCATTCCCCTGGGACAAAAGGAGGGTCAGTTATGCTTCTGGACACTTCTGCATTAATAGACATGATATGTAATTAATGGTATGGCAAAACATATGCCAACATAATTTTTCATCTTCCCTAGATGTCCATCCCTATATCTACACCACCAAGATTCATAAATGATAAAGACAGCAAAGATCTCATTCATCTGCACATATTTATTAACACTAGGATCTTACCTTAGGCTATTGGCTGAAAACCTGTTTAGTAATTTTTATTCAAGACAGATTCATATGACCACTACAGTGTTCTCTGATCATTGGTATAGTCTTGGGGCATCTACACAATTAACTCTCCTTCACTGCACATCAGTGGCCTGTTAAGTTTTTCCTAACAACCTATGTGGATGCATATAATCTCATCACAATATATGAAGTATGTCCAATAAAAGGAACATTGATGGGTACTTTAGTTCTATACTGCCTCAAGATTTTATACAAGCTGGACCAAAGAGAAACAGAATTTGATCATTAAAGCAACCATGTCTCTCAACCTTCCCCAACAGACTATATCCATATTAAAATAAAATTCAAAATAAATAAAATCCGAAAGCTGATGCACAAGAAAAGGAGTGAAAGAGAATAAGATGCCTGTCATATTAAGCATTTACATGTGCTCACTATATCAGCTGCATCACAGTGAAGCAGTTTGTAGGGCTGAAAGCATGGATGCCCAAATTTTCCAAAGATTTTCACAGAAAATTACAGAGAGCACTACACCTACTGGAGACTGCATTGTCCACATGGCCTAGATTTCTCAGTGTTGGAGTGGACATTGATACATGCTTAACAAATACAGCAGTTCTACTGTCAACTGGTAAAAAAGTCATATTCCATAGCTACAGAGCTTCCGTAAATGGATCTAAAATTGAAAAGCCATTTTCTTTTCATCGTTTTCCATTCCTTCAAGTCCAGGAGCACTGATCAATGCTGCAAACAGTCCCGAGTCCCAATATCTTGCAATTCCTAAAACCCTCCAGTTTAAGGTTATTTGTTTAGATTTTAAAATGAGGTAGACGTGGAGGAGACAGCTCCAATGTCCCAATTCCATGCATGCCAACATGCTATTCTATAAAACCAGCCAAAATCAAGCTTACGCTACTCCCTTTCACTTTAAAAGAATCACAAAAAGCTCTTACAACTTTGACAAATGACCTCTGACGAATCCTACTGCAGCAGTTTAAGTTCTTAAAAGCCAGGCCAACAAAACTCAACATCTTAACTTAAACTACTGATGAAGTTGAGTTAAAGCTAAAATACCAAACTGTGAGAAATTAGGTGGGTGAAGGCTTTGCAACTCCTTTCTGACAACTCTGTCGTAGGGACATAACTTCTCAAAACACTTCAGCAAGGTTCAATTTTCTGTAAAAAAACCTTGATAAACAAATGGAAATTTAAAGACAACACATGGGAAGCCAGAAATATCCAAAGAGAGACACTTCTAGAGGCCAAGTTCTGTGTATTAACATGTTTTGTTTCAGTAAAGTGGAAGGGAGTACCATATAACAAACAAGCTTTCATTGTCACATCTCTCCATCACTGATCATTACATTAATTTCTAGATTTTTTGAAAAATTCTTATGATTTTAAAGAATTTCCCAACTTCACATCATAACATAACATCTTTCAGGCATTTGATTAAAAAAAAGAATAAGGAAGAAATAAGAGGGTTTTTTTAATGTAATATTATAAATATTTATCTTAGCATAAACTTCTGTGATTCTTGAACTCTATAATACATAACAGAATAAACCTAAAAAGGCCATCCACACAAATCTGCTGTCATCACATATGACCTTCACTCCACTTTCCTCTACAGACTATCGCAAAAAAAMCCCCAAACAGTTAGTCCATGTTATAATCCCCATTTCACCCATTTTGCATTTATTCTGATTTTACAATGGTAAAATGATCCTTATCAGACTCAGTGTACAATTTTTATTTACCAGTCATAAAAACAATTTTTACAATAATATGCACTATTACCTAAAAATAGTACTTAAACTGTACCCATGAGATCCTCAGTGCCCTCACAGGACATACAGTATAGTGAAAATTCAATAGGGATATAAAAAATGCTGCAAGTAGGCTTTGTTTTAAGTTTATATGCCATTTATCTAAATGAGTCAAATTCTTTCTCAGCCTCTATCAGAGAACATAGTATTGTGGAGGACATAAGAGCTGCACACAGTCACTTGCACAGGCAGTGCAATGACATATGCAAATCCCATTTTCCTCTGTGATTTGCACATGCAACATGAATCTCCTTCATATGCATGTGACAGAGTGTAAAAAATGAGCTTGTGCGTTCACATACAGAATACTTGTGCCAGCCTCTCTGTTATAGTCCTACTCTTCCTCACCCCTAAGATGGTCTAATGGGACCAGAAAGCAGACAGACTTATTCAACTGGAGGAGAGCCAGCAATGCTAGATCTACACCATAGTCCCCATGCAGTGGCATGTCAAAGAAAAAGGAAGGTCTGATCAGACCACTGTTGCTTTTTGACACCTCCAGTTACCTCTAATCTACAACAAGGCTGGTATAGAAAACAGCCTTTGTGCCAAGGTGCCATAGCCAGATGTTTTGTGGTTAGTCTGCTGTGACGTAAGGACAGCCGAGTATCTAACTCTGTATTTAGATAAAATGTCTGTGTATGTTAAGGAATTCTCTCAAAATTGGTAGTGGGTGCATCCCTAAATAAAGTTTGATGAGTCTTCCCTAACAGAGGAGAGTTAGGTACCTTTTCAAACTACTGTATGTAGTACTTATTCCACAGCCCTGCTGGGAAGGAGGAGAGAGTTGCAACTAACATAGCTAAAGGGAAGTAATGATTACACAAAAGCTACTTTTCCAGTTTCACTGTTGTATAGGAGTATAGCTACTCCCAGCCTTGATTCATTTTCTACATCAAGGGTCAAGAGCTATTCACCTTGCTTACATGATTAACCACAGTATCTACAGTGGGTGTAGGTATCTGAACTGAGTAGAATTTGGTCTCAAAGTTGAATATAAAAGTATCTTTCAAGAGTTTAGAATCAAAAAGGCAGAGCAGGGAATAGCATGGGAAAAGTAAGGAAACTGTTCTAACAAACAGAATTTTTCTCTTTTGCTACATGAGGTATGGGATGGGCTGGAAGGACGCAGCCCTTCCAGACCCCATAGAATGTCTCTGTCAGGAGGGAGTGTGCTGACTTAAAATATCTTGAGACAGTTAGCAAACTATGGATGAAATGATACGTCCATCCTCAGTCCTCTGATACTGTACATGTATTTACAATTCCTTAAAAAATTTTTATTTGATTAAACGGGGGGGGGGGATCAAAGTCATTTCAAGAATGACTGTTCTATCTGCAAACTGATTATAATAAAAAAAAGGAATTCAAAAGGTCCAGAAGAGTCAAAACAGATTAGAAAAGAGATTTTTCTGGCTGAAACTTTGCTTTTTAAACACTCACACACCTTGAAGTTTGGATTATTGTTAGTTAAACACACATACACACAAATTAGTGGCAGCAGTAGTAGTGCTAGGGAGAATAAAATACCATGTATTAGACAGCATCAGTCTCTGAACCTTCCTAACACCAAAAGAAAATGCATATATCACAGGGCCACTGAGATAAAGTAACGCTCAGCCCTAGAGGGCACAGATTTCGTCTTTATGTAAATCAGTGCCTGTCACTGCATGCATGAGTCACTGCTCAGAGTGTACTCTTCTGTGACGAATGAGTCCCGCTTAATTTGGCAGTGATTATGCGGGTTGCTGGCCCTCTAAACCCCTTTGAACTTGTAATTGCTGCTGGTTTAAATAATGAACATTAAGGGGAGGTGGATTCATAAAACTGTGGATAATTACAATTTTTTTCTTTTTTCCTTTGTTTTTTTTTTATGGAAATAAAAGGCTTCTGAGGCCACTGATAACTGTATCATGCTAGGCTGTTACTGAAATAAAACTGCAGTCTTGTTCAGTCTCAAGGAAGGAAAGCGAATGGAAAGGAGAAGAGGGAAAAAAGAGAGAGAGAGAGAGAGAGATCAGACTGGCTTGGATGCCAGTAGAAAAGGAGGAGCAATGGTATTCATGAATATTCATAGCTAGTCACATCTGTAGCAGGCTTGCTTTCCACCTTTTTTTCTTCGCAGTTCAACATGGACAAGAAGTGCTAACAAAAGAAGGTGATTGTGCAGTTCTATCAGCTTCCAGGTTTAATCTTTACAGAGCATACGGGTGAACTTTTTTTTTCTTTTCAAAGACTCCCAATTTTTTAAAATTCCAAATGCCTTTAACCAAAGGATGTGTTCTCTCTCCCTCCCCCTGCCCATGCTGCTTTATAAAAATTATGTTCCTGTAATTATGAATGTGAGGGAATCAGTTGCCAAGGAAGCATGATGTGTAACATGCAGCAAATTTGTTCCTCCTCCCCTTTACGAGCACTTTACTAAATCCTCCAATATTCTTTGATCCAGTAAAATTTTGATTTGTGTGTGTCACGTATTGAAACAAAAACGACAAAAATTGTTATTGAGGAGGGGACAGAAACCAAAGTCAGCCAAGTCAGGCAGCTACTACCCAGAAACAACAAAGAATGAATGATAAATTTAGCAGCCTCATGTTCAATTTTCAAACAACACAGCAGAGATTTATAGCTTTGCTGCTCCCATGGCAAATGAAGCAGCACACAGAAAGCGAGCATGTCTGTTTTTGATTTTGCTATGTTTTCCCCCTTTTTTGTTCTTTGCCTATTTGCAGCTTTTTCAAAAACTACATTTTCTTTATCCTGGTGTGAAATGAATATCAAAGGCCCAGTGCTGTTGGTAAGCCTCCAGCATACAACAGCAGCTCAATGGGATGTTATTAGAACCTGCGTCACAACATGGCAGACTGTGATTAATAGCAACTGTATCAACGGTAGCAACTTCTCAACAACACCCTCCAGCAGCTCTAAAGGGGCCATGGGAAGAAGAAAAAAAAAATTGTCTGCAAGAACCAGCTACCAAAGGCTCAGCTTTGCGCATGATTAGGTTATGTCAAAACTATGTAACTGCTTTCAACCAGAACGTAGTGGGGATATTTATTTAAAAGAACACTACCAAATGCATGGACTGATCAGTATTTTATTTTGCCGGAGCCAATCATGTGAAGAATAGAGTCAGAGTGATGGAGAATGGGATACTGAAAGGATCTGGACTGATTTTAGTGATATAATCCGGGTAACGAAGAAAAGGTCATCAAAATTTCGAAGAAAACTATAGGGCTGCTAATTTTTTCCTGTTGATACATGAAAGAAATCAGTTTTAATTTTAAACGGAGTATTAACTGATATGCTTGCTCTTTCTTCTTTTTTTTTATTACAGTGTAGGAACTTAGGGCCACACGTTAAGAGATTTGAAGGTTATTCAATATCCCATTCCATATCAGAAAATATTCTTACAAATGTCCCCAGAGATCCAAATAACCCAAAATTAACATGTTGCAGCTCATGAGCATATGGCTTGGGCAATAACAGGTCCCCAAAAAAGTGTAGATCCCTCAATGGCTCTTGAACGTTATGGTCTGGATGTAAGCTTTCGGCTCAGGAAGCCTTTAAACTTCTGCCTGCTGGAAGCTAGGATGATGTACCGGGGCATCCAGGATCATCCTATGCTTGCTTCATTTCTTAGCCCCATCACCACCAACCACTGTCTCTCATCAGAGACATGATGCTGGACTAAATGGACCGTTGGTCTGGCCCAATAGAGCAGATCTTGTTTTGTCAAAAAAATATGATAAAAACATCTTTTAAAATGCTTTTTTAATATTAACTGTTTATTAATATTAACTGTTCTTTCTCACAAAACTTTTCTGCTGATAAGTGGTTTTCATTTCTGTTAATGGCATTTAAAAATGCTTACCCTTCTACCATCTTCTGTCACTTAGAAATAAGAGGGAGAGCATTTGTCTACAGAGGTAAATGATGTTAGTGATCTCAATTAGAGCACTGGCACAGTATTTTCACTGGAGAAAATATTTGCAACATACTTTTTTCAAGGTATACATTAGAAGTAGCATTGCAGCAGCTTTAGCCCTATCTCAGTGAGAGAAGCAGAAGAGTAAGACTGGGGAGACTTGTGGTAGGGTTGATTATGGGAAAAATAATCAGCAAGTGAAGAGAAAAGAACACAACACAGGGAATAGCTCTGTAAATTAGATGAAAAGGTTAGGAGTGAATAGGAAGGTTGGGGAACACTGGTATTTTATACTGTCATCCCTTAGGAGTTAGAATGACAGAACGCGTACTGATAATCAAAGTGTGCTGTTGTTGGCCAGTTGTTTTTATCTAATGCTCCTCTCATCCTTAATTGTCACATAGTTCTAGTGAGAGATCAGGGGTTATAGAGTGTACCTGAGTCCAGAGGTAAAGAAGTGCATGCAGCATACTGAAAATCAACACCTGCTAAGCAATAAACAAAAAATAATAAATCTTAACTGCATTAAAAAATACAAGCAACTACATAATTTCTTTCTCAAAAACACACAACTTGCTGAACCAGGCACTGAAATATGCTGTATTTGTGCCAAAGACTGCAGCACTCCCTTCAACCTGTTTATCTTTGAAGACCATAATTAAAGAGGACAAACTGGTTTACAGTCAACACAAGAAGTTGGAAAAGAACTGCACTCACAATTTTTCTCAAATACTAAATTTCCTTATCTAAGCATCTTGCTTGATTAAAATCATGGGGCAATTAGCAGTTGAGTGAAGGGATTACTTTCTGTTGCAAAAAGACAGCCAGCCTTTACAAGTTCTACAAATGAGTAAGTTGGACTCAGTTCTCAGCTGTGCCCAAGCACGAGGAAATGAAAAGCTTCTGCCTGTGGCTTTCTGATCTAGGAGCTGGCTAGGGACTAGTTTAGTACCTAATATGATTTAGTGCTGACTCCCAGGCTTGCTGGAGCACTCTTGTTAAACCCTTTCCAAACAGGAACCACCCCAGCACTTTCATGGCTGCACAGCCACAGTCTTCCCCTTATTTCCGAGTGACAGAAGGTGCTAGGATGACAGCCCATTTTTAACAACAGTCCACCCCAACAACCAACCATGGTTGTCAGCTGAGAAATAGGTGGTGGTAGCCTCACTGTGCCATCCTCAGTGTTCCCTACATTGCAGTAATACTCACACAGAGAAAGCCTCTGGCTTTTTAGATCCTTAAAGCAGGCCAGACGCAATTCCCCACACTCAAATAAATATTTTTCTTCCCCAGCAATTTGAAGATGGCCTAGGAAAGACTCATGAAGTGGAATAGAGCACGTCTCAACTACCACAATCACACAGTACCAAACTACTATTCTAAGGAAGGTTCCCTTATTACAGAGCGGGGTGGGTGAGCAAAGGGAGGAGTAAGGAGTTCCTTCCGAACCCTTTTACTGGGATTTAGCCACATTCATCCAGATCTCTGAATAGTGTACACGGCGTAGCAAAAAATAGAGCCATCACTGAAAGCTCACTGCTAGAAATGAAAAGACAACGTGGAGCACACAGGCCTCCAGCAGAATTGCTATGGACCAAGTATCCTTTGATTTCCCTGAGAGCGTACAAAGGGCGACAAAGCTGAGGCAGTATGGTTCAAAAAGGGTAATGTCTTAGGTAATGGCTTTGCCATCAATCTCTGATCATTTTCAACTGCAAAATTTTGCATACAGGATGCTGGCACTTGAGGATTCTAGCATGGGCAAATGAAGAGTGATGGGGGAGGAAGGGAGGAGAAGAGAAAACCCTCACTTCCCCAGATTTTCAACCTCTGCACCTTTTGCTTTGCTGACCAATAAGTAAATAATCTGTACTAATGTTATTAAAACAATTTTGCTATCTCTGGATCAAATTCTCATGATAAATACATGGACCAACTAGCTCTCAAAAGGCATTTGAGGACGATTTGATCAAATCTGGAATTCTTGTGATCTTTAAGTTTGATCTAATCCATAATTATTATTACTGTTAGTAACATGGGAAAAGCTGGCATAAAGAAAAAGCTGTGACATGAAGCATTTGTTTGGATCAAGTACAACTTACTCCTGTCTTCTGTATCCTTGAGTGTGATTTTCAGATATAATCAAAACAAAAGTGACAAAACCCAAAAACCACAATGAGCAAACAGCAGCTTTTAAGTGCTGTGGGAACAGAGACATTTGTTTAAGTAACCACTGTTTAAAAAATGCATACATAGTAACACCAAAATAAACAGCTTGCAATGTTGTTTATTTTAAGATACACAATAGTAATGTAAAGTGCTGCATGCACTGAATTCAGGGTGTATTAACATTATTTACAGTTCTGAAGAGCAGTAGGAAAACTCAGCTCCATGCCAGAATACTCCCTGTTCAGATGAGAGCAAAGGTCACTACTCACTTCTTTTGCAGCTAGGAGTATTCAACATAGAGCCACGGAAAACTGCTGCTCTCTTTTCTCATGAAGGTAACTTCTGAACTGTGTATCAAAATCCTACAAAAGGCACTACATGCCAGCGGCATGTTTAAAATGGATGTACAAGCCCATTCTTGGGAAGGATAATTATGAGGGAGAAAAAGAGATCTTTGCCTTGTCACTTCACTTAAAAATGTTCCAAACAGGCCTGACTCACTAGTCTATGTTGAGCCAAACAAAAAAAAAAAAAAATGCAAAAAAGAGAAGAAAACTAACAAAACTAAGCAGCGGTGTTCTGAAAAGTGACTGACTTACTGAACCAATTTATGTCCCTGTGTGTCTGAATTGCATTTGATTCTCCACTGACAAAAAATCCCATCGACTTCAAACCATAATAGAAGTTTGTGCTATTTTTCTTCATAAAGCCAACCTAGCTAAAGGCAAGAAAACTGGACGTTATTCTGGCCACTCCATCATCTATTTACTATTGTAATTGCATAGATTTACTATTGTAATTGCAACATTACTGTTATTGTATAATCCTTGTTACTGCCAATAAATGAGCCAGAAAGAATCCAGCTTGGATCTCAGATCCCAGGCTAAATTTGCAATTTTGGCAATCAGAAATAAAATGCCTATTTTGACATGCAAACTGAGCTCATGTGATCTGGAAGTCATTGAGACAACCATGGAACCCCACAGTTACATTATTACAAAATAATGTTTAAGAGCAAAATTTCATTTTAAACCCAAAATATGATCTATTCCTCTTGATGCTTTTGAGTAAAGCTGTGTGTGAAAATCAGCAGTTTGAGTCAGCAGGCACCCAGTCAAAATTTTCTTGCAGTCATAAATTGTCATAAAAATCTGTAAGGGAAAAGCAGGTGAACAGGCCATGTTTCACCTGTTTCAGCATTAGAATTTCTGTATAAATCCATAATCAGCCTCATTTTGCATTAAATTCTTATTTGGATCTGTGTCCTTAAAAATCAGATGTGGATTTTGAATACTCAAACAACTGTTGGTGTTCTGATTTGACTTTTCATAAAGCTAATAGGGAGGCCAGAAAGTTTGGGAAATCTGGGTAAGGGTTGATTTTGGACCTGTATCTTTCCCAAATATTTATGATCATTACTGAAACTTTATGTGTTGTGAACAGAAAGCAGCTTATGAATTCTGACACATTCTCTGTCTCTGAATATCTGAAAGGAAGGTGTTTTTAACATAAGGTCCTCAACTCAGACTCACTTCCTTTGCTGGTCTGACAGAGCCCAAGCCTGCTGACCTTCAGCACCAAGTCTTACTCCCAACTATTTACACAGGCCTTTGCCTGAGGAGACGGTATTTATAAATATCTCTTAGGTTCAATTCTTCATTTCAGGTCCCAAACCCATTTTTGGTTTGCCTTTGCCAGGTAATTTAAAAATATTTTTTCCTTTGACAGATAAATGAGATGTCATTTAAAAAAATTCAAACAAATACAAAAAATTTGAACCTGAAAGAAGGCAAATTTGGGGAGGTTATAAGTTCCCCTCTGAAAACAGGTATTTTCCAATTTTTAATTATTAATAAGAAAACAGGGAAATATGAGAAATGTTTTAGGCAGTACTGCTTCAGTGTAACCCCAGGAATGCAAGACACTTCTCAGCAGTATTTCATCAAATGTTTTTGGAGTGTAGTTTTAAAAGTGCTAAGCAAAGGCACTTCCACAGATTGTTCTACAGTCTCAATGACTTTTTTTTTCCGGGGGGAGGAGGGAGGAGAATGTTGAATTTCAATATTACTGGAAGACTTTGCTCCCCCAAAGTAATTTATCTTCCTGTTTGTAGCCTTACTTATTCACTGATTCAGTATGCAGAGTCTCTGTGTATGTCTAGATCTTATATTTTTGGGATGGAGGGGGAGAGCACTGAAAATAACAATACAGCTCATAATTCTCTCATCTTCTTTCAGTCTCTGTTACACTTTTGGGGGAATAAAGGCCCTGATAGTCCTGACTCTCCAAACATCCTTCTATATCTTTCTTACAGGCTCTTACCAGACAGGCCTCAGGCTAGTTTCATAATCATCAGGAAAAAACAGTCCTGATGTTCAGCATGAGATCATAACACAGTGATCTCAYGCTGAACATTACCTCTCGGTACAGCAGCTCTATTGACTTCTTTGCTTAGAACAGTTTGAATTTCCCACCAGCTCAGTTGTGTGATATTTGGCCTCTTTTAGGCTAGATGCCTCTTCGCAGACTGAGCCTACAAGGCACTGAGCAGAAAGCTCATGAGCCCTGAGGCCTTGTTTGAAAGAGTTTTCAGCCTCAGCAAGAAGTTTGCTACAGCGCTTGTTCAGGAGGCAGCAGAGGATATTACAGCATTATCAAGTGAGAGAGTACAGTATCCTATATTTTCAGCTTGGGCTTTGAGTAGGATTCAGATCTCAGGAGCTAAACCTGGGATAGTTTAACAGCTCTAGAGTTACACTTATTCATATCCATGCTGGCAAAACACCACAGTCTTGTTTGTTTGTAGATATTTTATTCTCCTACTGCACATATATAGTTTTGCAGGGGGTCGTAGTGGGATTTAAACTCCCTCACAAACATTACTGTTCTCTAAATGGACAGTGCTTGGGGGAAAAAACAGAGAGAAAGAGGCAAGGGCTTTTCTCTTTGAAGTTTGTTTGCATCGAAGAGCACTGTGGGATGTAAGTTCAGGTTTCACAGAGCCAGGACAGCTAAGATTAATTATAGTAGTGATTTTCTGCAAATGCCTAGGATAGATAGGCACTAAGTACTGTGATTTTTCTGGTCTGAGAAGTGTTTGCTTGGCATCTAACAGCCACCACACAGCACACGCGTACAAAGTAGGTTGTTTAAAACAGAGATGTAAGTAGGAATACTATGTRGAACAATGTATGTGTCTTAAGATTGTTCTAAAGCACTGCAGCTCATCCCACCATCCACAGAAAAGTTCATATCAACTCAGGAAGTACCTTTCTTTCCTAAGAGACATTAAAATGTCTGCGTGGAATTGGAAGAAACAGCATTGGAAAGAGACAGACCAAGTAACAGACTGAAGCAGTAAAGGAGGACGGAGGGGAGAAGTAAATTAAATGATTTTTTTTCAGTTTTGGTTGTTCACAACAATTACCTGTTTTCACTTATGTTTCCATTTCATTTCCTACCTTATGTCTGGAAAAGATCATCAGAACACCCCTTTTCAGTTGAAATTAAAGCATCCTTAAAGTACCCACAGATTTTGAGGTGATCATTCAAACTAGCAACCTTCTTTGCATTTTAAGACTGACACCATTCCTATTCCCTTTGCTGACTGCCCCAAATATACCTGTCACTTTGCTGACCACATAATGCTCCTTCTCCCTGTTGTTATCAGACATATCGTGACCTTTTTCACTATTTCACCTCCTACACTCCTGAATAAGATCTGCTTCCATTTCTGGAATATCAAAACAGCTGTCAGCTGTCTGCATGTGCTCCTTCATAGCCCAGGAGCTTCCGAATCAGGGACTTTGCAGCAGCCTTTCTGTCCCTTGCTCTTCACTCTGGGTCACCCTCCTGCTTCCCATTTCTTAAAGCAAACACTGGGGAATGCACAAGTGGGAAACACCTGGATGAACCAAAAGAGGCAGCAGAAGGATCGGGACTGGCTGGAAAGCTGCCAAAGTCCTATTTCACTTCAGGAAACTCCCCAGGCTGTTGAGGAGGAGAAAATCCACTAGTGACTTCTTGAAGCACAAAGATGCATTTGTTGATACTATTGCACTCCCTTTATTCTGGCTCTTGCCCTTGGGCCAGGAGTTTATGTCCAAGGCTCTTTCTCTTGCTACATTCTGGGAAAGATATTTGATACCATTTGCATGTAATAGTCACCACTTCAGGTCACCAGCAAGGAAAGAACCTGATAAACAAAAATAACCCAAGCCTGAGCCACTTGTGCTGAAGTAGCATGAAGCAATCAAATGCTGTCATCTTCAGCGTAGACCAGAAAAAAACATAACACTCTTAACTTCATATTAAATGCTCCGTCACAAAGGACAAATCATCCTGAACTTTCGAAGTGTACAAAGTTCAAGTATTTGTACAAGACATAGCATTGCATGACTACCACACCAGTTCAACAGCAGGATAAAACCACAATAAAAGTGCAGGCCTCTAATTCAGCTGGTGCTAAGTATAAGACTCAGGTCTCATGCAGAGTTTTTCATCTGTAAATATCAAAAGCACTCTGAAAAGCAGTCACCATCTGTCCTACTGTCCAACAGTTCTACTGTTTCTACAGGGAAACTGAGGCACAGAGTCTGGCGACAGCCACAGCTAGAAATTGAAATGAAATTTTGCCACCCTTGCCTGAGCTTGCTTTTGGTAAAGTACCCTGAGAACATAGTGAAGGACTCAGCTAGAAGGTAGGATATGACAAATAGCCAAGCAGTAAAGAAATATGATTTTCTATCATAAGATATGGGGTCACTGAAAGACCCCATTGAAAGATCATCTAAGTATACTTTATGCATAAAGAGTAATAATTAATGCTTATTAGGATGCAAAATTGTGCTTATTTGTCTGTCTCCCATCATAACTTCACTGTTTCATCTCTGATGTTATCCAACTTTTTAAAGGGATCAGAGTTCCCATTAGAATTAATGGTAGCAAGATTAAAAGGCAAACATTGGTAGGCAGTAATAAGTGAATTATCTGCAAATATTTGAACACAGTGAAATTAAACCTGCATTTTTGACCTTACCTGGGAGAAAAGAGAACTGCTTTTTTAAAGATTCATATTAAGTTCACAGAATATCAACAAATAATGCATCTTATATTGTGTCTTCTTTTTTTTTAATTGGTACAACAAGCTTCAAAGTAGTCTAGACTGCACCATCATCTTACAAAAAAGCTATTCTTTTTATATACTTAGTGTACACTAAGAAAGTGAACAGGAGTTTTCCCATCACTATTCAACTTAGTCAAATGCATTTTCCACTTTAGAATATTGAGCTCTCACTTTAAAATGTACTTCAGACCAAATAAAAGCTTGATCCAGATGACAGAGAAATTTCTATAGTGTTATACGAATAAATATATACAGATTTTTTTAACTAAAATATTTTCTGATTTTTACTTAGCTACTCTGATCCACTGCGCTGCGATTGTAATAGGATGTCAAGAGATGTTAAACATTTTATGGACGTAAGTAGTCAACTGCTACCAATAAAGTACGTGTTTTCAAATGCCATCATAAAAAGGTAAAACCAAGATTAAAAAAAATCTTTATGCCTTTATCGAGTCACTTGACAACCTATCATCCAGTATTAGACAAAACAACTGAAATTAGTTCTGGCAGATTTGGGGCTAGCAGTTAAAAACAAAAATAGCAAATGTAAAAGCATGAAAACTGTATTGCCATTATGCTTAAAGACAATAATAAATCTTTAAAGGTGCCAATGATTGCTTTGGATACTACAAACAACTGCAGCCGATCAACTCTAAAATACATAACGCGCAGTATTCTAACTCAAGGCAAACTCCACAGCACCAAAAGTAATATTGTTTGCCATAAATTACTCTTTTCATTAGGCAGCAATGAGAATTGACATCTCCATTTCACAGCAGTTTTGGAACTGTGTGAGTAGATGGCAGAAATACACATTTTTTACAGTATAACTCTAATTTTACAGAAAACCCCTTTAAAGCCAATTACTCTGCTCATGGATCTTGAAAGGAAGGCCTTAAATAAACATGTCCTGAGGCAAAACTGAGAGGCAGTATCACTTTGCACAAACAGCAGCAATCACTTTTCTGCTAAAAGTATATTTTATATATACATATACTCACATATACCCACTGTAGAGAAATATATGACTTTTCTAATGACGTGTTGAAAGACATGGACCTTCAAGATAGTAAAAAGAATTCTCACCTCTACTTGACTATGATCTTAATTTTCAAAGACTGTATTAAACAGCATTAGAGCAGCATTCTTGGAGTTTTTAAACACTATTTATATTTGCATATGATTTAGTTAAATCCCCTCTTACCTTGCAAGCCTCAAAGCCTCAGTTCTATATTAGTAAAATCTTGTCACTATTTTCTTGTTTCAATTCTTTTAAGGATTTCATTGCTGGGACTTTCATATTCTTTCTTTTTTTCTTTTCACTTAATGCCTGTACTGACTCTGCAAGGCTTTGTAATCCAACAATAACAACCAGAAAACACTGGTGTCTGATCCTATCTTTTGCTAGGCCACATTTAGCTTGCTCAGTTGAGGCTTTTTAACCAAGGCTCAATTAAAATCATGCACATGCTTTTAGTTATACTCTCTACTTAGTAATTCCCTGTTTGAAAATAGCAGGTAAATCATTAAATTGAGAAGTAATGTTTGCTTGCCCCATGTAGCCGTGTTATGGGATGGTTTGGCAGTGACTGACCTCACACGCCACATGAATGAAATTCACCTCACTGCAGAGCGAGTGAGCAAAGCTCCCTCAGCACCGGCGACGCATTGTGCTGCTGCTCATGAGGAGGAGGAGGAGGAGGAGGAGGAGGAGGAGGAGGCAAAAAAAGCTGGCAGGGCAGTTAAAAAAGCCAGGCAAAGGTAAAGCATAACTAGCTGACATCCGACAGAGTGGTGCGAAAAACTGTTACGGCAGGCCTGGAAAAGGTCCGTTAGGTAGGCTCAAGAGCCTAAATCATCCTCATAGCACTGTGAAAGGACTTCCCTGCAGCCCCAGCAAGGATTAGGAGAAAGAAAGAGGAAGAAGGGGAAAAGACAGCCAACAGGGAAGGGCGGTGCATTTCATTTTCTTGTCCCTTGCCGGATTCTCAATGCTTGGATTGTTTGATGTGTGTATGCGTGTGTGAATTTCACCCTATATATAACTTGGAATCTTATTAGATAACAACTCTGTGACACTGCAAATCCAATATTTCTCAGAATGCTATTTTTGAAGCAGAAACACACAACATATTTTGATCTCCCAAAAAAGTACAATAAAGATCTCCCTTCAAAATAAAATAAGAAGTTAAAAATCAAATGCAAATGTAATAATTTACACATGAGGTTTCTATGATTCTATCAGATTATTTAAATTTTGGACTGTCTCTTTAATTTGAGGAACAGCTAAAAAGGCGACAGATGGCAGACAGAATTGACTTATGTCCTCTATTCTTTTACAGAAGAAGGGGGAGTGCAGAAAGTTTGATAAAGGCAGAAGCTACAGTATGCAGGCCTCACTATAACTATCTAATAGGTCTTTTGACTGATTGGTTCGGAATATTTAGTTTTTCTTCCACAGACATGCTTTGTAACAATCCAACAGTCCTGGAGGTTGCCATGGGTGACGAGAGTGCTGACATCCAGTCCCAACTACAAATAAGCACATGACAAATGGACCTAGAGCCCTTAGACAGCCCTGAACCTTGGTGACCCCGAAAATACCCGGCCTCCCAATACCCATATCCAAAAAAGCATTATGGAATATATTTTTTAAACTGAAAGCTTACAGTTAATTGAAAACACTGCCGTGTAACAGAAGTGCTTAGGCCAGCATGTACAAGTAAACATAAATCACGTAGCATTGTTATTTAATGCACTGTGACATCATTTCCTGAAATTAAACAGAGATGACACAGATTCAGACAGTCCCTAGTAAGGTTCAGTTCAAACAATTCACAGATGTTTTCCTCAAGCTAGCAGAAAACAATGCAGAGCTCAAAACTCTCTCTGTTTCTCTCTCCCTCTCTCTCTGCTTCTCTCTCTCTCCCTCCCTGTTTCTTCCTGCGTTTTTTGCTAGTACAAGGAGGTATGGCAGTTTTATAATACATGCGCTAGCAAAAATATTCTTTTTTTAATTTAATTACTCAGGCTGTTGTACTAAATAGATGGATCATTGTGTCACAAAAGCATCAATTTTTCAGAAGAAATAACAGATGTCTATGTAACAATGATTAGATTAACCACTCAGAGACAAAGCTAGCTTTTGAGGCCCACACACCCCATGACCCTGGATTCCCTTTTCTGTAGGGGGTGGATGTAGAAATGTCAGATCTAATCTCAGATTCCATTTTTAAAACAAACAAAGCCCCACCCCCACCCCATTTCAGCTCTTTTCTTTTAAGATTGCAGCAGTTAAAAGGTATATGAATGTGCAGTCTATTACTAAACTTGAAGCTTTGAAACAAATTTCATAGCTGAGGACTGCAAGTTGTCAGAGGATTAAACTTTGGGGACTGTGATCAGAAGTAACATTTTGACAGAAATTCCCCATTTCGTTCTATGCTCCCTCTGCCCAGGCTGTCGCTGATGCCACTGCACTGCCTGCAGGCAGGACAGGAGTGGGACGCCGGTAACACTGGGCAGCACCACCACTACTGCCAGCAACGACAATGAATGCTAACAGCAGCTGCCAGCTCTCTCCCACTATGCTAGCTCTTCTGGTGAGCAACCAACACAACTTTCAGGTACAAAGATACACAGCTCCATAACCTTGAGGACTACAGGACCACTGGGCATGGGACGTTAACATTCAGATAGCATTCTTCTCAAGAACTTGAGTCAAGTCATTTAAACTTTCCTCACAAAATTTACCCAGCTGAAAAATGGGTGCAATTACATTTTGCAGAAGGGGATTCTAACTATGTATGTACAGTATGGGAGGTCTGTCCCACACCAGCAAATAACTTGTCACTTAGCCACAAACTCAGTGCTATAATCAGCACACAGTCAGCACTACCCTAGAAAGCAGACGTGGAATAAGGCTCCTCCAGCTCTCTGACTACATGATGCATGAAAGCAGAAACAGCAGCCGTGTGAACTCACATGCAGGTAGTTTTACAGGAGAATCAGAGGACATCATCCATCCCCTCAGTGTACTCTGGGAGCATATAACACGTTACAGCTTGGTCCTACATGAACCCTAAAATTCATCAGAATACTTTTACATTCCTTTATTTTCTTGAGTCTCCTAGCCTTCAGGTCACCATTTTAACTGGACTAAGGTCTTTTGATTTTTGAGATTTTTTTTGAAGTGCAGCAAAAACAACTACAGAGGAATGCCTCTCCTGCAGCAGAACTCTGAGGAAAGCTGTTCCTCTACTGTTTTATATAAAAGGAAGCCATTCAGCTTGGAGTGCAGCAGCATTAGCTTGGAATGCTAACCCTCCCTTAGGTATTAATACTAAAATCAGGATGGGGAGGAGATATTTACGAATGTGGGATGGTTTCAACTGTTTTGCAAGTTTGCCCCCACATGCCAGTGTTGGCTTTGGCTGGAGACTTTCATCTCTACAATTAAGGCTAATGAATACATACAATAGCTGCCTGTATAAAAGGCTTGGTGAGCCATTCATTAAAAAAAAAAACCATACAGATACATTATATTATCGGATACACCCACATAAATCTAGAAAAAAAGATCTGTTTTGGTAAGATTATTCATATTATCCAGTCTGGCCATCTGAATACTGCAAGTTAGGAAGATTCATTCAGATAAGTACAAAAACTGTGATTAAGTCATTTTAACACATTCCATCAGAACTTATTCTAGCCTGACACTGAGGTAGATGAAACCAAAATCCACTCTACAAGACTGTGTAAACAGCAAGATTTTYAGCCAGGAGACTGTGGAAATCAGGCTAAAATGACACTGTTCAAATAACTTTTAGGAGACAGAACTTCAACTAGCAAAAAAGCAGCTCAGCTCCACTGACTTCAGGGGAGCTATGCCAAATACTGTCGGCTGAGAATCCGGCACAGTCATATAAAATGTTTAGTTTGCATGCTACCATTGCTATTTCTGGTTATTTTAGTTAAAATATACATCTTCTTACAGACTGCAATAAAAGAAACAACCAAATAGAATTTTAACAAAGGTTATCTCTCCCTATAAGTGTCACGAAATAAATGCACCTCTGTTCTACCAGTTCCGTAAAATAAGGGGAAAAATGTTGAAAGTGTAGTTCTTGATACACTGTGCTACAGGAAGGGCTGAACTACCAGAGGTACAAGTCCATAGAATGGTATAATTACTTCCTTTATGACTTGGTTCTCTTCTGATTATGTACACATATTTTTAAAGGTCCTCTCCCCTTTGAAAGGGCACAGAGGTGGGGGAGTGTGGAGGGACTGGGCTCTGTATAGTTGCAAGTAAGAAATCCTAATCTCAACATTGGTGTAAGCTAGAGGTGTCTATACATTTGAGCACTTCCTGTTTTCATTTCATGATCAAATATGTTCTTTGCAGGGCAAATAGGGGAGCACTTGAAAGAGGAAAGCAGAGATGTCTGAGAGGCTAATTGAGTGTACTAAGGACTCCTTGGCATGGAGGGAAAGGAGTCTTCCAAAGCTATGAATAAACTCTCGGCTTGGGTCGGATTTCTTGCTGTTTCTTTTCTTTAACCACCTTTGAACTCAAATAAAAACAGCCTTAATGTCAGGTTTACCTTTCTGATGTCATAATCTTTATGTACTATTGAAAAGCTTATACTACCAGACTAGGATTTCCTCTACTTTCTTAAACACTGGACATTATCCAGAAAAAGCATACACATTGCCAACCAATTCATCCTCAGATCTTTCATTTTCCGGTATAGTTGTAATTCCAAATATAAGACAGAGCTCAATAACTGAACAAGAACATGACAGAAGCTCCCACTCCTTGCATTTGATTTCCAGCAACGAAAACATGCATGCGTATTCTTTTTCTAATATAATTAAAGTTACTGCAAAATGGAAGAGGTGATAGGGGACAGAAATGGTTTTGAAAGACACAGCCCGTCAGATACATTAATTCTACATCAGAGTTCAAGCACCCGTCTCTCCAAAAAAAAACACTTAAGCAACTCATTTTTAAAATCAGTTACCTTAAGAATTTGTAAAATGATTGAATATTGCATTATAAAACAGCATTTTATTTAAAATCATAAATAAATATATTTAGGCAGAACTGAATTACTCTCTTTGAACCTGACAGTCTAAAGGAATTTCAAGCTTAATCAACACCATAAGAGATGGACTGCCACTGCTGCTTCTTCCAGGAAAACCAGAGGTTAATGATTTTTGTCATATTGAGACTAAGAGCTAACAATTGCTACAGTTGGCCTTTAGTATTTTATTTGTCCTTCTGAGGTATTCAGAATAGGTGACAATGGCTTGCAGTTGAGAACATATGTGGAGAGACCCCTGTGGCTTATGGAAAAGTTGCTCCATGCTGGTTGGGTGTTTGAAAAAAAAATACAACCAGAGCTCTTTTATGTTCCTTTCCTTAATGAATGCATGAATGTCAAAATGTACCAATGGCCCATTCAGGGGGCAAAGCCTAAGCAGCTCCTTCTTTAAGAACACATCCTGAGATGTAAAATACATTTGCTTAACAAATTAAAATAATGAGATAATTCAATTAGTTTCTTTAAAAAAAGGAGAAAAAAGGGTACATCAGGGGATTATTGTAATACAAGAACAGGTCATACAGCACAAAGGAGGAACAAATCAATCTGAAATAAGGTTAGAGTAGTAATGAAGGAATGTACATTGAATCATGGACTGCCATTGTAAAGATATTTACTTGAAACAATAAAATTGTACATCACAGATTCCCTCGTTCTGGCTCAGCCAGTGTTGCACTTTGAATGGACAAGCTAATTTGAGAAAAAGTGTGAGATCTTTGAAAGAAAGGAGTTCTCTTCCTTCTCTGCATGTGTTTATGGCAAGGATCTTTCTGAATTTACATTGCACTGGTCAGGGGTCTCCATTATCAGTTTTCAGGTCTGAGAATTACAGCACAGTAAATCTTTCAACACCTGCAAACTCATTAAAGCTTGGAAGGTAAAAGGTTTGGGGCTTTTTGGTGCTCATTTAATTTGATTTTTGCAAGGCCATCCTCACCAGAGATGGTGAATTTCCTCAATTCATGTAGAATGAAGAGCGTCAGAAGGGAAGGGATAGAAACAAGGAAAGGGGATTTCAAAAAGCCAGGAGGATTTTCCTCAAGAGAAGTGAGAGGCAGTTGACTGTTTAATAAGCATGTGTTGAATGCTTTCAAGGAGCACACAAGGAAGAAAGGCAGGCAGAAAAACCAAGATATCACGAACTTCATAAAAGGAAACAGAGTTAACAGAGACATGTACAAAAGAAACTGGCTTATTTGTGTCCCTGCTTTTTTGCTGTCTCCCTGTACTGCTCCTCTAAAGATACCCTACAGCT
Source organism: Apteryx rowi (assembly GCF_003343035.1). NCBI lineage: Eukaryota > Metazoa > Chordata > Aves > Apterygiformes > Apterygidae > Apteryx > Apteryx rowi. The sequence goes on from NW_020448708.1 coordinate 331,411, forward strand.
AAATAAAAAAACCTCCACTCTCACTCACTCGACTTCCAAATTAAAAACATTTTACAGGTTAGTAAATCTCCAGCTGAGGTGATGTAGCAAAGAACAGCTGTGAAGTAATTTTGATAATGATGAGAATAATAAGCACATGGCAAGGTTCAGGGCTTTGCTGTTGCAGCTTCAGTGCTCCTGAATAGATAAAAGTGATTAAATACTCCTGATTATCCCTGACCAATATGTAATGGATTTACAGCCCTTTCAATTAGTCAGTATTTGCTTAGGACTCATTATTTTGTCTTTGGTTAAGTAATCAGCCCAGAGACTCATGTTCTGTCTAATTCCTCTGAGCCAAGTGGGTACAGGGCACCTGACCTTTGAAATGGCCATAGCTGGGAGGCAAGAATAACCACTACTCCAGCAGAGACACTGGCTATTCCAGCTAATCCTGACCCCACAGGCCAGATCAATGCACCTTAGTTTGCTACTAATGTCCTTACATCAAAATGATGGTTTAGAAATGTGGATCTATTGCTCCCCGCTTTAGCTGTGCTGCTAGCAGAGCAGTTCGATAGTCCCCATCATAAATAAAATGGGTACCTTGTCCTCAAATCATGACACTGTGACTAACATCAGCTACCTTGGAAATGTATAAAACTTTGGTAGAAGAAGAGGTAGTTAAAAACACTGTTACCATTTTAAGCCTGATTAAGTGAGAAATGATTTTACAGTGAGAAGACGATGAAAATCAGTTGATAATTTTACCAGTTTCCATTAATTCCTACATGAAGTAAACTACAAAGAGTGTTACTAGTTTTTTCTGTAGAACGGTATTTTGATGCCTAAGTGAAGCTGTAACAGTCAACAGAACACCAACACATAAAACCAATTGCAAACAGGAGGATAAAGATAGACTGTTAGTAAAAGCATTGCTTTTTCACGTATTTAATCTCTCTCCCCCAAATGTGAATATGGCTAGCTTTTAAGATAATGGACTTGGAGAAAAACTAAAAGGTGCTTATTTTCTCTGTTACACAATTGAAGAATTAGGGAACCTGTAAGCCTTCTGTATTTCTCACCAAAAGTAACATATGACAAGTTTGCAAGCTGCTGCTTTGACTTCTCTTGCATCCCACAGTATATGTCAGAATACACAGATTGGGGTTCTCTCTTCCGCCAAATACATATGAGGTTTGTGTAAACAGAGGCCAACAATAAAGAATCCAGAAGGCAAAGCTTTGTATATGCTAAAGCAAGAAAGCCTCTTTTTTATCTTTAGGAACATTTTGAATAGTTCAAAGCAAAAAATGGTTACTTTATCTGTAGGTGTTGTTCCGTGATAAGACCTTGTACTCTCTCTCTCTCTCCCTCTCTCTCTCTCTCTCTCTCTCTTTCTCTCTATATATAGGGTTTTTTTTCAGATTTGTCATGATTCCAAGAGCCAGGAAAAAAAAATCTAGAAAAAAAATGCAAGTGATAATTGAGCCTTAATAATCCTCCAGAAAATTATGGGGGCAATTGATTTCTAGTAACGATGAATAAACCTCATTAGGCACATGAATAGAAATCTATTTTGTTTTTGGGCACCACTTACTGTGAGATGCTGGAAAAGCCATGCTCTCATGATATTTGTTGCTACTTTGGGGAAAATGCCTCTTTTCTTCTGACGTTTTTTGTCCTTGTCTGGGTCATCGTCATCCCCTGTACCAGGTGAGGCTACACTGTTGTCTAAACCATCTCCTATAGTAAAGAGAAAAACAGGAGGAAGGGGACATATAATAAACAAAGTAGAGCAGCCAAAAGGTAGCAATAATTTCCAAGATACTACTACAGTTTTATTTTGATTTGACAGAACATCAGGCACATACAGTTTCTCATTAAATACGAGTGCTGTTACGAATATGTAAAAATTAGAAGCCATGTCTCTCCAAATACTAATTTTGTGTCTCATGCATGCATATATCATTAATTCAATTATAATTGTGTGCTTGACATCGTGCAATAGCTCTTTGTCAATTATGGGATTCAATGTGGGAAAACCTGCCACAAGAAAACCCATTCACTGTAAATGCATCCCTACAACCATTCTGAATATATACTGTAAGTAATCAAGTTAAATGTTCTGTAGTCTATATATTCCAGGCCCTCTGCATAGGTGGCAGTAACTGTGTCACTCTTCAGTGCACATAACACACTGTCATAGAGCCCCTCCCCGTAACTATCGCCTCCCAACACACATACATACACAGGCACAAACACGTACACCTAGTGTGACCCCGCACATAGCATTTGCATGACATAAAAACTTCTACATCTCTGCATCATTGATTATTGTCATTAAAAAAGAAAAGATGCACATCAAGGTAGAGCTCTCACTTAATCAGAACTTTTCATCAATATCTTTCTCTTCTGTGCTTTTCCCTGGCATTAATTGTGCATTAGCAAAAATCATTTACTTTTAACAGTCATAGTTATTTTTTCTTGCCCTCCAGCAAAAATGCCTTGAAAGCCTGCCTGGAGGGCATCTAAATTATGTATCTGAAAAACTCTTCTGGCAAGGCATTGCAGGACCCCTACTTTCTTAAAATTCATACGAGCACGTCTTCCTGTTTTTGGGAAGGCATCAATCAAGAGTAGCAATATATGCCATATTCCTACATTAATATTTGAACTAATAACTTTAAAAAAGGAAAGAAACAAGATCCGACTTGTGGCATAATCAAATGCAAAATAAATGAAGAATACTGGGACAGCACTGAGACTTTATAGATTGCTGTGTTTTCCTTACACATCATTAGCCCGGAGCCACACGAAAGAGGAAAACAGAGAAGTGGAGAGTTTATGCTCCCTGCTGGTGTTTAAGAAGCCGAGGTCCTGGAAGGACATCTGGGAATTGTGCTGAGACGGTGGTTTTTGTAATTTAAGAATAGACATTCATTAGCAGTAAATGCCATAAATCCCATGCTAAGTAAAAACCTTGTCCAAGAAAGCCTAAAACAATAAACTCCGTGCTCAATGTAGCCTGAGCTAGACGCTCCATAGCTTCCTGAGGAATGCTATAGATCCACAAGCTAATTCCTATAGTCTTGTCTAGCTCTGTAGTGCTACTAAACCAAATACGTTGCTGCTGCATACAGCCCATTTGTTTCGAAACTTGCATTTCAGCTCTATCTGCCCCTCCTGTGGCAGATCACCCTTCTTGCACTGCCTCCCCTCTGAAAAACCAACCCTCATGGACCAGAGAGACAGAAAAAGCCACAGCAAAGAGCTGGCAGATTAATTTTATTGACATTTCCATTTTCACTGCAATGTGATACCCTCCATCACATGGAAAAGATGACCCTCACTATTTACAGACTGACAGGCCACTTCATTACAACCACCCTGCCCCAAGGCAGAGCAGCTCCTTTCCATCTGCCCAAACACCAGAGCAAGACCCTTAAGTCACTGCTCTCTCCTTCTCATGCCTTTTTTCTTTTTTGCTTATCTGTTAAAGATAGGGAAAGGAGAGTCAAATCACAGCAAACTAATCAAAGAGATTATGGTAGCCCTATATACTGTAACCAACTGTTCACTTTTGTAAGATGCTGGTTATTTAGAAAGTGCTCCTCTCCATCCCCCCCTCTCCCCCTCACATACTCCACCCCATCCCTCTCACACACGCGCGCGCGCACACACACACACACTTTCCACTATGCCAAGGAACTGCTGCAAGGCAAATTCTCACAAACACTAATGGCTTCTGACTGCTCCCTGGCAACCCCAGCATTTTAACCTGGGTGGATATGCTCTCCAAAACACAGACACTGGAGCTATCTCATCAGCTGTTCATGTGACACAGATGGAGAGTGGCTATTAGGAGCCAGGCAATGGGCCTTGGGGATCTGAGGTGCTGTACTGTAGCCTCAGGCAATTTTGAAAAGCAGTACCCGGAGATGGGGGGAAAAAATCTGTACTGAAAGTGCAAGTTTGAAGTCAGTCAGTCTGTTTGTCTATCTGTCGGATGGATAAAGATATCTTTGTCTCTTTATGTAAAACCTATGTGTGTATGCACAGAATGCACGTAGCTATAAAACTTCCTTTCCACACCATCTTTTCACACTACAGAAGCATTGGTTCACTCTATATATGGACAAATTCCTATTTCTCTTTATACACACGCTCTCTTGTTTGTGAGTACGCTTAGCAGGACTCACCTAAATGCTGAAACAGTGTTTAGACCTTTTGGAGAGGTTGTGAATATCCTTGTTTTAAAAAACTAAGAGCAGCCCAGGAGATGAAAGTTCAGCTAAAGCTTCCATTGTCTTTCCACCTTAATCAGTGGTATAAACGGTAAGAGACAAGTGCTTCCTTAATCAGTTCCATAACCTCATGAAAGGAAATTCAAATATCATACCTTCAAATTGCCTCAGAACATGAATACACACTGTAAGATTTGTTGTTCCCAATGAACTACAGGCCCAATCCTGTTAAGCTGTACTGTCACCTCTTTAATCGCACTACAGCTGCTCACATTAGGGGGACTGTTTCTAGCAGAAATAAGTCATAGAAGAAGCTGCCCATAAATGACTTTTCCAAGATGGAATGATTCACTTCTTAGCTATGAAGGGTCTGATCCTAACGTGTTCTATCCAAATAAAACACAGGTTACTTTAAATGAAGAATAAAATCACCAAAGGTGAAATAAAATTAACAGACCTAAGAATTCACTCGACTTCAGATTGAATTAACTGTATTTCTAACCACTGCAGGAAGGAAGGCAAATTTAAAACATTTGGGGCCTAGTATGACCATCATTACTAATGGTTCCATTTATGCAAATTGTTCACATGCTGATTTGGGTAGGATTTTGCTAAGTGCAGAGTCACATCCTAACTTCTTTGGAGATTGCAATTATTTGAGCATAGTTATCCCAAATTTATAGTGAGGAAATTAAGTCTAATTTTTGGCTCACTGACTTTCTCACAGCAGCAAAAAAATGAAGGCTGACTCTCTACTGCTTTGTACACTGTTGACTTATTTATTCTTGTGCAAAGAGTACAAGTGGCTGCAAAACCCTATCATCGCTCTAGGAAAGTGGAGAATTCTTAAGTGGTGCTCTCTCTGTAGAGGTATCAATGACTGCACAGGATCAAGCCAGCAGAGAAGTAGGCGTATTACCCAACTTTTTTTAAGATCATATCAATGCCATATAATAGTCTCAATAACTCCCATAAAAGCTGAAGAAAGTACACAAGAAACTTTGCAAAGTAACCCAAATGGGGTTCTTTATAGGCTTTCTCTTCAAGGGGAAGGGTTTGTGGAGGAGATTGAAGATGCAAGTCTTATTTACGCAGCAGGAATTTAGCCTTCCACACTAGCTCTGTGTGTAGACAGTCTTAGCATGCGCTGAGGATTTCTTCCAGCAAGGTAGATTATTTTAGCTTGAAAGCAAAGCAGTTCACCTCTTATTTAAAACATATGGAACAAGTAGTTAGAGTTTCCATTGCACTGGAATTTCAGTCTCAACCTACTGCAAACTGACTTCCTTGGTTAGGCAAGCCTGCTGATCTCAGTGTACATACAGTTAAGGACTCTTCAGGAAATAGTCCAGTCCTACCGAAAGCCTGTCCAGTCCTATCAGTGACTTCCTCTTGGGAAGTCCTCCATACTCTCTATGTTATCCCACCCCTCATTCTTGGTTGTCTTCGTTACAGAGCAAAGAACAGGCAGGAGATGAAGTTAGTGCTGCTTAGAAGCTGCTCAAATAGTCTTTTTGTCATTTGTGAACAGGATAGATGACAGATTCCCAGTTTAAGCAAAATGGCAACTGAAAAGGCAATCCCAGCCATGCCAAAGCACAAAAACCTGTTAACAGCCCAGATTCAAACTCCAGAAATAGTTTCTATTACCATCATAACAAATAGAGCAGAAAGAAAAGAGATATCTGGAAAAATACATTTTGAGACTCAGGGTTTGAATTTCTTTATCATCAGAGTTCCCCTACAGCTTTATAGTTTGCCATGCTAAAGAAAAAGAGAAAAGAGCAGGGATATCTAATGGGAAAAAAGAGGCACTTCATCATTGTACTAAAAAATAATGCAACAAATTAAAAAAGCGTGGATTCTGAAAAGGAAAGCTCCAATGCACATGCTGATTTTAAGTAAACTACTCTATGATCTTTTGTTCCAGTATTTTGATGGAGTGGAATATGTAGGTTGGCATGCAAAACATGAGACAATCTGTATGTATGCATATACTCACCTCAAGTATTTGTTTGTGCTTATAATGTGCCCATCTGGAGACATAAGTATTGTAAACCATTATTAACAAGGAAGTTCAACCGAGTAATAAGATCAATAACACCACCACTGGAGAAAAACCTTTAAAATCTAACCAATTACCACTGCCAAAAAGCTGGAAAAAAAGAGAAGTGCTTGAGTATGTTTTGAAGGTGAGACAGTCTGTGCTGTAAGAAGGACTAATAGAGAGGGAAGGCCAGTTCCAGAATCAAAGACCTTTCAGGAGAACTCCTTATCTCCACTCCATCCTGTTAAAATCATCAAGCATTTAGCCTTACAGCTTCAGCAGATCACAGCTCTTTGAACGAAGCACTGGTTGTTTTTCTTTTCTGTCGTCTGAAGGACCAGGGTTCATGGAAGTTGACTTAGTCTCCTCACACCCCAGATGCAATACTTATCAACCCCATCTTACTGCCAAGAGAAACTGCATTAGGCTAGATTGTGGATGGCAAACCTGGGACTCTGAAATGCGCAAACTGTTCAAGTGGGCATCCTAACTTAGAGCTGTGCCATCAGCAGCAGCGCCCTACCAGTTAAGTGTGCTGGTTACTGAATTACTTGACTGCCAGAGGAAAGCTGGCATCAGAAGCTGTTTAGGCATGACATAGGCATGCCAGGCTGACCTGCATACTCAGCTATCGCTTGTCCCCTGCTTGGGGATGTCCTCAGGTGAGCTGCTGTGAGCAGCCCCCTGCAACCCCTCCCCTTTTGTGTCTCTTAGAGACCTGTCTTGTGGTGCTGTGTCCTGTGAAGGTTTCTATGAGCATCTGGGAGAGAGAGAAAGGTTGGACACCTGCATTAGAAGGCAGAGGAAGACTTCAGCTTTATAGCACTATAATGTCTCTTATTAAAAAAAGATTTTATTCTCTGCCCCTTCTCCTGGCAGCAGGAAGGAGATAAAGAGCCAGTCTAATTTCTGCTATTCTTTTGGAAGACCTTGGGCTTTCCATCAATTTCTTTGGGCTGATAATGTAAGGATGATCATCTACAAATCTCACACAATCTAGGCATTGACAATTTTTACAAAGTCAAATTGGAAGAGAAAGAAGAGAACTTAAGTTGTCTATCAAATCTCACCTAAAAAGCTGTTCTACTCAATCTAATCATATTTTAGTATAGTTTCTCAGTCAGTAACAAGTCCCTATTACAGTCTGGCAATATATGCTAAAGGCTGAAAGTGTTGTATAGTATCTGGTATCTAAAGTGTATTTACAACAAGAGGGAGAATAAAAACTGTTCATTTTCTATTTCTGGGTAGGTACCTTCCTTAATGTGTCTTCTTTTGAAAAAAGGCATGTACAGATATTTTATTATTTACTTGAAGGTAGGAATGTATACATTAGTCAGATGTATTATTCTTATATCTTTACATGCTGTAAAATTGTTGGTTTGAAATCTTAGAAACTATTTGCAGAACTGTAATGTTTCACATTGTCCTTTTTATTATTTTCCTGTCCAAAAATAAGAAAAAAAGGCTGATTTCTTTGTGTGCCCTTTGTTGTCTGTTTTTAAAGCTCATGTTTATTTGTGAAGCGAACTGAGAGTTCTCAGAGATTAAATTCAAAAGCCAACATATGTTTTTCTAGCTTTTTTTAAAGAGAAAGCTAATAAACACTGCTTTACATTTTAAGCTCTTTTATATAGCCAGTAGGGTTGTGGTTTATACATTATAATTCAACATTTTTTCACATCAGGTGAAAATTGCTCCAATGAAGACAAGGGGAAAAGTAAAGAAACCTGCTAATTACCAATCTCTCTTACGTTCCTGCTGTGCTAAACTGTCCAGACATGTTGAAGTGAAATTTTTCTGCGATTTTCAAGCGACTAGTTCATGGCCCACTGCCGTGGAGTGCAGGAGAAGGGATGAAATGCTTTAGTTTACATGCAACATTTACTAACTGTGTGGGTTTTCCGACATTAAAGAGGGGACAGTGACCCATGCCACCTTTTTCACACTCAAAAGAGCACTGAAAAAACAGTCTTCATAGGCTTACCTCAGGCTTCTCTGGCCCTTAACACCCTCCCCCCAGGGTAGGAGCAGAAAGAGAAAAAAGAAGGGATTTTATGTTCCTTTCTCTTCAACTTTTCAGGCGATATAAGCAGCATTTAGCAAATTCAGCCTCCAAATGGCTCCAAATGCTCTGAGCGGCAGGGGCTCATCCTTTGTTAGCCTCCCTCTATTTACACAGGATTTACGCAGGCTCTCCACTGAAGAGACCACATGTTTCTGACAGAAAGCACTTCCATTCACACTGCATCAGGCAACAGGATTGTAACCACTGCAGCTTCACGCTGACCTGAGATTAGGGATTTCAGCAACACTGAGATGGTAACAATCTGCTAACTAACGAAAATTATCCATGGAGAACTCTGCTGCCTACTCCAGTTAAAACTACCACAGCCAGATAGATTAGGTTGCTTAAAAGAACAATTCAGAACTAGCTACTATCAAGACTATGTATGCCCATCTACAAATACCATACACACACACACACAAAAATATCAGAAGAAAAAAACTCAGACTGCAGCTTGGATTAAAACAATTTCACCCACTGGCTGGAGACATAAAGTGTAAAAACAGACAGATGGACACATATGTAAATGTGGCTGCATTTGTTTCCCAGGAGCTGGCAAGTTAGTAATAACAGTATAGTTTAATAATTTATTTTCCATGGTATTTTCACACTGGTTAACTGGACAGCAGCAACATCCATGTGGAATGTCAGGAACAGAATAATTCCTTCTATCTAATTGCTGCTGGGACAAACAAACCAAACTATAAGACTTTTCTTGGCTCTACCTGCAAGCAGTCAGTCCCGGAACCTGATATCAGTCTGGGAATTTTTTTTTTAACTTATTTTTTTACTGAGTTTGGTCAGTCAGGATTTCTGCACCAAGATTTTTTCCAGATTTAGTATTTGTATCAGGGTTTTTCAAAGTGCATAATACACACACAAGCACAACAAATGTTTCTGGTCAAACCTTGTGCTTTTTGCTCAATAGCCTTTCATGGGGCAAACGAAAATTAGATGGGAACACAGCACCAGAAAGGACCACATAGATCCAATTTCCGAAGAGTTTTATTTCGTCATTTTAATTCAGTGAATTACTTTGCTTCTGCAGCAAAGGACAAAACAATTTACTTTTGTAGTAGTAACTCATACATGCATCTGATAAGCACATAAAAATTGTACAGTATATTCTAAAGTTCTCCATAGTATATCATAATAAAGCTCTTCTGGGCACTCTAATGATTCATTTTTAGTGATCTCTCAAATGCCCTTATCCACAGTTAACGCTCAGATTTTATTAAGGAAAAAAGCAGGGACAAATGTCCACTTAAGTCCCAGCTCTCAAATTCAACTCTGCTTGCACTGCAGTACCAAAAGCTAAAGCTTTTTTAATGTTCTATTCACCTCCCCTGTGTGGCATTTCTGCTAACACAGAGTTCACAATCTTTCAGCCCCAAACACAGAAGGCTGCTATCTTCAAGTCATCCAAGGAATGTGCCAGATACTATCATCTCCCCTGCAATACAAAGAACCAGAAAAAGGCAGAGACCAAAAGAAGACCGTGCCGATCAGGTTACTAAAGTCCAGAAAGTCTTTCCCAGAATGCTAAATGTTAATCTTTGAACCAGCAAATGTTATAATTAAGATCCTTGTAGTTGGAGGAAATGCTAGCTTGAGAAGTCAAAGGTACAGCATTTGAAGTTGTACTTCTTTGCACGTTTATCCTAATCTCACACCCTCATGCTGGCATAACTGCCATCAAACACTTTGTTCTACTCAAGCAAAATTATCATTAATGTCAGTAGCAGTTTTGCCTGAGTAAGGAGTGTAAGACCAGATCCTTGTCTTGTTCAAACAGAACTGCAAGCACTGCACAATTCCAGAAGAGACATACTCATTAAAACTTGTGGTTTATGCTGATTTATGATGCTCTTCTGTTTAAAAGTGAAATTCACTTTGTACCTCACTGGGAAAGTGTTCAATGCACTTGTTTCTACATGGTTTTAACTTGGTTTTTCCCCCCCTCTCAGCACAAGTTGTGAAATTTATGCATAGTTTTTGGCACATAGGCTGAAGGAAAGCATTATTAAATTAGGTTTAAGTATTTTGTCTGCTTCAGTAATTACTTTCAACTGTGAGTGTAAATAGCTGTTATTCTGTTTAAATTTTTCATCGTACTAAAAGTTGTCACAAAATGTCCTTGTACTGCAGACTAAATGGAGTTCTTTTCAAATCTGTTTTTTACATATTTTTAGAAAAATATTTTTAGCATTCTCGTAATAATTCTGTTAAGAATACCAGCTGCAAACTCAGAATCAACAAGTCATTAAAGACATCGGGCAACCAAAAAACATTCTTTTTTTTGCCTGAAGCACATCATCTTTAAGAGTCTGTTTTCTTTTTTTATTTCCCCATCTCTATCCCTATTTACATTATCACTATTGCTGTAACCGGGATATTGTTTTTAGTTTCCTCAATCAGCTTTACAGAAGTTGGTATACACTAAAAAGCTATATTTGATTTTAAGTTTCATTTCTTATTTCTTATCCTGTTATTTGTTATTCTGTTACTTTTGTCATTAGAATAATGTCAAAGAATGTGGGCAAAACAGCTAAGCTCAATTAAAATTCTTCCTGTGCTTGAAGTTAGCCAATTAAGTTCAATATTATCTCATCAATATTTAACCTTTAATGTTTTGCAATTGCTTTTCGTATATAGGGGTAACAGAATGTGGAGAACTTAACAAGTAGATGATGTCTAACATCCTGTACTGTTCTTCTTCATTAAAATATTAATGTAGTTTCTTTAAGAATAAAATGGCATTTTTTTGAAAAGGAAAATAACCTTCAGAGCATCTGAATTTTTCTTACAATTGTTACTCAGTTACAAACTGAGGTATTTTAATGTCTTCCCTTAAATAATGTGCAGTTGGACACAACTGCTTGTTTAGGAAACATCGCTTAAGCTGGTGTCTACTAGTACAGCAAGAGTCAGTGTAGTGTTCACATTACAAACCTCTCTTTTCAGAGTTATTTAACTACAAAAAATGTGCCAGCTGGAATATTGTATAAGAGTACACATTCATAGCAATTTTTAATCATTTCCAAAAAAAGTAAGGACTAGAAATGTAACATTTCCTGAAAGATGCTAACTTAAACACTTCAGTTATTAAAAAGGACATTTGTTAGGCCACAAGTCCAGAATGCAAATTAGTCTGTCTGAGGATTTATAACAAAAAATGGAGGGTGGCTGAATACTTTAAAGAAAAAATGATGTTTTAACAGAAAAGTGTAAAAATGAACCATAAAGCTTTTCCAGGTGATAAAATGTATACAAATGTGTGTGTTACATAAAGCACAAATAAGAGTACCATCTTGAWATGCATTCACAAGTACCTGAGCAGCATCAAGAAGATGCTTGCTGTGAATGCATAGTTTAAAAACAAAACAAAACAAAACAACTCCAAACTTGGCAAATCTTACATACCATAAGAGCTCCAACACCTATGCACAGTAGGGTGGATTAACCCGCTGGGTGCTGCGGACATATATATGCACCTCCTCCTAAAGTGTTCATTTGGCTGGCAGTCTGGAAAATGCCAGAATGTGAAGGGTTACGTTGGAACACCAACAGTCTGCTTTTGTAGGTTTAAGTTAAACCCCCTACTTTAAATATATTGTGTTAGGTACTTGGAAACATAACTAATACTGTTTATAAGTAGTATGCTAGCTGGTACTAACGACAAAGGACTTGATCCAGTGCCCACTGACGTTGGTGAACACTATTTCAGCTGACAAACATGTGCTTTGGATCTGCCCATACTTACTTTCAGTGATCATTTTTCAGGGTTCTTCTCTTCCGAAAAGCCTGATTGGTAAAGTGGAAGCTATATACAGCTCATCTGCAATATGTATTGGATGCTTAAAAATGGCTGCTGCCATGGCCTAAAATATTTCATCTTTTAAGTTCAGCAGACAGCTACAGATTATAAGAGTAAGCATTTAAGAGTCTCAGCTGTGATGAAAGATATGTCTAAGAATATTCACGTGCTTCAAACTGAAAAAGAAGCAAGTATACAGACACAGGAATTCTGGTCAGAAAACTTCAGCTGGCTGACAAAATGAGGTCTTTATGATGTTGGTAAGGCTTACAACCGACTTGCTTTCTCCATCTTAAGAGTTTTACTGCATTGCTTTGGGAAGATGTGGTAACGACCAGGGGAAAAAGATGGGGAGACCCCAGGCTTCTCTCTCCACACGCCAACTATCCCATAGGCTACTTTGGACCCGCTTTAAGTGACCAAATGAACTGACAGAGCAACATGTAATTTTGTAGAAACATGGGAAAAACTTTCTGACAAAATATTTCCATGAAATGTATTTAGAAAATAGGGAAGTATAACACACAGCAAACCACAGGGCACTGACTTGTTACACCATCTCCTTAAAAACTCACAGCACAAAACAAAGAAACACAGGCCCCCATTCTGAGACCTGATGATTAACTTTTCTGTTCAGAAGCCTGTAACTTCATTTCAAGTCCTTCACTGTAACAGAAAGTGTTGCAAAAGACAAATACGCAGTGCCTGCAAAGTCTTCCTAGGCTCATGTCACTGAGTTTTTCCTACTGAAAAATGGGCTGGGGTCCAGAGCAGTCCCGTCAGCCTGCTCCTTCCTCCAGAGGAGGTAGTGTTGGCTCTGTGTAGGAACCCCAGATGAAAAGCTAGGCAAGTTAAGAGACTTATTTTTCTTCAGTTGCAAATGGGTAAAACTGAGTTTCCTCCCTAGACAGGCTGTTCACCTAACCCATTACAGAACTGGCATGTGTGCCATAAGATTAAATCTAAACCCCACCAATCAAGTAGCAGTCTAGGTTAAATATGCTGATGCAGCAAATTTCCAGATCTTGATCACACTAGGCAGGGGAGTCATTCTTCTCAGTGATAAAGTCACTGAATGCACTCTTGAGGAGACAAAAAATTAAGAACCAGCTGACTTTGCACCATTTGAGTGAAGTATTCACTGCTGACCCAGAACAACAGAATTGCCATGTTCTGACACTAGCTAGGAATCACCGTAGAAGTGGTCATCTCTGATTCTTTACTATTCATAAGAGCAGTTTCTCAGTTGGTTAGTGGCATCAGGCTGGAAACTACAGTGTTTAAACGCATTATGTATTAGAAGAAATTTTGCGCAGTCCCTCCACCTTTCTTCTTTTCCCCTCTCCTCTTAAAAACCCTTCATAGTTATTATGAAATGATGCCAACAAGAAGATTTGATTATCAGAAAAAGCAAATTGGATTTCATCAATTAAGATTTACCTCAAAGACATTAACCCTCCTTTGAAATTTTACAGTTAAGATATTTTTACCTGCATTTTACTAAGTCAGCTTCTCAAACTCATCAGTGATTT
>NW_020448708.1:350100-382570 GCF_003343035.1 Apteryx rowi
AACAAGCTTATCAGGACTGTTATCTATTTATAAATTATATATTTAACAGTAAAGAAAGACAGACATGGCTGGAATGTTACACATGGGGAAACACGATTAGAGATATTCCAAATTACTCAGCCTAATCCTAAGCAATAGAATCTTAAGGGCACTGGGAATTTCTAGAAGAATTAAGCATTATACCTTGTAAAAAGCTCAATTAAATACCCTTAGAAACCAAGCTGCGATTCTTTCAGATCTGTCTGCAATATATAGTCCTTCCAAACGTAGAATGTTTGCCTTTGCAAGCATCCTTTTTCTTTTCATTCCTTTAGCCAATGAATCTACCAAAAGCACACCTTAAAAAACAAACAAACAAACAAAAAAAAACCAACTTCTTCAGTGATTTCATATCTCATATTTTATACACTTGGCCATCTTGAATTAATAGGAGCCAATGAAGATGCACATTCTTAAAAACAGCTGAAGCTTCATTGGTTTAATCTAGGAACTTTAAAGACCTAAGTTTTATGAGCTTTCCCCAGGGCAGGTATTTCAATGTTCTAAAAAACAGTTATGGACTCTTGAGTTAAGCGCATGTCCTACATTGACATGTTAGTTTCAGCAGGTTTTTTGGTGCCAAGTTTGCCCATTAGTATCTTCAACCCTGAAATACATGCTTATTTGTTTTAACAGGTGTTTTGAGAATAGCACAGGACAGAAGAAAAACACTGTTAATTTGGTATCTATTCTTAATTCTAAAACCCCCCTTATTGCCTCTGAAAAAGATGACAAAAATTTTACTGAAGTTAAAGATGTAAGGAAATGTATTTAAAAAGGAGTGCAAAAGAATATTTCTCTTATTTGTCCAATCTGATGATTTGTCCAGTCATTTCTATCTCTAATATAGTAATCACAAGTGTGGATTTAGCTGTATGTCCCATCTATATATAGAAAACAGCCTTTTATTGTGCAAGTAATGTTAACTGTAGAAGAAAAAAGTAATGCTGAAGCAAAAAAATTTCAGATAATGAAACATTATGAGGGCTTTCATTCAGTCTGTTCTTCTGAAGAACATTTGCTAGTGTTTGCGTCAGAGGATGTATAGGGAGAGGAAATGAAAACAATCCAAAAACAAAATAGGCTTACCCACATCAACCATTCTAAAGAGTCAAAATAATAGTTTGTCCTTAAAAATGCGTTATAGTGAAACATAATAAGATTTAAACACACACGCTGCTGTCACATTTGTGGATCAGTTGAGATTGTGCATCACAATTTTGACAAAATCCACATGCACAAATACACACTTCTTGCAGGTGTTATCTCAGACTTGGTCTGCTGAGAAGTGAAGTGAATCCCCGCAGCGACGTTTGAAGGTTTAAAAGCTCAGTTTTTTGTTTCTAAATGCCTATGAAAACATTGCCTATGCTCAGAGGCCTTTTAAAACAAAACCAAAGCTTTTAAAGCTTCAAAAGCAGCCATGGGAATTTGCTCATCAGGAGGGAAACCTAAATGAAGGCCAAGATTCAACGGATTCCCCTGGACTTGACAAAAGCCATGGCCTGTCTGCAGATCCACTGTTTCGTATAACAGATGTGGGCTAATTCAAGCAAAACCTAAAAATCTTCGTGCGTGCCCTAGATTTTACAAAAAAAAATTTTTTTTAAAGGTTGAATCATTTTCAGTTATGTCCTGCTGTTCTCTGCCATACTACAAAAAATAACCCCCCCAAAATCCACCTTCATGGATTAGTACATTAAGTAGTGACCTCCCAAAGTCATCAACTAAAAGAAAAGAAAAAAGAAAAAAGGAAACAGAAGCTAAGCTTAGAACTTCTGTTGTTAAGAACCTCAAATACACATAAGACAGGAAGGAAACCAAATGACAGTTGTTTTTTAATATATAAGAGCAATGATTTACAGAAGGAAATATTCTAATGCTATGTTAAAGGCTTAAGTTTTTTTCAAAAAGCTTCATATTTTTTGAAATGTTAATATTTTCTACATATAGCAGTCTAAAAATAAGGTATTAGGTAAGAAGTCTCTAGCAGGTTGTTTAAAGACCGTTATAAAAAGGCAGCAAGAAAGTAAAGTTTGAGTAGCACAAGGCTGCAGAATCAGTTATTTAGAGCATAAAAGCTTAGTGTAAATGAACAGTCTTTCTTCTGCAAGCATAGGATATAGCTTTTACTCAGCTTTGAGTTGAAACATGCAAATATAGATGTACAGTTCCACCTGAAATTGACTATAACATTGCTGCCCACTCTATAACAAACATTCTCCCTTTTCTTTTGGATGCAATAATCTCTTGGCATTCATACAAGTTACACCCTGCTCACCTGAAATAACACGGCTCAAGAACAGCTAATGGATGTAGAGAAGGCATAAGAAAGGAGCGTGTTGCATGGTTTTTCCTCTTTAAAAGCAATATCCTTCTCAAATGATCTAAAAGCAAATGAACGATGGTCTAACAGACAGCTGTTTGCCAGAAGAATGGAACAGTGAAAGCCAGTACATGGATTCTCCACTGGACACCTGGACACACAGGGGTGTATCCGGCTCATTACAGCCCAAGTTCAAATCAAGACTCTTGCATCCAAGAGTACTACAGTGGCAAGCAAAACTAAAAAGGATCGTTCTAGGGTTTGCCTCAGCTGGAGGGTGCTGTTTGCATAGCTTACAAATTATACACTAGACAAGTTCTCAGTCTCTTAAGAACTGAACCTTACAAGGAAATTCTCTAAGGAAGCATGTAAAATGTTTATATGTGAATAAATAAGGGGAAAAAAAAAATACATCTCCACATCCCTAGTAAGAACATAAGCAGCTCCTCTGAGCTCATGTAAGATAGTCACAGAAAATAATATGAAAAACAAACTCAGATCTGTATTCTCTGATTATCTCTGTATAATTTGTCTTCAGTTAAGATATTTTGCTACACAGGCACACAAAGGTTGAGTCAATTCTGCTTTTAGATATACAGACTGCACTCTCATCCACTCCCACTGAAGTCAGAATTTGACCTATTGTGTACTTTACATTCACATCAATGAAGTTGGTAAGAATGCAGAAAATTATTTTAGAACTAGTAAAGAATTTTACATCTTTCTAAAGCAAAAGGACAGCTTATTTCTTTTAAACAAAGCAGATTGATAGCCATTTGGAAGAGCTTAAAGGAAGGTTAATTGGCATACAGTAAACCTGAATTCTGATAGTATGGGCTTCTAGCTAAAATGACATTATCTTTGGTGGTCCTAGGACTGTAGGATTAGTTTACAAGAACGCAGAGAAGGGCTTGAAACCAAACCCAGAATGTCACTGATGAATTACCAGATTAGAAGGTCCTGACTACGAAGCATATTCCTGCCCAAATTCATATTCAGAATACAAAACAAAATGGCAAATCTGTAGTTGAGGCTGAGTTGTAGATTAATAGAAAGAATGAAAGATCTAAAAAAAATTAATAAAGCCTCTCTTTCATAAAAGCTTGCTCATAGATGGAACTTTATGCCAAAGTATTCTCAAAGCTGGGAATATGAACTGCTAGTAAGATCCAATCCAGGAAAATAATTAGGATAACCAATTCACAGCTAAACAAAAGTGTTTCATCTATCATTGCAGATATACACTACAGAAGACTTTCTGAAAATGAATAAGGTAGGATGCATTTTGTTCTTCTGAGGGGTGAGAAAGGAGGAAAAAAAGGCAAAGAAACCCCAGAAAACAACAGCAATATAGACAGTGGTTAGCTACCAGCTATGTCTAATTGAAGTCATTAAAGTAAGTTTGTGAACTTCAGGAAGGTTCAGAGATGATCCCTTCAATACACTGATGCAAAACAATAAAATAATTAAAACCTAAGAAACATTCAACACCAAGATATCTTTGTTATGTCTTTCCCACTGGAAGCTCCAGTATTATTTCTCTTGAACTGGTACTGTAGTCATCTTTGTCTTTTAAAATCCTTGCACAGAGAAGGGACAGAAAACCCGAAGGTGATAAGTCAGCTGAGACACTGGACTAATCATTCTATTCCTGCTTCCATGAAACAAATTAAATATATCTACATGTATTAAGCATTTTGGTAGGTTCTAAATCAAAAGTTAATATGTAATACTTATGGACTTTAATATTTTATACAAAGTAGATAAAACACTGTTGAAGAAAAATAATACTATTTAAAAAACACTGATTAAGTCTAACGTTTTAAATATTCTCATCTAGGAAAAATATGTGCACGTTTGCACACATATCAAAAAATGCAAACCAGGAAGTTGCTCCTACTCAAATAAACTTTCACGTGGTAGTCGATGTTTTGCAAAGAAGAAAAAGTATCTGAATACACCAAATGAAACTTAAGCGTATGGATGCAGAAGCACATGAAATCTAATTAAAGTTCTAATAAGTTAAAACGGTCAAAACTTACCAGCTTTCTTTTTAAGGAAAATATTTGTAGTTTAGAACCATAATGAAAACTTCAATTGAAAGTATAATTAGGGAGTTTTCCTTTTAGCAATTTTTGAGAAGGAACTCCTAGTTGTCGTATGTATTACATAGTTGAAATGGTGAGAGAGAACACAGTTCCGAGAATGATTTTCAGCTGGATTGTTCACATCTGTATGAACTATCTGCTTCCTTCTAAGTGCTCTTTCATCATTCAGGCACAAATCCTACAAAGGCTGAGGTGGTTAGTATTAACCTTGCTGTGAGCCCCTTCATTTCAATAAGGGGACTCACAATGCACCACGTAAAACAATGTATAAGCCTTACTAAGACTGAGGTCCTACTTTGGTTGTTGTAGGCGCTTCTGAAAATGGAAGGCATACCCTGATGTACACATTAGGATCCTTTCATTCTTTGCCATTTCTGGACTAAAAATATTTGCCATCTCCAAAACACAAATTACTGCATTACAATCTTTAACTAGCAGCAAATAGTTCAGACTTCAGTTAAACGCTGAGAAATAAAAGGTAGTAATAAAGAAATAATAAAAAGGTGGTAGTCTTGATCGTAGAAAAGACAAGAGGTTTTAATGATTTTCTTAGGGCAGTGGACTTAATAAAGTTACACTCATTAAGTTATACATGATTTGCAAAGTAAGCATTTTTCATGCAAAACAGATTTCTTTACAGCCTGATAGGACAGAAATATGAAAAGCAGTTTTTATTTTGTGCTAATGTAGAAAATGTTAATCTCCCTTTTTACTTGACTTTTGAGATGGCTTGATTTAAAAAGTTTAAAAGGGCAAAAGAGTGTTCATGGGTGCGAGGTGGATGTACAGCATCCATATCTGTTTTAAATAATGGAATTCTTCACCCAGCTGAATGGGAATCCATGAACAAAACAATCGCATGAAGTTAAAATTATTATTGTATCAATGAAGCACTCGAGAGCACTGCTTATACGCCAGGGCCTCGATGTGTTAGATGCTGTACAAATACAAGAAAGGGACAATCCTTGTCCCAGAGACTTCTGTATCTTTTTTTTCCTCCCCTCACTGACAGAAGCCTAATTTAACTCCATTGATTTCAGATGTATTACCAAGGAATGGCCTGATCATTGAGAAGGGCTCATTGAAGTCAACCAAAATCTTTCTGTTGATCTTTCTGTTTTAACAGGCTTTGGATTAGTCCCTAAATAAGAACAGATTTTGACTCAGCTGAAGGATCTCACTTAAGCCCTATGCTTTTTCGAGCATCCAGTAGGAGCTAGAACACTTCAGTCCTCCTAAGTAGAAGGCTGAGTTCATCTTGAACTATCCCCTTTAACATATGTATGGGGTCAGCAGTCCCACTAACTAGAGAGCAGTCAGTAAGTGGTAAATCTGAAATGGGAGGAACTGAGAGGGAAGCCCCAAGCTGAACAATTCAGATCGAATGCCATTTAAGTGATGTTCCATACACTTTAGGCAGAAGTGTAAAATTGGGCAGGGAATTCATGCAAGTTTCTGAATTTTACGCTCGTAAATAACTTAAAAGCTCAGCACTAAGTCCTGCAATAAAATTCCATGTATGTATTTGTCATATTCACTTTTGGTGAACTCCCTGCAGATGGGGGCCGTGTTAAATCTAGGTATGAGCAACTTACAGCTGCATAGTGAGAGGCCCAAGGAAAGTTTAAACAAATGTAATTGCTTAAACAAGTGTAGCCGCAATAAGCTGGTGGGCATAATGCAGGATTATAAGTAAAAGAGAACTCTTTACTTATTTAAGAATTAAACACAGGGGTTGTCAAAAAATTTCATGGTACAAATCACATCTTAATAGAGAATTTGCTGAACTTCCCTCTCCCTTTCATGACTGCACCACCAATCCTTGTCAGTTATAGCAAATGTTTTGTTTACACAAGAAAGTAAAAGACCCCGATCCTAGCCTGCGAGTGAGGAATGTGTAGTGCCAAGGGTGTACAAAGGTAACCATCCATAAAATAATTTGAGCTCTTTCCACAAGTTAGGTAGCCTGCAGACTAGGATAGCCCTCTCAGAGTAAGTTTGAGCATCTGGAGCTAGCAGTGGACTTCAGCCTTAGAACAGCTGGGAAATCAGTGGAGCACAGGGAAACCACTTTGTCTTGCTCTTTCCTGTGCTCACTATGCCGGCTCTAGGTAGGAATAGGGGCACCAGAGCCATCATCCCAACTCTGCCACCAGATGATTTCCCAGTGGTTGCCCATTATGCTGTGATAAAGATGACTTTACAAATAACCCAAACACAGCCAAGCATTAGAGCCATCAGTTATAAGCCACTTATATTTAAGAGTAGAGGATGAAGAATCCTTTAATTCCTCTAACTCCATACATACCTGAACACAAGGTGGGTTCTTATATTAAGTACACTCAAACAACAGCGGTCAAATTCCTTAAAGGTAAGGGAGTTAACTGCATAAGTCTCTTCTCTCCAACAAATTTGAAATAGTTAGTAGTTCAGAAAATAAACCAAACTGAGAGCACAAATACATTTTTTCTGAAGCTCACTTTTTAACATTTAAAAACACCAGAGGGGGAAAAAAAAAGTTATTCAAAACCTGTCTATGGGGGGGGAAGAAAGAAAAGCTGGTTTATTATTATTATTTGTCCATTAAAATGAAAGGCACAATGACATTTTATTTAGAAACATTAGGAAGTATTAGACCTTTATGGTTGTCTTTCTGTAGATCCTGTATCTTAACAGGCAAAGCTGTAGTGCTGTAGTTTCTATGGGAATCCTCACAAAATGAAAACTTTTCTTGTTTGTTTTTTAAGATAAGAGAATCATGCTTTGCTTTCATTTATGTGTTTGACCCAGACTTTGCCTATCTGAAACCAGTAGTGCCTCTATTATCACTACTGATTTCCATGCAAGGATCAGGATTTTACATAGCAAGTGTCTTCTTAATCACTCCTCTGAGCAGCAAAAGCTGCTTTCTAATTGATTTTCACTGCTTTCTTCTGAATCTTCTGTAGAGAGTCCACCACTGGCCCACAAACAAAAGAAAGCACTTTTTTGAGAACTATAACTGTGAAACAGGACTCCTATTTTGTGAATTTTACAATGTTATTTTAAGTAATTTCTGTGGAAACCCAAGATACTAAATCTAGATTGGTATGTTTGTTAAGAAGAAAAAACAATAACAAACAAAAAGTAGTTACACAAAATTTTAAGTCCCTCCCTCAGCAAAATGGATATAAAACCTCTAAGACCATGAAGCAGACTATTCCTGACTCTTCTGCCAGTTTTGAAGCCCTAAGCCTTCCTTCTTCACCACCTCTGTCTGTGTTCATGTTGCAAACTCTGAGGCAACAGAGCAGGGGGTATGCTAGATCTTCTCATGCCAGGATGAGAAAAATCAATGACAGTGTTTAAAAGACAGAACTACTGATGTGCAAGGTGACTAAACACCAGAACCTGTTCTGTAGCTCTAGAGTATTAAGGAAATCCTACAGGAAAAAAGACAGACAATGCATTGCACAATCTTGTTCTAAGGCAGTATTACCTTTCGATCCCCAAGACCTAAATACGAACACAAATCAAGTTTGCTTTGGTCTGTATTTACTGTACTTGTTCTACGAGAAGAAAATAACTGGACAAGGAAGATATGTGTATAATGACACTTTTTTTTTTTTGAACATTAGAAGCATCACTTAAGACTTCTAATCTTTATGCATATATCATTCAGGAAATGGTGACATGATCCATGTCATCTTTTATTACTGACTTCACAAGCCTTATTACTTAAAAACAAGTTAAACATTAAGGCTGTTTCATTCACCATTTTTCACCTTTGTTGAGACAAGAGAAGGCTTTAAAATAGACCATGCAATTCACAACTGCAGCATAGCCACTGCTTCTCTTCTGAAAGTCAGGGAAGCCAATACAAGAGTACTAATGTATTTGAATTTTCTATATAGCTGCACATTCCTGGAATATCAGAATAGTCCATTGACAATAGATGACAGTTTCATAACAGTCATGCCACACATAAGCCCATTGTACAGATGTGGAAAAAGGTATGTCAGAGAGGCCACGGCACTTACAGAAGGTCCTATTATCTGGATTCAGTTCAGCAGTTAGCTGCTCCTTGGTAGGAAGCCACGTCCTCACCTCAAGGCAACAAACTGAGGCAACACAGGCAGTCCACTGAAATCAACTAAAGGCTTCCAGGTGATCATACTGGTTATTTGGAGCATGCCTGCAGCTAGCATGGGAGTCAAGGCTGCAATCAGCAGCTCCTGGTATCATTCTGTCCTTAAGGCTGTACTGCTTGCTTTTAATTCCCTTAAGACCATATGCTAATTTAGACCAGAAAGTTGCAAGTTTAAGTTTCTACATGCCTGTGTTTTCACATGTACATTTTTATTCTTGTAAACATTTTTAGTATTCATTTACATCTTTTTACCGCATGCACGAGAATTTATACAAGCAAAATTGCTGGTAAAATGATAAAGATTTATCTTGAAGATGATATCCTAAATATTTAGCCACTGATCTGATTTTAAAAATCCTCAGTCTATCAAGACTTGCATGTGAATCACTTGTTTTTCAGTGAATGAGAAACCTACCTGAATGATACAACGGTTCAAGTGAAGAAAGGAGAAGCCAGAAGGTAGGAGAAATCACTCACTTCAACCTATAGAAAGCTTCCTGCTCCAACTTTAACCATCTTTAATACCAGTTACTTACAAGAATCAAACAACAAGTGTGGGAAAGAAGAAAGTGTATTGAGTCACCAGACCTGGGTCAGTTAGTACTCTGGAATGAGTCACTTATATGAGAAGTAATTTTACAGATTAAAAGCAATGTTTATAGGCATTTAAAATCAGATTGATTTGAAAATTCAGAACCACAAGCAAATGTCAAACACAGACATTAAAATACAACTAGAAATGACTGTCAAACTTCTTTCACGCCTTCTATGTCCCCAAATATAAAACAACCTCAGAAGCTAGAGCAATCACAGAACCATTATCACTCCTCTTCTCAGGCAAAGTAAAGACAATAAGACAAAAGGCACATGTATTACAATGTGTAGTGCCATAATGCAGTGTTTGATGCTCTAGAGGGCCTTCAACAAGTACTGTACAGCCAAAAATCAATCGAAAATCAGCATGATAACAGAGCATGAGTTGCCCTGTAATAGCCTTAAGACCCCCAAGGCTATGTGGGTCCCTTTCATCTGCCACACGGCACTGACTCTAGGGGAGCCTCACTTCCCCTCCCCGAGCACTCTGGACATGTCTGTATCTTTTACCTATTGCTTTCACCTTACGCAGTAAGGAAAGCTGACAGCTTCAGTTAGATCTTTTAAGCTTTCAAAAGCAGAATTTGATTTTTCTTAGCATAGGCTTTATTTTGTTTGTTTTTATATAAATTCCTCTATGTCAGCCTGCTGATTTTTGGACTGTAAGCATTCTCAGTAGGAAAAAGTCGCTTCTGATTCTGTGACTGAACATAGAGAGGTGAATCCTCTGTCTTGTTCCAGAGTACAACTCAAAAGTGAAGGAAAAAAAACCTGTTCAAGTCCACGCGAATTGTTATGTATGCAACAAGGTGGGCTTACAAATATTTCACTCATATGGTAGGTTTAATTTCAATATTTCTTTAATTACTTTCCAACAATGTCTGGTTTCTGTTGAATTTATGCTAGTACTTGGCATTTGGTGTAACCCCCAAAAGATAAGATACATATGTCCCCTATTCACAGCCTTGGCGTTTTTACCTTAACTCAGGCATCAAAGGGATGAGTTTGAAAAATTACCTTGCTGATTATCTGGGTTTTCTGGTAAATATATAGTGTTAATCCTTAAATTCTGAATATGACATAAGGTATACAAATGTTCTGTCTGACTCAATAGCAACATATCACGGCTTAAGGAGGACATGTACACTGATCTCTGTGAGCGAAGAAAGAGCTAATTGGGAGTTAGATTCAGTGTGATTATCAGCTTGTTTATGATAAGGGAGTACTCTTCTGAAAAGCACTGTAAATTCATCCCCGATTGTGGTGTTAAACCACAGCTCATCCCCGCCGCCCCCTTTTTGTTTGATTAGAAGGGGCTTTAAACTATTTTCAGCAGATGACAATGTCATGCTTTGATTTTCTTCAGTCTTAAATAAATCAGCCACATGAGCCTGATGTCAAATTTCTCTTCACTCATAGCAGAAAGGCACATTTTTTATGTTTACTATAAGAACACATTTGGGTAATTTTTCCCCATGTCATTATGAACATTAGACTGACCCAATTAATATGAAATGTTTCTATGCTGCTGGAACAGACCGTGTTACAGAAAGAGCCATTTGCACAACCTGTTCATGATTATGGGCCATAAGGACACAAAGATGGCATAGACATTTGTGGACCATCTGAATTCTTACAGGGAAAAGAGGAGAGAGGGGAAGAAAAAAAAAAAAGAATGACATTAACTGACTGTTGTGGGTCATGTTTTTTAATCCAGAGTATTGGACATGTAACACAGCAACAAGAGCTGATCATTTTGTTTAATCACCTTTTGGATCTTTGCCAGATGGTCTCTATTGAGAGTGCTGCAAACAGAGAGAGATGAACTGCGTCTAACATGCCACTAGAGCTTTCCTGTAAATGTCTGAGAACTGAATCCAACAAGAATTTAGTCTCAGAGCAGAAAGGGATACATTTAAAAACTATGTGCATTAACTATACTTTTCCCCATAGAATCCTCACTTGGCATGAATAATTTACCCACTCTTATGCTAATGGCATCATGAAAGTATCCCTGTGTCTTTAGTGCAGCTATTCTCAGCTTTCAGTAATTACCCCACCCAGTGAAAATAACATGGCTTCTGCAGTCGAACTAACGGCCTACTCGTACCTGACAATTAGAAAGATCATGGCTGACAGTGGAGCGGTCTAGAAACGGACACAAACTCCAGTAGCCTGAGGGATAGTTAAAAATATTAAATGTTCCATTGTGGAATGTTTCCTTAGTTGCCTGGAATCAACATGGAAAGWGCAATTCCTATAAGCATGTTAAAAAAAAAAAAAAGACAAAGAAGATTCTAATGTACTGTCCATGCACCCAAGTATTGAGAAATAACAACATTCCATGGTAATCAATGATAAAATTAACTTCTTGTTGTTGTTGTTTTAATTAGGGCAGTCTTGTTAAATAAGAGGGAGAGAATTACAAAAAAAGAAAAAAAAAGATTAATGAATATCCTTCAGTATCTTAGAATTCTATCAGCTACATGAAGGAAAATTCTCTAGTATTTTGTTTACAAAAAAGTTTTTGAAATCAATTACAAAGAGCGAGGCTTTGACCTCTGTCCACAGCACTCCATGCTAGGTAGTTCCCTATGTAAAAATTATCAGGCTAAAACATCTGGGAAAGAAAGCTATGAAACAGCAGGGAACGTGGCTGGTTTATTGTTTATCTTTTGTTTATGAGGCAGTATTCAAGTTTAATTACTACTCTAAATTAAACTCTAACAGGCATCAGGAGACATCCCTTTACACAACTAAGTTAAAAAAAAAAAATCCAGAGATTCCAACACTAGATCTTTCAAATAAGTTGGCATATATAGGAAGAAATTAGTCTGTAACAACACAGGAAGGCATTTAAGCACTTGCTACTGTATGTTTGAATGTGTTGCATTATGAAACAACATTAATATTGCAATAAACATACAGTTATAATTTGGCACATGGAATATTATCTAACATTTGGAGGTAAACTGAGTCAGGCTAGGCAGGATCTAGGATGGGAAGAATGGCGTGAGAGGGAATCCTACCTCATTCATTTGAAAAGATATAAATCTTTAAAAAACAAAAACAATGAAGGCAGAGGCAAACATCTCACCAGTAACACTTTAAGTAAAATTGTTTAGTTATTTTCTCTGAATGGTCATTACAAAAGGGAGGAAAGACTTCACTATGTTTACCATAACAGTAAGTGACCAGTTTGGGATGAACTTAGCTATAGGAAAAATAAAAGTTAAAAGCAGCTAGCAAAAGATTATTCCAGATGGCATCTGTCATATTGTATTTAGGGTTATTTTAAAGAGATTGCTGCCACTATGAAAACATTCCATTGACAGAGTTTTTCTAGGCTGCATTTGAAACCCCAGCACAACATATTTCAAATATGGAAGTAAGTGTTTTCTAATGTGGATATGTTGATATACGTATATATATATACACACACACATATATATTTACTTGTGTGTGTGCAATGTGTGTGTAAATAAAATTACATGAACTAAAAACTAAGAGTGAGGTGCGAGTTTTAAAATGTATAATATTTAAAAGCCCACACACTAAGCTTTAACTTAATAAAAGATGAGAAGTCTGCAGTTTTCACCAGCCTGATTATTAGAAAACCCTACAATGAAGCAAAGATTCACTATGAAATTTTAATACTGTTTATTGGAGAGTGGGTAGGAATAAATGCTCCCCCACTCCCAGCAATCAAACAAAATCTGCAAACAAAATGTATTTGCTCATGCAATAGAAGGAAAGAAAAGAAAGGATGGGAGGATACTAAAATGTGACTATATTTAGCTAAGCTGGTTCTGGCATCATTATGGTTAATGTGCATGTGGTGTGCAGTGTGAGCTCAGCAGTTACTGGGCCAACTGTCTCAGTATTTCTGGGAATTCTGCCTATTCACAGTGCAGGGATTGTTCAATTGCTGCAAAATGTACAAAATGAATTTTACAAAAATGAATTATAAGGAAGGCCCCATTACAACGATTTTACAGCAAAGATGTCAACATCAATTTTTCTTTCATGCATAACTAATGATTAAAACAGCATATTCCCTTTGCCTAAGACAATTTATTTCATATTGGCACATCAAAATATTGAAATACAAAGTTATCTTTACTCTACCCTTATTATTCATTGCTGCTGAACCCACACCATTGTTCAAACCATGAAAAATAAAACAAACTTGGCAAGAAATACTTAAAACAAAGGCTCATCAATATTCTCCAATTTGTCAACATCTCAATTACAGCAATGGAAAAAAATGTAAATTTCATGTGCTCTGAACACTAAGGGGTCTATTCTTCTGTCAGTGCACATGCGTAACTCCCATCACCATTAATGGGAATTACTCATACATATCAACACAAGGACGGGCCCCTCAAACTTGAAAGGAAGAGATGAATTAGTAAGGGCTACTCTCTTCCTGTATCTTCCTCAGCTGAAAAAAGTCATTGTTCTTTAAGAGTTTTTCCATACTTCATACAGTTCACCTTTTTGAGAGCTGTGCCTTCTGAAATAATGCATCTCCAGTGAAGCATTATTTATTAGGAAGTTTGATTTTTCACAGTCTGAAAGTTTGGGCCTTTCTGTTAGGTTTTTTTTTTTTCCTCTCCTTCCTTACCACAGAGCGCTTTCCTCAGATAAAAGTGTACCCTTGTACAGAGTAGCTTGATCGGTGAAAATACGAATAAACAAAAATGTTCTGAATTCTTAAGATGAATATACATACTATCCTCAGCAGATTTATCTATACATACAACGCTAGAAAAAAAAACAAAGCTCTAGTATCAACATTCGGATAATAAACTTCCACGAAAGACTTTGTATGAGTCTTACATATGTACATACATATAGAGAGAGAAAGATTTTTTTTTTTAATATTATCAGCAGTTTATCCATCTCCCTTTTCTGCCTATTGAAGTTTGGTTCAAAGCTTTACTACGCATATACCTACTGAATCAATATAGTTGCAATAACAGGACAGGCCTTTGGACATTACCATCTACTTCCATAAACAAATTTCTATATTACATGATGGTATATAATGAACAAGAAACATACTACCTAACTTTTCCAGCATGCATCAGCCCAAAGATGTAACCTAGGATGAGCATATGTGATTTCAGCTAATATCTTGGTTGACTTTGCCCTGACCCAGAGAATTAGACTTTCCCACAGAAAGCTACTGCAAACAAGTCTGTGGGACAAGCATCAAACTATCACACAAGTGTTTCAAAAGCATGTTAAGATACTGCCTTAGGGAGCAGCCCTCAACTATTTTATATAGAGGGACAGATCGTTTCCACTCAGCACAAATAGTTCCATCAAAATCAATGAACTTCTCATGTGAGTAAAGCAAGCTGCATTTGATGCCCCTTTATTATTTTTACTGCTGCACAACTTAGAACAAGTTTCTTGCCTCTGGCTTCTCACTTATGGTCAAGTTTACCACCCCAGGCCTGATCCTGAAAGGTGCTGGACTTCCAGCAATATCAGATGGAGGCTGTGGTTAATCAGGACCTTTCGGGATCAGGCCCTTTGAATGACTAAACTAAGAATATGACAAACCAGGTATACAATCCTGGTATCATAAAATATGAAACAAGTTATTCCCCAGTGCTTTCCTGTAGACCACATGTTTTTAAACCTTAAAAAGATTTATCTCCCACTTTTCATGCATAATCTGCCATATTCATTATTTGAAATATCCCATAAAGAGATTAAATAAGAATTAAAGTCTGGGAGCATCATATCCATCACGGTAGTACAAACTGATGCAGAATTCCAGAAGTCATTTAGTCTCATATATAAAGGCAGTGTCCTTTTTCCACTTTGTTTCACACAGAATAAAAAAATATATAATACCCCAGAAGACTTTCAAATATGTTTTTCCCCCCTCCAAAGAAAAGACTGGATGATAAAGCTACACACACCTTTTAATCTTCTGCTTAGGTTTTTTTTTTTTTTTTTTTAAACACATATATTCCCTGGCAAAAACCCCAGGGTCTTCTGTCTCTCCTCCCCTTCTCTCAGCCCCTTTCCTGCCATCTCCCTTGCTATAACTCAACTAACCCAACAGAACCAGTCAGTTTTAAATTTCAGTTGGGACCCCAGTGACCTGTTAATGAATCTACAGAGAGGAGAAAAACTCACAGTGTTGAGTTATGCCTGGTGTTGCTAGCTGACTTGGAGTCAGAAATGCTTGAAGCGTTAACGTAATTGCAAGAATGTGAAAAATGAAGCGTTGGGCTCCTGAGCAAAGTGAAAGGTCAAAGCAAGCCCTACACAAAACAAGTCTCTGGAAGATGGCCTCATTAGACCATTAAATCAGCTTCTTCTTTTTTCTCCTTTGTAGGATGTTTAGAGTGTTTTATTTTTATTATTGGATATATTTAACTCTTTCTCTTTCCAGGGCAGAGAGAAGCTGATCAGATCCACTACATAATTACTAATTTCTAAAACAGCATTACGCAGCATTGATCTACATTTGTGGATCTGAACTGGGATAAAGTCAATAAAGGCTTGGTAGATTACAGGTCACTAGTACTTAGGTTCGTTATATGTTGTATATGTTGTATAGCTTAGTTTTCTGTTGAACAAGTGAGGTGACATGTTAAGAACAACACAGACACTCACCACTAATAAAATTAGGATAATCTTTCAACATTTACTGCCTGAAGGCCCTTTTCTTAACTCTTTCAATGCCAGTATGTTTCTAATCATTTGAAACTTTGACTAGATTAACTCCTTTGATATCAATGGGACAGTCATCATGTGCTGTCATAGAAAGTGTCCTTCACAAACAACCAAAACTCCTATGCTCTTTTGTTTTAAATTTTTTAAGAATCACGGATGGGTT
The DNA here is from genome assembly GCF_003343035.1 of Apteryx rowi. Lineage (NCBI taxonomy): Eukaryota > Metazoa > Chordata > Aves > Apterygiformes > Apterygidae > Apteryx > Apteryx rowi. The sequence continues at coordinate 366,162 of NW_020448708.1, forward strand.
CTTAAACAGAGCCAGAAAAGACTGGCTGTAGTTTGAATCAATCTCTGCTGCCACCAGGCATCAGCAGAAAAGCCCATAGGTTGCTAATGTAACCTAAGACTCTAATGAGCTCCCGTTCTCAAGAAATCCTTATGGGTAAGTGCAATACTTGAAGTAGCATTTGAGGAAGGTCTTAACAAAACTGCAGAAGAAAAAACTGACCAAAATAAGTAACTAAGCCAGAATGAGTCAAGAGAGCATTTTCATAATCTTAGAATTGGTTGGGACCAAATCACTGCCATTTCAGAGTTATAAAGTAAATCCTGCCCCTCAAGAAAGTGTAACGAATATTCACAGATCTCTGTACCAGGCCTGCCTCTTTTTAATCTTTCCCAGGGATGAGAGATGGAGAGTAATCCAAAGCTGTCTCCAATGGGAATTTTGTCTGTATTGTACAATCATATATCTTTTGGCTGCCAGCAGCTGAGCGGAACGCTGATTCGCCACTGGACGACTGCCTCCTTTTAAAATGCTGAACTGGGTACAAAGGGAAGCATATTAGCTCTGTTTTACCCTGCTAGATCAGGCACCACTCTAGCGACTAATTCAGCCCTTCAGCAATTGGTTATCTTCTGCAGAAACAAGCACAAAATCCTCGTTTACGTCATATACATTACCACAAATCCCAGCTTCCAATAGGAAGTGCATGTAGTTATAGAGTAACCAACTACTTTTTCGTATGCTTAGGAATATTTCTCAAGTCCCCTAATTTACATGACAAGAGATCAGAGACTGCACAGTGAAATGCAAGATACCTGGATGTCAGTGCAAGGGGTTTCTTTATATCAAAGATGGCTTGATGAAAAACTGCTTCTAACTTATATGGGGTTGCTGGAACAGAGTGGAGATATACAGGTGTAAGGATATATCTTATCTAGGGGTGGATGAACACATTGTGGCAGATGACTCAGAAATCATTTTAGTATGTAAACAGTCTTCTGCTACATCAAGTTTCTTGGCCACAATATACAAAGTAAACAGTTTTTCAACAGTAAAGTCTATGGCCAACTATTAGGTGTAACACAGATTTGCTGCTTAGCAGTCAAGCCCTCCCTTTCATTAGCCACTGAAGCTATAATAGTTCACGCTGGGCCTCATACAGCTCCAGTTCAACCACATAGAAAAAACCCTGAATGACTCATGTTGGAATTGGATCACACCCTATGTCACGGCTGCTTTCTATCAGCAATAAGATTACAAATGTATAAACAATTCATACAAATAGGAGACAAACCCAAACCAACATACCAGAGAGAAATTTTGCAGGTTCCTAGAATCCCAATGCATATGACACACACCAGATCACAAGACAGACATAGGGATCTAGCCACATGACAAACAGTGGGCCACCCGAGAGACACGAAATCACATATCTGCCTAAGCATGGCAAATATCATGGTGGGAAGTGGCCTGCAGTGCAAGGCTTATGACAGAGGATGTACCTTACTGCCGCAATACCCCTTGCTGCAGCAGAAGGCTGCTGCCTCTCCCCAGCTTCGGGACTCTGTGAAGCCTGTTGAATCACAGATCTGTCAATTGTCTATGTTTGGTGTGTGTAACCCCAAAGTGGGAGAGAAGCAGTGGCAAAATGCTGCAGACGCAAGAGACAGAGGGAGCACATGTAAAGTCTTAAAAAGGTAATGTCATACTTGCTAGCCGAGGCTTGGAAGAAAAGAAAAAAAAGAAAAGAAGAAGAATGGAGACTACCTTGAACTATGGTCTTGAAAACATAATCCTGGGTTAGGTTTCAAGAGCGACAGCAGATCATCCTTACCCCACTTTTTAGCACTTGCAGCCCGAGTCCCATGGACTTGTACCTTCTGCAGTCACTCACATTTGTGACAAGTGAGCATTTTACWCTATCATAAGCAAAATGACAGCCTTGGACACTCACTCAGCATGGACACAGATGACTACACACAAGATGAAAAGGTTTTGCAGTTTAGGTACAACTCTTTTTGGTGTTCAGAATTAAGATTTTCAGAAACAAAAATGAGTTTGTACAAGCAAACATTGCAAGAAACATTTTTCTGACAGATTTGGGTTTTTTTTTTTTTTTTTTTTTTTTGCATCTTCTGGATATAATTTAATAGCTTTATAACATCTTATAGGAGTCCTTTCCCCAGCTAAAATTACAGGTTAAATATTCAGTCTATAACCCAGCTCAAACAACTGCCTCACAGCTGGAGAGTATGTCTGTCATTATATTTACTTACACCACACAAAAATAAACTGTAGATAACCAAATTTGTAAAGGAATTGGCAGAACTAATCAATTGTTATTACAAAGCTTGTTTAAAGATTAGATATTTCTCTTTGAAATAATAATAAAATGCAGCTAAGTGGGTTAAGAAAAGGAAATACTGTCTCCCTAAGTTACAGCTGATTACACTGCAAGTCTGCCACTCCATGTTTACTCTAAGGCAGATGTACTGATATAATAAAAAAGCTGGAGTTATTTTAGTCATGCCTACTTTGCACAGGGAAAAAGTTTGACCTTTTACCTTGCTCGCTGCTGTTGTCTCCACTCTGGGAAGCATGGCCCCCACTGGAGGGCCCCGGTGTGCCTGCCGAGTGCGTTGAGGTTGCATCATCGTGGTCTCTCCAAGATGAAGGATTCTGGTGTCAGAGTGCCAAGGAATTTTTTCCACAGTTCCCATTCCAATGGCAAATGAAGAACAGAAAGAAAACCGGGAGAAGAGGGGAGGGGGGGAAAGTATACACATTAGCATTTGTGAAATGTGCCAAACACTGATACTGTTTGCACAGTGTAATAATTCTTCAGTAGTGACAAGCAGAGGAGGTACAGAGATTTATTTGTTAAAATAGAGGACAGTTTTTTGTTTGTTTGTTTAACTTTTCAAAGAGTTATCTGGATTTAATTGTATTAATAGCAATGCAGAAGAACATTTCAGGAAAAAAAGATTTTAAGTTTCTTAATGAGCTACTGAGGGGCAGGGAGGGAGGGAATGGAGCACATCTGCTAACCCGCACAGGTTACAACACTAGGTGTTCACATGAGGATCAGGGTAATTGGCACGCAAACTCTCCCCGCTCATTGCTTTGCCATGACTGATTAAAGATAGGAGGGGAAAGGAAGAGAAGGGAAACAGTCTCAAGAAGTACGGGAGAATAAGCAGGGGAGAGGAGCATGCCCTCACACCCTCTCTCCAACACCAATATGAAAGCTGGAAAAACTTCAAGCGAATGGAAAGTTGTGGGGAAAAAGCAAACTTCCTCTGAAACATGTTATATACACCAAACAAGATGCTTCCTCCCCCCCACCTCGATATGACACATTTCAAAAGACTTTCTAGATGCATCACTCTAACAGTTCGCTTACAAGTATTGTCAAGAATAACCACCAGGTGATTATATAAAATAATATGTATAGATATTTTTATGTAATCCTTTCTACATTACTATGCATAAAACACAACAAAAGAGACTGCAGAAGACAGACATATGAAGTCTGACAAAACTTGGCTAAGTAAAACCTCAACTACTGTACTTAGTCACATAATTCATGCTAGCTTTCTAATTTATTGAGTATTGGCTTTCGTGGTGTGAGGAGCTGCTCTTTAAAGGGATAAGTGAGGAAAAACTTAACGTTACAGCTTAGCGCTACTTGGTTGAGTGTATTCTCCTCCTGTCCTCCTCCCCTTTCCTGATCATTCCCAATACCCTGCTGTTGCTTAAAGGAAAACAGGAATTCTACTGTACAGGAAGAGCTTTATCAGCACCACATGAAGGCAGGCAAGAGATGGAATTTCCTCTGGCAGAAAAGGAGAGCAAGAACACATGAAACAGATCAGGCTAGGGGCTGGACCTGCATTACTTGTCACCTGTATGTGACAATTTAAATYAAGCACATTCTAAGAATTCCAAACAAACAAAAAAACAATAACAAAACCGTTGCTTGCTAGGTTTCGTCGTGTTTTAATCTGCATTTTGAAAAACACTGGGCTATTAAAGCACGAAGGAGGAGATTCTGAAAGCAGCAAATGATGAGTTTTGATAAATTCTTAGGGTGGGACTGATTCTGACTTCATCTATCCCAATATATAGTCAGAGTAAGTTCAACAAAATCAACTGATTTACCCATTGTAAAATCCAGTGTAAGTGCGATTAGAATTGGGTCCCAAAAATTTATCGAAACATCTCCAAGTAATCTCCTAGCACTGATTAGTACCACATGTTCTATGGCAACATAAACTAGAACTGCCAAATAACATTTTGCTACAAGAAAAATCCAGATCCCCTTCACCTTACATGAACACACACATGCACACACATATGCAGTTCCACAGCAATACAATATGAGTAAATCAGAGAAGATAGCCCAGGATCTTAAATTATCCTAAGTGATCAGCAAAACAGACAGCAAAATCAAACAAAACAAAACAAAAAACCACCCTACTAAACTAATCTACTTTTCTAACACAGAATTGCAACAGAGAAAAACAGATTAACAATAGTATTTGATATGTTTTGAGGTCATTATATTAATTAGGTCTCTGGAATTGCTAATAACTACCATAACTCCCCCAAATTTAATAATAAAAAAATTACCATTATTTCACAGTCAGGTGGAAAGATACAGAAAAATAAAAATGAGAAGTCTTGAGAGTTCAAGCAGCTCAGATGTTTTTTAAAAAAAAAGGAGGAGGCAGGGGGAACAGGCTATGGCTGAAAATAAGGTTAGGAAAAAGTTCAGATGGAAATAAAATGCAAAAACCAAGCAAGTTGCTTTACAGCCTGAATTAAAACAGTTGTGCCTATGAGCCTCTCTTTTTATCTGTGAGTTAGGAAGCCACTCAAATAGCTTCAAGCTGAAGGCAAACAGCAGACAGGAGCTCTTCAGCCCTCTGCAGCCTCTTAGCGTCAGCTGTTTGCTGGATGGTAATCAGATAAAGAGCTAGAAGAAATACATGAAAAAGGAAAGAAACAATAGCATAGCATGAGTTTAGCCTTCCAACAATATCAGGCTGGAACCTTCTTTTAGAAAATGTAATAATTGCAACATGTTCACCTAGGCTAAACTTTTCAGGGAACACAGTGAGTTATGTTAATTTTATGCACTGCAGGCTCTCTTAAGCCGGCTGCTGTTGGGGCTCCTTATCACACATATGAAAATTACAATAATTAACTGGTAACACCTCAGCTATGTTTTAAGGCAAATGTCATCCAAAACCTATCATACAGTATTTCAAAAGCTAGGCCGGCCTTTATGTTTCAAAATTGTAATGATTTGGAAAGGATCACTGAATAAGACTTCCTGCAGCTGAAAACACTTGCTGTCTCTACCAGACCGAGTTGTTCTTGACCTCAGTTTGTAGACCCAGTTTTAGAAAGAAGACTGTATTGATTGGGAATTCAGTGTATTTCTTGTGACACAGTTTTCCTGAGGAAACAATTTGGCAGCATTTTGTTGAAGGATAGAAATAATAAGATGGGATATTTACAAGATGCAACGGTACGCTGGAAGAATTTGAAAGTGAGGAAAATAACTATGCTTTAATATTGTAACAAATGGAAATAACTCTAGGGGCAGAGCTTACAGCCACATAAAAAACAACATTTTTTTCCCTTGGACTAAGATCATTGTATGTGCCAGTCAACTTCTGCTTTTTCTTCTAGACTGTTTCCAACTTCGCATCCCTCAAGAAAAACTTCTTGGCCAAATGCTGAATCGTAAGTAGTTATTTTATGTATACCTCCACAAAAATGGGACCCAGTGACACATCTAAAGAGTAGTTCACTAGAAACACTTAATCAATATAGTTTAGCTACCTAGAGAGATCCTGATCCAGAGTCCACTGACATTAATGGTAATTTTTCTATTGATTTCAATGAAATTTGTATTAAGCTATTGCACCGTAAAAAGAAGTACAGATAGCAATAAGTGAATTACATAAGCTGATAGCCTGGCTTCTTCTTGCAGGTTCTAGTAATCTACATTGCAGAAACTCATCAAAGAGTGTGGGTGATGGCTGCTAAAATGCAATTGCCTGTTTTGTGTACGTGTATATATAGATATGTATGTATATACACACACAAATATAGATATACATGGACTATAACATATACACACACACACGTATGACCTCAACTACTACAAGATAAACAGCACACATGTATCTATTCCCAGTAGTTTTAATAATTGGGAGTCAAATATGGTGCTCCTCTTGCTCTTACCTAATTGTGTTAAAGAGCAGGGTTACCAGGAGAAAAGCAGTGAATACTGAGTAGAGCACAATAGAAGGAGATGGAAAATAGATACAAGAAGCTAGGTCTCCAGGGGCAGTATTTTCTATTTGCTGGGCTACAGACTCGCAGCTGATAATGCAAGTTGTAATTAATATAAAAGCAGGAGACAATATGGRGAAAGCTTGTACTAGCAGGGCCACAGGAGATCACTCCGCTGCTATCCACTGCTTCTCATTTACACACACAGCCTTCCCTAGAAAACACAATTTTGCCAGTGTTTTTTCCCTTGAAAGTTAAAAAAAWTTGATTTAGCACCACCACTGAATTTTGCTAAATCTAGAAAAGAGCAACAGAAAGGACAAGAGTCTCTTGGTATACAAAGCAAATCCGATGTGTTACTCTTTTGTCTATGCTGCAAATCTGGTGGAAACTGCAAGCATTTTTAACTGCTACAGGATTTCTCGAACAGAGATGTTGTAAGGCATATTTGATATAGGATAACCTTTTGCTAAATTGCATTTCTTACTTTGTATGCCCAGAATTTCCACTGTACAAAATCTGGCTAATTTTTTGTGAGTGCGTGTAGTCCCACTAGGGCTGATTCTGACTTCACGCTGCTTTTTATGGTGATATTAAAAACTCAAATAACCGTAAGGAAGTTACTTTTGATTTATAACTGGGAAGTAAAATCAAAATCAGGCCAATTGATATCCACATCAGTAAGATGAGCCAGATTTAGCTCACAGACTTTAAGTGAAGTTTTCAGCATATAACCACGACAGGATCAGGCCCTTACATTTTATCGCGTGAAAGGGATGAAACCATTTATCTTGAACAAACAAATAAAACATACCTTCTCTCACAAAAGAAAATATAAGAGCTATACAACTCACTCTCTATTATGATAACTGGACTCAAAGGTCTGCAGGTTGCTCTAGGAAATTAATTTTACAAACACAAAACTGCACTGACTACTGATACACCTGGCATTTTCCCCCTCAACTTTGAGCCAAATCTTGCTCACCTTGTTCCTACAAGTAACACCTGTAAACACAGTGGAACTACTGACATGACTGAGACCACAAAAATGTGTCCCTATGTGCTGCTGTATATCAAAACATGATATACTGTGCCAGACATATAAACCCATACACACACACACGTGTGCATGTGTGTGTTTTATACGTATAAAGTTCAAGGTGATATCTTAGAGGGTGTTGTGAAGTGTGGCAATAATAAACTTCTATAAAGAAATTTTCAATAAGTAAATGGACCATGAAAAACAGTGATTTGGCATGATATGTATGTTTTTGAAAAAGACTACACTTGATATTACTAAGGTGTATTTTCTTACAGATGCATGTTTAACATGATCTTGTAACTGACTATTTTCCAGCAGAATTACACAAGTTAGAAGACAAAGCATTGTGAGCTATCAGATATTTGTGTACGTTTCTACATATTTACAAATACCTAATTTTTAATTCTGACATTCTTATCCCTAGGCTTTGCATTTGAGAGAAGTGTCAAGAGGAATCTTTGACACTCCTAGAATGTGGAAACATTTTTAAAGGTAAGTGCTTTGTATTTTTCAATTAAAATTGAAATCAGACATGTAAGCCATCTGTCAGTAAAGAACTGAGACCTGAAAAATCAGGTGTTTGGTTTTTTTTTTTTCTCTCCTTCTACTTCATTTTATGTGGCTGCACTTCATCTAGAACGATAGGCAACTCAAACCAAAGAGGGAACACCGACATCAATAGACAGCAAAATGTGTTATCTTTTCAGACTGAGGGAGCTCAGATTAAAATTAAAATAGTCAAATTTAAACTGTATGGTGACTTGGAACAGCACCACGCATCAAAAACAGGAAATATGCAATACTCTCTACGGTATCGGAAAGTTCCTGATGCTCCTTGCTCCTTGAGAACATGCAGGGCCTACGGCAACATCCCAAGTTTTTAAACCACGTATTAAGAAAAACAGTTATTAAAAATAGGTTGCCTTATTATTGCTTCAGTTAGCTACTTTATTCCTCTTCTGACATATTACAAACAAGAAAGCACCTTTGGGGTCTGATCCTGCATTTCTGTCATACTCAAAACTCCCACTGAAGCCCATAAAAGTGTGGAATACCTAGAGAATGCAGTATCAGGCCAATAATCACGTCCTCATGAGTCAGTGAAATCTTACCAAAAGGTTTAATTATATAACTGGGAGAGGTATATAGCACCCTATTTATATTTTTTTCTCATCTGCAAGATATCAGGAATTTGCATAGACCAGTCTTCAGTAAGGAATATTAAAGAAATATAAAATGTCTTGATGTCCAAAAGTACAAAAAAAAGCTATCTAATATCTCCTTATTTGAGAGCTGAAGGGTTTAATATTCAAACAAATATTTCTCTTCTACAGCTAAGGCATCAGATTTCTAATCTGTCAACAGTCCTTTTATAAAAAAGAGATGTATGTATTTTTCTACCCATTTTTAATTATATTTTATGAATGATGATCTGTATATTATTACTTCTCAGCTGCAAATTGACTTTAGCATATAAACAAATATCAAGAAGACTGAGGCCCTGATCCTGCTTCCACAAAAGCCAGTGGAAGGGGTCCATAAATTTCTATGGGAGAAGTAGTAAGCTTCAAAGTAGGTTTATGCTAAAGGAAGAACCGTGTGGCATCAGGTGAAGCCAGGTACAAAAGAAATGTAAATAAAGTAGAGAATGCTCTCATATGCTTGAAAAAGTTTAAAAATCTCCAAATTTTACAAGCATTACAGTTTTCAGATTTGTATAGTCAGAAAGAAAAAAATAAGATTTGTGGGCAGTCTCAACAGATATTTCAGGCTGAATGCAGAATGCAGGATAGGGCCCAGCATGTTTATATTGAACAATAATAAATTCTCTGTGCTGGGAAACTCAACCTGAACTGCAGCTGGAAAGGTTTTTGTTTGTTTGTTTGTTTCTTCCTTTCTTTTTTTTTCTTAACTGATCTGTTTAAGCCAGGGCATAGCTGTAATTACCTTCTTCCCATCTACAGCTAATACCTCAGAGCAATAAAAAAATATGAGGGTGTTAAAAATTCAAACACTAATTATGAGCTGTTATATTTACTAAACATAGCAGAGTAATAACAAAAGTTTCAGCTTCTTGTGGCCTGCACCGCACTATTTGATTTACCAAGTCCCTGGCCCCTTTACACTTACTATGTTATATAACAGTTAATAGTGCACTAAAATAAAATTAACATATACATTTATTACCAAACACATATAGCACAACTGCTTACAGCTGTCTCCTTTTTCCAGGACAGGTACATCTTTAAAGAGCTCTTTCCTTTGTTGCTGTTGTTTTTGTTTTTCAATTAAGTTATATAAATATTACAGCAGTAGATTTCAAAAAAGGAAATATGCAGTATCTGGATATCCCACTTAAAAAGTCTTGTGGTAAATATTGGCTAATCCCACATTTTATTCTGTTACTTTCCCTTGAGCTGCATTTTCAGGTCTAGCAAAGGAATAAAACTGCTTTAGAGGGCTGCATTAGTTCTGAGTTCACCACTGCCACTGTCACCGCCACCCCCCCCMCACACACACACTGCAGCTTGATACCACTTAATAAGAATAGAGGTGTATGGATTTTGGGGGTGTCAAACAGCTGTCACAAACTGTCACCTCCACAAGAGAAACCTTGGCACAAACAAATTAAACTACACTTCTTTTTGGCTGTCATTATTCATAGCCAATCAGTTGAAATGCTCCTAGTATTTCATGTGCAAATAAAACCATGAGGGGAAGATCCATGGATCAGAATAGTGGGCCAGTACATAAAACAGAGGAAACAACATGCTGTCTCTGTCCTTCTGAAGTGGCTCATCATCACCCCTGCACCAACTTTCACCAAATGAGATCTAGCCTGAGGCTATATATTAAATATGCATATCAAAGCAAATGAAAAAATAAATCTGGAGAGTCAAATTGGACAAATTTGCATGCTTGAACTATTAAATTTTCAGGTAGATGGTCACAAAAGATAGTTCACTTTATACTCTTGCATCTATATATGAACAATTTTTTAAGGCTTTTCCTTCTTTATGAATAAAAGTGAATTTCTCCTTGCTGCAACTTAGTACAATGTGAATCTAAACGTACATACACAGTAGTTTGACTTAGCTATAAAAGAGCGTTAAAGTTTTGTTGGGAAAACAAGCTAATATACCCCCCAAAAAAATGCAATAAGGAGACACATTTCCCAAAACGCATGAATAAAATGTAACTATGTGATACAACTCTTCATTTCCCAGTTGGTGTTCTGGTTGCACAAATTATTGCTTCCTTTCAAAACAAATAGCAGGGGGCTAAAGTAAAAATGTTATAGCTCAAATCTCCAGGAAATAAAAGGCTTTAAATTATAATACCCAATGAAGTGGTAAACCCTAACGGGTGCAAGATAAATGGGTTGTCATATTTACTTGAGTTTGTTTTTTGGGCCACAAAAGCAAGAGGAGATTCTTCGTAGTGAAGATAATAGTTATCAAATTATCAAAATGCTAACCCCCTCCGCCCTTGTCCTATCATTGTGTGTGAATTTAAATATTATAATGGAGCACTGCAAATTGGCTTGAGCATTTGCCATCTGCCAGAACCCTAAACAGGCTAGTTTATCTAATCTCTTCAATATAAACATAAGCATGCTCCATTTCTACACTTCCACTTGAAACACACTCTAGTAAAGAAACTGCACTGCAGAAACATATACTTTTTTGTATTGCGCTGAGTTATACACACAATGAGCTTGTATCTTTCAGGTTGCCACTCATTTAAATTTCTTTTCTAGTACACCCCCTTAATACTTACACGTACAAATYTAGGTTTGGAAAATGCCATAAAACAAATATTTTTAAAATAGTGTCATGCCTCATAGAGTTTATTATCTACAGATGCGATAACTGATAAGCAGAGAAACTTTCAGGGACAGCTACATACTTTTTTTTCTCAAAATAATACATTTAAAATGTAAAACATCACAAAAAATCTTGTTGTACAATGTTTACCAAATCAAAATGAGAAAATTAAAGCTAAGACTTCGGTCCAAAAATATTTTCAGGCTCTAGGACTAACCCGTGCCGGGAACGGGGGGGGGGGGTGGAATTTAGAAGAATTTATTATTATTTTATTTCCCAGTTGAGCTTCAGTCCAGGTCTAATGTAATTATCAAATACACATACCAACAACACGTTTTCAAAAGAAACAAAAGCTCCTAGAAGGCTCATTCTCCCTGGGCTTAAAGCTACTCTTCTTAACACACCAGGAAATAAAGGCAGGCGTCTGTGCAGAAAGCATGGTTAACTTCACACCGGGTGTTAAATTAATATTTCAACTGCTAAAATATTAGACTGTATCATTTAGATTATGAGTTCAATTGAATCTAAAACTGTGTAAACCCTTCCCCCCCCCCCCCAGGGATGCATTCCTATAAATAAACTAGAGTTCACACCCACTCTTTTAAACCATAGCTATTCATTCCCTTTTCTGTGGTACCAGCTGCAATCTTTTCCTTCACTTCTCAAAGTCTCTCTGTGTCTACATATTTTAAAGTATCACAAGATCTGCTCCAAAACATTATTTGCAAAACCCGGAAAAACAAAGGCACTCGCCTTACCACGCACACCAACGTTCAGTCCTACACACATAACACGAATTCACCAACTCCTAAAGTGTTAAAATCAACCGCTAACCTACGGTTACTCAATCATAATTCTCTCCAGCTTTCTGTAATACATTGTTAATAATTGTTTCATCAAGGTTACTGTCTTTTATTATGAAGATGCTTCAGGCGTTTGGCAATAAGTCCATATTCTGACAATAAGTTGCTATAAAGCACAAGCATTGGAAACTAATGTGCTAACCTTTTTTTAATGCAATGTAGTATTGCCAATAATTCTCATCACTTGTCATCCCCACAAGGGGGGGGGGGAGTAAATCAGCAAACTTTCTCCCTAACTTTCTTGTCTCTATTTTCTTACATTGCTGCATTGATTACAGAGTTGGCAAAGAAGAAGAGAAAGCACCGATCACCACATCAAACAGACAATTTGCTAGCTCTTCAAGTTGCCCAGATCAGGGAACTTTACAAACCATTGCAAACTCGCTGCTTTACGATGGAAACAGAAATAACCTTTTGCATTTTTACGACTTTACAAATCATGAGGGAAGAAAGTGAAAAGATGGGACCCGAACTTGCAAAAGGTAAAAATAATAATAATACTGGACAACAACACCAAAACAACGAAATCAGGGACAGGTTCTCTAAGCTGGTTAAAGTCTTAAAGAATGCCATAAAAAAATCAAAAGGACTTACATGGTCGGCTAAATTTGTGGAAGATCCTGAGAGTTCTTCGTGATCTGATTTGGAGCTGCCATCCCTTTCATCAATAACGAGGTCTATTGGCATTTTTCCTTTCAAACAACTAATGTACCGATGGCAGAAGTTATCGCACAACTCATGAACCTGAAAACAGTAACAAGAATAGCAGCAATAATAGCAAAATATCAAATTGCAACTTTTTTTGGTAGTAAGAACAACACTCTGATCTACTCCACAAGTAACTCTAATTAAGGTGCACAATAGTTGAAGGCAAGGAAACAATAGAGAAATTGTTGCAGCACATATTATTCTCTAGAGACTTGCCGCAGCAACAAGTTAGAGAGAGAGATAGTGGGCTCAGTCTAGTGTGCAGAGGAAAATCCGATTTGATGATAATATCAAAACATTGGAAGCTGGACCTAGGCAGTATCTCTGGAACATACACAGCCCAGACAGGTACAACTAGTCACTCGGGATGGGATCTGTTTATGTAAAGTATAGGTGGCCGGGACTATTAAAATGAAGATATTCGCTGAGGCCCTGGGAACAGCCGTTCTCATCCCAGGGCACAGCCCCCTCCCCACGCCGAGCAAGGGCCCCCTGCCTCCTCCAAACATTTAGTGCTTGTTTGGGGTTAATATGCCTGCCAGGGCTGGAGTAAAGCAGGAGTGCTTTCATTTCTTCTTTTTTTAAACATATTATTTCCAAGTCAGAGAAAGAGCTTCAAGTGAGGCAAGGGGTAAGAAGGATGTAAGGGGGTTAATAATATATATATTTAATGACTCGGTTGAAATTACACTGAGAGAGAAATGCCGGGCTGGGCTGAGCATGGCTGTCGGGTGTCACATGCTCTTATGGCACAGGTTACATTATCACACTGCGTTTCCCCTATCTGCTCTGGCCATGTTTACAAGCTGTCCCAAACAATCAAGGGGGGCAGGAGGCGGGGGGGAGGGAATCGCTTGCCCCCCCCCCCACCTCCCTGGCTCTTACCTTTTCTAATTCCAAAAGGTGAAACCTTAGTACTTGTATTGCTTGAATCATCTGCAAGAAAGTTTTGAGCAAGGGGTTACATGGGAGAGAGAGGCACGGGGGCTGTGCAGAGCTGCGAGCCCAAATGGGCGAGGGGGAGAGGGGATTGTCCGGGCGCGCAGTCATTATCCAGGATTTTAGCTCATTGGTCATGCTTGAGCAATTTTGATCAACTTTAACCTAAGCACTTGATTTTTATCATATTTTTTYGAAAAGCAGTGATTAGTGTTTTATTACCTCGATCTTGGAGAAAACCTCTTCCCTCCTTTCCTCCCTCCCTCTCAACATCCCGGCCCTCATTTCTGAGGGTCCGCAGAGAGGCCAAACACACACTCTCACACCCCACGTCCTTAGAAGAAAGGGGGGATGCCCAAGATGAATAGTTTGGCATCTTCTTTACAAGCGGATTTAGGCACTTTGAATATTGAAATCATTCACATTAGCAAAAGAATTACGTTAGAAATCTCCAGCTCTCTCTTCTTAAGCAGTTATTTCCTTCACTTTAGCTTCCCGTGGCTTTTAAACACAGCTTTGCAATGCATTGGGACTTGAGAGTTTGCCTCGGCTCACTTTAAACGTAGAGCTCTTTGAAGCCTCTTGACGGTAGTTTGGGAGCCTTCTGGCTCTGCCCCCCTCCCCTGCGCCTCCAGCCGGGGTGCCTCAGCGCAGCCTGCCTCCGCGGTGCCCGGGGTGCGGCGGGCGCTTGCTGTGAGCTTGCTGCGAGGGGTGGGAAAGGCGGGAGGGGAGCGGGGCCACGAGGTGAGGCCTTACCAAATTGTCCAGCTCTGGGTTTGAAGAAAAAAGTGGTTTTTCGGCGCGGACCTACAAGAAGATGAAAAAGCAGCGTAAATTACGGCTTCTTTCCTCAGCCCTGTAACCGAATCACTTGAAGGGGAAAAGCATGTGACAAAACTAGCCAGTACAGGTCACATCAAAATCCGGCTGGACGCCCCGGAGTCCCTGTTGATGTGGAAAGGAGCCTACCCCGCTGCCGGCAGCCCAGAGCGGAGCGCGCTGCCCTGTCACGCGAGCCCTCTCTTTTTGATCTCTTCCCTCTCTCCCGCTTCCTCTGCCTCCCCAGCTCGACCACAGTCGCATTTCCCTTTCACTAATTCATGAGGGCGAGGGCGAGGGTGTTAAACGCGGCGGCGCGGAGGGGCTCTCCGCGGAGGAGCGTCAGGGCGAGCCGGGCCGCGGCGCGGCGCGCATCCCGCCGCCCCCGGCGGCCGAGCGGGGCCGGGGCCGGGGCGCTGGGGAGGGCCGGGCCGGGCCGGGGGGAGCGGTGCCGGACCTGCTTGGCGAAGACGGCGATGTCCTCGTTGAAGGAGTCGGAGGAGCAGACGTCCCCGCCGGCCACGCCGGGCTCCCGGGGCGTGCAGGTCGCCAGCTCGCACTTCTCAAAGACCAGAGCTAAGAGGGGGAACAACGGGTGCCTACCGGGCAGTGGCACACAAAGAGAGCGGAGGGGTGGGGGGAGAGGGAGGAAAGAAGAGCTCTAATCAACAAGTATTTTTTTTTTAAAATGCACGTACACACACAGACACACACACACACGAACATATCCACGCTCTGCTGCCTTTCAATATTGCTTCGAGCAGAACAGGGAAGAATCCCATTTTGAAATAAAAACGAGGGTTTTTTGGAAACTGCGAATGCCCGAGCCGCATCCCTGTGCAGTCCCCACAAATCAGGACAAAAATGACCTCTGCTCCAAACGCACAACGCACCAAACACACGCACACAAGCAGGCAATAGCTCAGCTGGGAATCTTACACTTTTAGCCACAGCTTAAAATAACGTGAAACCTGGAAGATCCCATCCCTACCCTCAAGCGATGACCTAAAATGAGAAACACGGGTAGGCAAACTGTGCAAACTACTTAATACGTAATTTTATTTTTCAAGGAGCCTGCTAACAAAAAATGTGGTGAAGTTTCCTGGCTTAGGAAGCACACCCAAATAAAATACCAGCTGTCCAGATAAGTGAGCTGGGGAGGGGGCGGCGGGGGGGGAGCACTTCTAGAAATATTTTCCCATAGTTGGCGTAGTCAGAAAATAATATATATTATATGCGTGCTAAGTAGTAAGCATACGTTTGTCTGTTTTCTCCTTTGGTGTCTGATCAAGGCCCCACACTCTGTCATAGATGTTGCTATCTCTCCTTTTAGGATAATTTAGTATTTTTTCCAAAAGGCACTGAAGGGAATCGGTGTCATTCCCCCCAAGCAATGCACTGGCACAGGCTTGAGTTTTGCTGGATACGGTTTGGGTTTTTTTTCTCCCATGTTCTTTCTTTCCTAAACAGAAAACTCAGCTCACTGCCTCCAATGTATTTATTCCTTCTAACTCAGGAAGAGCTGCTTGTGAGAAGCGAATCGCTTTTATTCTTACTGTCTTCGGCCATTTGAATAGCTCTTTATTTACAGTGTTGGAAGAGTGTTATTATGGCATCTTGATCAACGAGATCACCAGAACGACACTTCTTCGACTGAAATCCAGCGCAATGAGAGCCACCTCTCCTATCTGAACTCCTGACTGGGGCCTTTCCGAGAAAGACAAAAAAACCCACGGCAAAAAAAAGAGAAAAAAAAGGAAACAGCAGCATGCCTCCCAAACGCAACCTCTTCCACTTAGAGGTATATTTTTACAGGAGGCGTTTGCTGAGGTGCTGGCACCTCAGCTAAGAATCAGGCTCAGGCTGTGCTTGTGCTAAAATTCGTGGCAGCGGTAGCGGCACACGGCGCCTCCGCGCCCGCGT
>NW_020448708.1:382748-384094 GCF_003343035.1 Apteryx rowi
GGCGGCACCTACCCGTAGATCGCATCCTTGTCCCGCTTCAGGGCGTCGTTGACAGCGGAGCCCATGCTGGCCGGCATGACATTGGGGTGCGGGGCGTGGGCGCCGTAGTGCTGGCCGGCGTGGAGCGGCGGCCCGTGGTTGAGGTGGTGCACCGGGGGGATCGGCCGCGGCGCGTGGGGGTCCCCGTACATGGACGCCGGCACCCCTACTCCGTCCATCCCGCCGTAGTGGGGCAGCTCATCGTACTGTCAAAAAACGGGCCGGAAGAGACGAGAGCGAGAGAAAGAGAGAGGGGAAGAGAAAGAGAAAGAGGAATAAAAAAACAAACAAACAACAACAACAAAAGTCAGAAGAGAGTAAAGCACCCAGACAGGCACGAGCAGAGCAAAACAAAACACGAACAGCTGCAACAGGGGGAGAAAGGTACAAACTGAAATCAAGTGGGACAGGGAGCAGAGGCTGGAGAGGCTGAGGGGGGAGCGGGGGTGTAAGGAGAGGTAAAGGGGGAAAGTGTGTGTGTCTGCGTGTGTGTGCGGSGGGAGACGGTCCGCTTCAGCAGGGGAAGGAGAAACCCTAGCAAGGAAACCGGGATGAAAAGGAAGGAAACGGAGGAGAGAAACTGGAGTTACCCTGAATTAGAATGGAAGGACAAAAAATAAAATATAAATGAATAAACAGGCAGAATCAAAAGAAACTATATAAATAAATCAACACTGGGAAGGAGAGAGGAAAGATGGGGTGCATCGGAGGGGGGGAGATAAAGGGGGAAATAATCTGAAAGTTACCAGAAACATTATTTAGGAGCAATTCCCCTTGTTCTTGTCAAAGCCAGGGACAAAACAAGCAGCTATGTATGTATACATATATATACATTCGTATATATACACACACACATAAGTATTTCCTAGTCTTTCCTAGGCAGCAGCGGCAACGGCAGCAGCAGCAGCAGCAGCAAGCTTTCCCCTGTGAAACCCGTGCTACTGAGCAGCTATAGAGCAGGGAAATCGCGCTGCTGGGGGAAAAGCTGGAGAGGAAAAAAACGTGGAACAATTGCAGAGAGAGACACACACACAGAGACACTCACACACAGACACAAAAAGCTAGTGAATAATTTTTGCTGCTATTTTTTAATAGTGGCCGCCATCAGCAGCAGCAACAGAGGAGACCAAATCGGACAGGCCCCTTTTAAAAGAGGATTTATATATAGGTAAGTGTTGGAGATTTAAACCTACCCTTTGCGCCATCAGTCTGCGCTCCAATAAACTCCTGGATGTGTCGTATATTTAATATCCCAGTCCAGCAAAGAAAGTGATTTAGAGTGAAGAAGATTCCTTTTTTTTTTTTTT
>NW_020448708.1:385154-390345 GCF_003343035.1 Apteryx rowi
GCGAGGGAGGGAGGGAGGCAGGGGAGGAAGGACAGGGAGAGTGCGTGTGTGCGAGTGTGCGAGGGGGGAGAGGCAGGGAAAACTGCAGGGAGCGAGAAGAAAAGTGCGGTAGAAGCCCAGACCGGGTTGGTTTGCGCTAGATTATTTTAGCAGCAAAATACCTTCCGATTAATCGCGATGTTTAGCGTCTGATTTATGTATTGAATTATTTATTTAAATCTCCAGCTATCAGTGTTGCCGCGAATGGTATGCGAGTCTGAGGGCACCGAGAGCTACAGTGTAAGGGGGGTGGGGGGGCATGTAAAGTTGATCTTCCCTAGGAAGGCAGACTGCTCTAGCGAAGTGCTGTGTCTCCGCCAGCATGTTATGTTGCAAGTGTGGTTTCTTTCCTGTGTAAATTCATTGTGCTTTCTTAAAAATTAATTTTCCAGGGCATGAAGAGAACGCCTCATTCAAACCATATTTGGCACCGCTCTTCATTAAGTGATCGCTGCTATCAACCACGCTGTGGATGTCTTGGGGGGGGGAGAGGCGGGGGGAAAGAGGGGGAAATCCCTTTTAGTTGTGTGATGAGGCTGCCGGTCTTTGAAAAGGGCTTAAAAACAAAGTCATGCTCAGCCTTTTGTAGGATAGATCCAGATGTTATGTAGATTTTTGTTTGCATGTTCACTTTGAGCGGATCCGTCGGTGTGCGCAGTATTTCCGTGTGTATGCTTCTGGAGTTTGCCGTGTATCTACGTCGCGCTTGTGGAATGTATGCTGAGTATTAGCTCGGTAATGCCTTCTAATGGTAGTGCTAATTACAGTGGGGTTATTTAGCAAATTAAGTGAGATATTGCACCCCCACCCTTGAGCACCAAATGAACTTTTCCAAACACACACACACACACGCACACACACACACACACACGTTAATTTTGGTGTGTTTCTCTCGCCCAATCGCTTTGCCGGAGCTAAAGCATGCCTTACCTCAGAACAGTCAATTGCCAAAGCTACCCGGGATCATCAATCATGGGGGATGCTTGAAGTTTAGGGGAGGAGCGATGGTCAAACTATCGATTGCTGCAGTTTTGTCCTCCCCAACCCCCCACCCTCGTTCACGGTCCCCTGCACATAAAATCTAAAACAGACTATCCCGTTAATAGTGGGATTTATCAATGATTATGTACCCAGTTGTGAATGTGGCCTCATACGTAGATAGCTTTTAAACGTACACCGCAGAAAAATGTCTTTGATTCAGTTAGGGTTTGTTTTGTTTTGTTTTGTTTTCATGATAATGAGGATGATTTTAGGATTTTTTTTTTTTTTTTGGCGGGGGGGGGGACTTTAAGAAAATGACTCAAAGGATAGTTATAGAAATTTGGCCTGATTTTAATAGGCGTAGGGAATGAGCTCCAGAGGTCAATAAACCCCTCCAAAATGATGAATGATTGAGTACCTGTGATGATGATAGTGATTACCGGAGCAATTAAACAGTTTGATTAAATGAGCCATCATAACAATGATGTCTGCGGGAAATCAGCCCTCACATATAAAGAAAGATAGTGTGGAAGGCTGACAAACGCCAGTGGGCATTCCTGCGTGTTCTGATAGCGCCGAGCCCTGCAGAGCACGCTGTATTTACAAATATGAGGGCGATATGGAGAAAAGTCACTCTCCTACTTTTAAGCCAGAGTTGCACTCTGCTTAAAAACCGCCAGAAGCCGGAGAGCAGACCCGTTTTTTTTTCCTAGAGGATCTCCTCCAAGATTAAAGCTAGTCCTAAGAGCAACCGAATTGCTGTGACTGACTTTCACGGGACTGTAAAGAAAGGTGAGTAAAAAAGCCCTTAGTATGTAGATCTCTTTCAAGCAGTGGTTAAGTCGATTCATTTCGGAAGGAAAAAGCCAGTCTTCTTGTGCAGTATTTTATACTCTGTCGTATAAATCGCTAGCGTAATTCAAGATATTCATGGTAATGAATGCTTGGCTAATCCTTTGGGTGCACGGAGACCTACAGAGCAGTAGGTTATGCAAATCCTTTCCTACTTTTACAGCTGTACTTTTCTAGCAGATTTTTTTTAAGAGATCTAGTCATCGATGAATGCTATTTGTTTTTATTTATTTTTCTCTTCCCTCCTCCCCCAAAAGATTCCAAATTCCTAAACTTCTGTGGAATCACTTGGTTGTGATACAGCCAATACAGCCAGCTTCGATGACATATTTTAAATATTTGTAGCTTCTAAACTTATTTTTTAACCGAGGCAGTGCAAACCCAGACCCATGCCTCTTGAGATATACAAGTGTGTCTCATTTCAAATAGCTTCGGTATCACTGAAGAAGAGGTCTTTCCTTCTAACGTGGCCGTGCAAAAGCAATCTAGTTACACTGAAGGCTCCATGTATTTGTTCAGATCTCAGGCTGGGAGTGATGTGGGAGAAGTTCATCAGTTTTCTTCACAAAAGGAAGTTTTTAAACGACTTTGCTCCCATAGAAGAAGGCGCTTCATTGTTTAGGACAAAATTTTAGACTTTATTTTTTTTCATAATTGTGTTTTTCACGGGAATGCCTGTAGATCTCGGTTCTCTGCACTAAAGAATTGCTAGAAAGCAGCCAAAAACCAAGGCTGCAAAAAACAGCCAAAGATTTTGAAGTGCTCAGTGCTGCTCCTTTCCTCCTTTCACTTGTGTGTGTTTTTTTTTTTTTTTTAATTAACCCCCTGCGTTGGCCAGCCCTGCTGTGCGTGTATGTAATCTGGGACGGGGACCAACTTTTAAAAATGATTTTAACTTGATAGAAAGTGAAATTTCATATGATAAATGAGGGGCTTTTCATGTTCCTGTTGTGTCTTTTTTTCCGTGAAAAGAGCTGAAGCCTTTTCCTCTTCTCTTCACTATCCCAGTGGATTAAAGCACACAGAGAACGTGGTTTATAAAGTGCTACAGTTTAGCCATTAAAAGGGAATCTCAATTTAGCGCCCTTAAGTGAAAGTACTCAGCTATTACAAAGATGCTGTTGGGAACTCAGAGGGAAATGGGGTACGTGGAGAGTCGAGGTTTCCAAGTTCTCATGTTATTATTATTATTATTATTTTTAGCGTGATGATGTATTTCTTTTAAAAGCCAGTTATTCACGGAAATTAAATTGGCTAATTTCGATTTCTCGTGCATCACTTCCACAGCAGAGGATGTTCCTCGGAAAAGTGTGGGAGAGCCGAGTCGGTTTTTTTCCTTTTCTCTCTCCCTCTCTCTCTCTCTCTCTTTTTTTTTTTTTTTTTTTTTTTTTTTTTTTTAAGATCAGCCCAAAAGTCCAAAGAGAAATGAGGTGTCCGGTATGGAAGTGCATCTCAGTCAACAGCCAGCTCCTTTTGCCGAGGCTGGAAATGGTTTTAACAGGCGGTAAAATTTCATCTTGTGGTGTCAAATTGGGGTCAGTTTGGGGTTAGCGCTCTCAGTGTCCGAGAAGGAGCTGTCCAGCTGTGTGGGGTTTCATTAAGGGCAAAAGATCCGTTTCAAGAAAAACAATACAAAGACAATCAGAGGGCTAAAGATCCTCTTCAAATCGCATTTTACAAGTGCACCAGAACAAATATGGACGCTGAAAACTATTCCCTTCAAACTCCCAAATCGGCTTCTTAGCCCTTGGAGGGAGTGAGAGAGAAAATCCTCTAAAACTTAAGAGTCTGTTTTCAATCAGCCTTTCCGAAGTGTGGCTTCTCAGTCCTTTGCTGGCTTTGAGACGTGCCTCGCTCGTTCGCTCGCTCGCCCGCTCTCTCTCTCTCTTTTTCCCCAGCCTTGCAAAAGCGGATGGCACAACAGGTAATATTTCGGATTTCAAGAATATATTCCATCGTGTATCTTAAACTACTGCTTGTGTGTGTGTGTGTGTGTGTGTGTGTGTAGTGCAAGATTTAATGCAAATAGAAAGGTTTCTGGGGGAAAACAAACTATGCTTACACGAGATCCTCTTTGCCCCCTTCGGAAATTCTCTGCACTCCTTGTAGGCAGTGCTGTGGTCTAATAGGTAATTTGGGGTAGATTTACTTTACGGTTCCTAGCATTTGTGGAAAGCACCTATTGTTAATCTGGTTTATTAAATTTGCGTGGTTTAAATCCTCTTAGCCTCCCTACATCTGTTAGAACAATTGACGCCTTACTACAGGGACAAATAACTTAAACCTTAATCTTGTTTGTAACTTTATTCAATGTTTGTTTGTTTGTGCGCTGAGTTGAAGTATTTTTGGATGATGCCATTGTATCCAGAAAGATATACTCTACATTTGCAGGCAAAATTCATAATAGATGGGCTAAGGAGACTGTGAAATAGAGTGAATTATTTTGAATATTTGAATTGGCATTTCATGTTCAACTATACTTCTAGGAAATGTATCAGATTTAAGGAAGAAAGCAACCTGTCTGTTAAAAGGTATCTGCAGGGTACAATGTAACTATGATCTTGTGGCAAAATCCCCAGAAATTTTTCTTTCCATTCTGCTCGCAAGGCGAAGCGTGGGGTGCAAATAGTACCTTTTCATTTTTATAATCGGGATTATTCCACAGTTCCAATTCCTATCTCCACAATTTCTCTTTAAGGCTCTCTGCGTTGCCTATACGGCTCGTTGTTATAACTTGAGTCAGTTTTTATTCGTCCCAATCCAGTTTGTTTCCCCTCCGACTTCCCGCAGCTGCAGGAGATTCGAGGTCCCATCTCGGATGCCCCTGTGAAATCATGCGCATTTTAGCTTCTGGAGATCACTGGATTCATTTAGCTCTTCACCCTCATCCCCCCTCCTGAAAATAATGTACTTCGCTTTTCAGCAATCTGTTAGTTTTAGAAAATCTTTCCAGTCCAGAAAGTCAATGGTAGCCCATCGCGGTGAACTTTTCTTGACCTCGACTGCGGTATGACTGCGATCTTTGGGAGCTGGATTAGGAGGAGGTTCATTTACTTACCTGTTAACTTCCTTTTAACCCTCTTTCTTCCCTCCCTCCCCCCGCTTTTTAGACCGCCGCGAACCAAGAGGGACCGGGTTCTGCACCCGCTCCCAAGCCCTACGGTCCCCCGCAGCCCGCACGGGCTCAGCCCGGCCCTTGCGGGATGCCCCTTCCCCGGCTTCGCGCTGCCCCCGCCCGCGGTGCCGCGGAGGCGGCGGTGCCATCAGCAGCCCTCTAGCGCTATCTGGCGGGGCTCCAGCGCGCTCCCGCCGCGCCGCG
>NW_020448708.1:390361-394088 GCF_003343035.1 Apteryx rowi
GGCCCGCCCGGCCCGGCGCGGAGCCCGGCGCGGCCTCCGGCTCTGCGCCTCCGCCGCTCAACCGCTCCGCGGCTTTGGGCGCTTGTCCCCCTGCCCCGCGGGGCCGGGGCCGGGGCCGTGGCGGTGAGAGGGGGCACGGAAGGGCCCCTTTTAGCCCCCCCGCCCCGTCTCGTGGGTCTAACTTGCCTCACACGCGGATGCGCGTGAAGCACTAATATACAACGAGTGCTGAGCTTTTTTACGTCGTGGGCTGGGAGGTTTGTAAAAGTGAGGACCATCAGCAGCCAACGTGCGTATTTCCATCAAAAGCAGAAAGAAAAAAAAATCTGTCATGGTTTTGTTTATAACGGCGTGCAGGCTGTTTCTATCAGGGTAGTTAAAAATCGAATTTGCATTTGTTGGAAGAAGCTTGAAGCTTTAAAAAAAAATCCATCTTTGCAATGTGACATCGTAACCATAAGGATAGTTAGGGCAAACTAAACCGCTTTAGTGCAACATCAGAGCATCCGAGAAGCCTCCAAACGCCGCTTAGAGCTTTCTCTTCTCCCTCACTCAAAATATTCACTTTTGTTCTCCAGCTGCCTATAAAACTCCAGAAGAGGAGTGCCCTCATTTTTACACTGGAGTTCTCGGTCCGGAGAGAACAATATCCTCCTATTTCTTTTGAAATGATACGGGGACACTCACCACACACGCGATCACTCGAAGCACGAATCTCCCTCTTTTTGAAAGAGCTGCCCGGCCCATTGTTTGAAGTGAGATTCAGCGCTCAGCCCAAAGAGAAAAGAAAGGAAAAATCTTAGGAGCCCGGTTTGGTAGTGCATAGAGAAAGAGCTGACAAAATAACATAGCGTGTTTCCTAGAAATATGTGATGAGTGCCCGCGGTGTGTTCCTAAAAGAGAGTTTTCTTTCTAAAAGATTCTGATAGCCTTTGTACGTCTTTCTTTTGATCCCACAAAGGGAAAGCAATATACATATATGTGTTTGTTCTCCATGCAAGAAATGCAAGGGACCGTACAACAGAATATACGGCCGGTTAGTCCTCATAATGCTTAGTTTTGCTGTAATTAATTGAAAACAGTTATTAGGTCGTCATTGGCAATAGCGTAAATAATTGCAGCAGATTTTTACTTAAAATTGACCGGTCACAGAGTGATAGATCGATTCGAGGTATAAAAATGATGTATCAAAACATCAATGTCGATTATTTGAAATATTGTAGTCGAATCTTTTTATTGCTTCATCGGTTAAGTGTCTGAAAGTGCTGTGTTCCAACATATATTTATGTTGTCAATACTGTCAAAACTGTCAGTTTTATTACAGTGAATTTGTAATACATTTCGGATTTGCTCATTTACATAAAATGCCCACCCCAGATACCCCTCCTTTTCCCCATCTCTGGAAATCTATGTCAGTTTAATCAAAGAATTCAGGACTCTTAGCTGAAGCTAAAAAGTAAAGACATTGCTCTATTAAGTCCACTTTAAACGTCCCTTTGGAAAGCTTGGGCCATTTCTAACTTGCCATAAGAGGGAATTTCCCTCCCGCCCCCCGCGCCCTTATTTCCCCAGTAGAATTTAAACACTTTGCTACCATCACACCTAGATTAAACCCTTCAGGAGAATTGGGAAACTATACAGAAAGACACAGATGATCCAAAGCACACCTGTGAATGCCGAAACCCTCCCAAAGAGAGCAACAGCCTCCCCCCCACCCCCGAACTGCACCCATGCACCACGTACGTTTGGGTACTGGTAGAAAAAAAGGAAACAAAAGGAGCAATGAATATCTGTACTCCTTTCTTAACAGCTGGGAGCCCAAATGAAAAACGCAAGTTGGAAGCAGTACTGGCTGTTTTATTCCCACCAACCCTCATTTTAAGAGGGGTTGATCCGGTCTGATTAGTCATAAGCGCCGATTTTTTATTAGCATGGTCTCGGACACCTCTCTTTAATTTTCTCTGAGAGCCCAGTTGGGGGGGTGTAGAAAAACTCAAGAATAAACAAATCCGTTTACACGCTAAACTCTCTTCGACCGCGCAAACAGTGAAATTAGTCAAGTAACTTTACTCCCCACTTCACCCCCCTGCGGGGGGGAGCTTGTTTAAAGACATTGCTGAGAAGGACCTGAGGATTGTTGTTGTTGTTATTTGTGTGTGTGTGTGTGTGTGTGTGTGTGTGTGTTTTAGGGATCTGTTTATTTAAAGAGATGCTAAAGAGAGCTCTGAGTTCACGGGGAAGAAGGAAAGGTTGGTTTGGGGAACGGCAGCGCGCCTGGCAGGTATTTTAATGACCGTCTCTGCCTTTGAACGCCTTTTATTTCTCTGCTTATTTTCATCCGGAATATTTTCCCCAGACCAGCTATGATTTCTGTTGTAATTCTTGTGTGTTTGTGATCACTTCTGAGGTAAATTGAGAAGTAAGCTGCGCAAAAGGAGGAAATCGCCCCTGGGGTTCTTTGTTTACTTTGGTTTGTAAAATCTTGCTAGGAGATGGTTTCCTCAGTGTGTGGCAAGTGTTTCTTCAAGAAATTCATCAGCCCTTCTACAATTACTTCGAGCTCTGAGGGAAGAGAGCTGCCATCACTTTCTCACATCTCAAGGTGTTGCATGGAGGAGAGAAGAAAAGGCTGGAGCATTTAATTACAATGGGGGTGGGGGGAACGGAGACTGAAGAAAGCCCTCCCAAGACTGTACCTGGAAAAGAAAACCGGCAAGGGTATATTTGGGAGACGTGTGTGCCATTTAGAGACGGGTAAAAGCACCCCATCTTCTGCAATAATTAGTCTGAACAATAAACATAATTGGAATAAAATCAGTTGGAAATTCCTGCGTTTTTAATTACGTTTCATTTTGTGGTAAGCCGTAAAATTATGAATGCCTCTCAATTAAACACTATCCACTTGTAAAGCATTTAACAATTATTCCTTAATCAGTTGGAATGTTAGCCACAAATGATGCTGTTAAACATCAAAGGGACGCCTTAGACGTTACCTTTTAGTCATAAGTAAGAGGATTAATTTCTATAATTAGAGGGGATAAATATGTGCATAAATACATCTAATTTTTTTTACACGTTCTCATCCTGTCTGGGAGAGGCGAGGATCTTTGACACTGCCTGCACCGCTAGTTCTCCCCCGGCTCCGAGGAGGCGACCGCCGGGAGCAGCGGGGTGAGAGCACCCCTCCAGGGAGGCCTGATCCTGCGCGGAGCTCCGCGCCTCTCCGCGGGGACTGGGACCCCCTCCCACAGCCACACCGGGGCTCAGGATCGGGCCCACCACGGCCACAGGACTTCAGGGTAATTTGCAGCCCTCTTTGGGTTTTACTTACTTTTTTTAACGGCACCTGGGGTCTACCTGGTGTCTTTATTCCCTCGGAGACAGTTTACTGCCCCCAAACGAAGCGCAAGATTTGAGTTGAATGCCGCAAATAAAATTAGCATGACCTTGATTATACTCTGTATGAATATCTCATTTACCTAATGACTTTATGTCACGTACGCAGAGGGTCAATTTCCTTTTAACCTTTCCCATTGCTGCAGTAAGCATTCTTTTATAATCAATGGCTGTTTGAATAATCAATTCATATTTTATGATCCCTGACAAACTCAATATATGTGTGCCTTGTTTCAGCAAAGCAGCTGGCCCTTCTCCGCGGCGCTTTCACGTCCGAAGAGTTTGCGGCGGGGCCGCCCGGCTCCACGGGGAGCCGCCCCGGGCCGCGCTC
>NW_020448708.1:394476-604959 GCF_003343035.1 Apteryx rowi
TGGGTTTCCCTTCCCTTTCTGCATCCGCTGGGACAAGGAGCCATGGGGGGACGAAGTTCTCCCAGCTCTGAAGCCAAAGGTAGGCTGCTGCCCGGCTGCCCGACCTCCGTAATGACTTCTGAGGTGGTGTCCTCGGCGACGTCGGCACGTGGGAAACCTCGAATCAATCTTTGCGTTAGATTAACCGTCCCGCTGACGTTCACGACTCCCTTACTGCCACCAGCCCCTTTTATTGCCTCTCGCAGCTGTCTCCAAACTGGGAGTCGGGAAACTTCYCCCAAAAGCATTGCCCCCAACCACAACTGCAGCGAGTAAGCGCGTGCATGAGTGGAGCGGGAGTTAGGGCAAGCTGAACTTTGCAAATGTTTTTTCTATAAGTAGCTCACATTTGCTGTGATCTATGGCGTGAGTCAGGAACTGAGACTTATTGCAACCCTGTTCCCTCTATTGGATAATTAATGCTGATTCATAGCTGTTTCTACCTACGAATGTGTGTTTCGTTTTTCTCTGCAGGGTCCATGGTTCTTTGGTATGTTGTTATTCCCTGAAAGGTAATTGCAGTTGATATTCTCTCGGGGAAGGCTCATTAGCCAAGGGCAGGGTGGCGTTGCCAATCTCAGACTCTTTCAACAATTCAATGCAAATATTTGCCCGAGAGGTTTAGTACAGTACTCCCGGCTCCCAAAACAGCCCATGGATACAGCATTTCCCCAAGAAGCTTGAGGTCTAAAAAAGAAGTGTACAGAAGTGTGTATATATATATATATATATATATATATATTCTTTTTTTCTACCCAACCAGGAAACATTCCAGTTTAAGGGTTTTTAGTTTAACCCCTCACTGCAAGTGGTCAAAGCTACACAAGAAGATTAGGTATGTTACACGGGACTCCAGGACTTCCCCTCCCCATCTATTAACAAAAGATACTTAGCACACAGCTATAGATGAGACAACAGAAAAGACATCACATTTCAAATTCCTCTGTATGTGCTCTTTTACACTCTCTTAACATTTACAAAATGCATGTCGAAAACACTTCTCAAACTGCCCACCATTACAGACCTACACTTGACTTCTTTCTCACACATGCCTGCTGTCATCTCTTTGTCTCCTTTCATCTCTCCTGCTAAATTAATTACCTTACAAACACAAGGCAATGAAACACAGGTATAAGGTAAGTTAGGGAATATGTATTAATTAATGCATATTATTTTATGAAGATGAACCCTCCACAATTGCTCTAATTTTATTTTTTCCTCTAATCTTAATTTTTCCTCTGTTGTTCATCATTTCAAAAATCTGATTTTTCCATTTGAATCTTGGCAGGCTGAGCAGGATGATTCAAAATAACACTGCAGAGGATAGGAGGGACCCACAGGAGAAAATGGTCCCCAAGGGTTGGATGAAGAGGAAGCAGAGGGGTGGCACATAGGCTCAGCAAGTTCTAGGATGTCACTGTGTTCTCCATGTTAGACTAAAAGTATCTAGGTATCTATATACATTGTGAGTTAAATGGTATATTCTCCCTGGCAGTGGTGTTAAAGGGCTGAGACTGCCCTTAATTCCAAACAACAAATTCTATATCTGAAGTGTTTGTCTAACCATCTGATCGCATTAACACACTTCCACTCACCAAATTTGTTCCCAGCACAGTTAGCCAGTAAATGCAAAGGGCAAAACTCATCTGTGCTGTATCACCACCGTCTTTAACGTTATTACATTGGAATGGAAATTGACTTAGAGCATGTTTCTGCACAGCAAAAATAGGTCCAAAAGAATAGGCACTGAGATATTACCATTTTTGACCGTCCCTCATAAGAAGGCCTGCCAATCAGTCTGTAGGCTTCGCCTATTGGGGGGAACAAATATTGAAAGGAAGTTGCGTGCAAAGCTGTGAGTCTCTGTAGACAACCCATTTTCCATGTTGATGGGCTTCAATATTCTCAGGCCCAAACGTGTGTCAAAGTCCCACTGATTCAAAGAGACGTTTAGGGGGATGAGGAGCATGGAACAGGTTCCTTCCAGATGTCTCTGCAGGATGCCGAGTCTCCCTGTGCAGAGTACTGAGCTTTCAGTTCCTACTAATAGCAAGCGTGGAAACTCACCATCCTTGCGGGAAGTCTCAGCACCAGAAGAGATCAGTTCTTTAATTCATGCTTTGATGATTCAAAGCCATGGTTTTTGTTTGACATTTTTTGAGCATTTCTCATGTTATAATTCTACTTTCTGCTTTTCAAAGTATTTTCCAGATCTATAGAAATGAACAGGCTTTTCTGTGATGAAACACAATCAAGCAATAATGTACTAATATATTTTGTCTAAAAAGTACATGCTAAATTAAAAAAATTTCCTCTTACTACTTCATATGCGATTAAAAAACATCCCAAATAGTTCTATTGATCAGAAAGCTATAACAGAAGCTTCTCTTTGAAGTAGATAAATATAAACATCATAAAAAAAATAGAAGTGTTTGTCCTGTACTCTTACCTTAAGGCCATATTATACATATACAATAAGACATATCTAGGCATGTGTCATACTGGATAATACTATTTCTTGGGTGTTTGAGGGCACACAGCTTTACCTTGGACTTCACAACAGCTGAGACATGCCATTTAACACCAAGATCCTAGCATTACTGAAAAAAAACCCTACAAAGCTGTTTATACTTAATAACCTATATATGATTTTTTTTAATTGCTTCAACTTAAATACCCAAGTCATTTTATTTCTATTATTCATGTGCAAAGTTAAAAAGAAACAGTTGAAATATTTTTCTCTTTTATGGAGAGATGATAAAAACTATTAATCTGAAATAAACTCTTGGATGAATGCAGACCCATTTTCTGGGCTCAGATCTCCTATTCCCAGTTGGGAACCCCACATTAGATCAGGGCACTACAATCAGTCCTTAGTGGGAAAGTGTTTTTTACTTGGAAATATTCACCAAGAATAGCTTAGGCAAATAGTTTTCAGCTTAAGAGTCTTTCACAGTATGTTCATTTGGGCTTATCATTTCATTATTCTTGATGTGTCACTAGTCACCTATCACACTAGCTCTATTCCCCAATAGGTTGGTTGAAATTATTCAAACAGGAGACTAAATGAATAATAAAAGTGCATAACAAATATTTCTGTCTGTGTACTGTTTTTGTTTTTTACAGTTACTCATATCAAGCCTGATTCTGCCTCCATTTCATTTGATAAGAGCAGGGTTTGGTCCGTAAAGAAAATCTCTTCACCTAATACTTGTTCAAAACAAAATCTTGTTTGCTTTAAAGTTCGCTTATATGGTCACAAACATGATCAAAACAAAAGCCATATGAAACCTGGGCAGCTGCTCAGTAAATAGAGTTTGCAGTGTGAACCCAGCAACATAAACGATTTTGCCACTGTGGGTTCATTTCAGTTTTTAAACATTATTGAAGATAATCAATTGCCTTTCTTCCCCTCCCCCTATTTAACTTCAGATCACTTCCTCTTACAAACGGCTTTTGGTATTGAAGCAAGATCATACTGTCTGATGCAAAAGCAAGTTTCTTTGTTCTGTTGTTTCCAGACTTCATCCATTGAAGAAGGTCCTGTCTGCAGCCAATATGTTCACGGTAACTGTTTGTTCCAGAAATAAACATCCAGCAAGAATCTTAGTATTTGAGAGAGGCATTGCTTTGATTATATAATCCACCATAAATGGAAAAACAGATATAAAGATCTTGGTCCTGCTTTCCTTGGGCACCTAATATTTCATCTGACATTTTTTACACCAATGAATGTGCAAAGAGTGGAATTTTGGACTCTTGGTGCTGCAAGTATTATACTTCTAGATGGATTATTTTGTTTTCTGGGAAAGGCTTCATTTTTATATCAGTATTCTTCAAGTTGAGGAGCTGTTCTATTGGATTGCATAGCTACAAAATACAAGCCAAATGAAGTACTTTTAAAATTTGATAATAAAGGACTGTGTTATCAGTGAATACTAGTAAGTCAGAGTAACAAATTCTTAATTTTTATCTAGATCTGAAGATGTGAACTGTCCTAAAGTTTAAAAATACCAGAATGAAAGGGCTTAGTCTTGATATTTTGTTCTGAACAAAATACTAAATAAAAATATTGCCTTTCCAAGGAAACATATATGTTAAATGATTTTGATATGAAACCAGAGGCAGAGAGAAGAGAGTCGGAAAGAGTTCATACACCTCATTCTCTTCTCTTGACTAAATCAGGACAAACTCCATTGAAGTTAATGGAGTTACAGTGACATAAAACTCAAGTGAGGTGAGAATTGGACCACTTGTGTTTAAATAGATGCTATTACTTTAAAAACAGAGTTTACTTCACTAAACAATCTGCAAATAAACACAAAACAAAGGGCAAATGTAGAGACATATTACAAGTAAGCGTGCATGCAAAAAAGGTAAGTGCAAATTAGATTTGAATATTCATGAGTCACAAATCATTGACAGTTTGAAATAATGCAAAACAGCTTTATAAATGAGGTTAAGGCAAGGGACATCAAAGAAAGGCATTGCTAAATCAATAGCAATTTGATTGTGCATATACTTGTAAATTGTGGTTACAGTTTTTGTGACATGGGAGAAAAATACCGTGCATGTAGTGAAGAAGGGACACATAAATATTCTTTTTGAATGTATTACATTTCTGCAATTCAGCATGTACTTGGAGACTTGCCATGTATAAAGTGACCAGACATCTTTTTTTTTTTTTTTCTTCTGAAGAGAGTTACAGTTTCCTTTGCCTATTCTCTCTCTTGTATGGTTTTGCTTAGTATGCAAAAAAAAAAAAAAAAAAAAAAAAGTTTTCAATAATACCTGCAAAGCAACATAGTAAACAAAGTAAAATAAAATAATTACTTACTTCACACGACTTCAGTAGAAGGATCACCTGCTAATTAAAGTACTGTCATAAAATCATAGCCAGTGGAGGTTATCTGCTTGTTTCAGGGAATTTTGTTCTCAGAAGTAGGAGTCAGATGAGTTGCAAGTCTCAGAGCAAATTGCTGGAGTACAAGGATTTAAAAAAATGATAGCTTGAAAGATGGCCAACCTAACCATTGAAATCAGAGCTTTCTCATTGCATCTGGCTGTAAGCATCAATAAAGTATTGGATCCTCTATCTCATTGTAAGCTCCGTGGATATTTGAAAGGGAATAGTTTAAAATGTTGATGAGTACATAGAACCAAAAGGCAAAACTGTCAAGAGTAAGATACTCATTAAAAATTACTCCAGTGTGTTTGTTTTCCTAAATATTTATATTTTGATTACTTAACACATACACTGATATATTAACTGGTTCCCTTTCTTCAATGTCCTTTGCCTCCAGTGTGATCTCTTCACTCTTTGGCATGACAGATGAAGCTTCAGTGGGTCAAGTGAAGCTAAATATATATATTTAGCAATACTGATAGCAAAACCAAGCAGGGACATCAATTTGGGAATGGTCTAGGGTACTCTGGTTCTTTAAGAAGCAGAAGCACATGACTTCTTGCAGTGCTGTGTTTAAAAGTATCCACTCACATGAATGAAGCTGGCAATTAACTCATGTCAAAACATT
The DNA here is from genome assembly GCF_003343035.1 of Apteryx rowi. Classification (NCBI taxonomy): domain Eukaryota; kingdom Metazoa; phylum Chordata; class Aves; order Apterygiformes; family Apterygidae; genus Apteryx; species Apteryx rowi. The sequence goes on from NW_020448708.1 coordinate 400,050, forward strand.
GTAGAAGGAGAAACCCAGATGTCGAATAACTTTGGGAAGGGATAACCTCATGTCCTTCTCAACCCCCTAGATGAGTTTGTCAGAAGCTGATGTGTCTCTCATGCCATCACAATATCAAAAGATACCTGTATGTGCCATGTTTAAATTCAGAGTGGTTTCTGCAATAAGTCCTTTAAATCTGTGTATTCCTCAGCATGAATAAACAGTAGATAAGTTAAAAAGAGCCACTTAGGAAGTAAAAGGCCAGATTACCATTTTAGGGACATTCCTTCTGACCTTCTCTGGGGAGAGAAATGAATCTCTCTTCAGAGTGAGCAAAAGCAAGTGTTATCTAGTGGGTATAACAAAGAGCTTGAAATCAACAGTTTCAGATTTCCTTCTGGCTCTTTCACTGACTGGCCAGGTTTATCAGAGATGAATTATATGCCTCCATATCTATGAAATGAAGCTCATAATGCATAGCTTTGTGATTCTGTGAAATGGAATTCATAAGACAACCTGAGAGCATCTGATGCAGAGGTACCAGTGTATGCCCAGCATTATTAACTTTATAATTCCTGCTCGACAGTGTCTCTAGACTCAGATGTCTGCCATATCTCTAGATTACATAATCCTGCAATTTTTGTTTGTCTGTTCATAACCTATTGCACCTTCATTAAAGCACACAATCTCCGTTACTTGAAATGAGAAAGTTACTGTCTCTTTATGTTAGAAATTGCTGTCAAACCTGCAATTGTTTGCCTAAAAGTAAAGGAAATAAATACCAAATCTTTTCTATGCTTTTTAGACTTACTTTGCACCCATCACCATGGTATCTGAATGCTGCTCAAAAGAAATGTGTTTCTCCTTCTGGATGCGCTCAGCTCAGACTAGCTGTTGCATTACTTGTGAAAATAGGTCACTGGTGTTACAGGCCAATCTTCAGTTCAGCAGAAGAATACCAAGAGCTTTCTTTTTATTTGAATGGGGAAAAAAATCAGGAATGTTTCCCTATCCTTTCTATTTTGCATCAGATCACAATTTCAAAAGATTGGAGCATGAATCTCCACAGTTCCCAGAAATCTGGTGAGTTTTATTAGGATTTTTTTTTCTAACTTCTACCCAGATTTCTTTTTCTTATCTGTTCTTTCTGGAATTTTCCCTGTGTCTCCAACAAACTGTCCCCCTGGCCATTTGTAAGCCCTTCTTTGTAGTCTGCTGACACTGACTTTTGACCTGTGACTGGGGATGTAAACTCATACAACATGTTACGTGCGACCTGAAGCAGGCAATGCAGAGAAGCTCATATGAGACCACCTGAACCCCACATCTCTGTTGTGAATCACCAAAACAAATAAGGAAAGACCTGGCTCTCTGTATGTGATCTAGATTCATACCAAGGATGCTCCTTCCCAGTTTCAAGAGGGCAAACTCTCTCTTTTGTGAGGAGGATTCTGTGTACACACTTTTTCTGCTTCATCAACTATGCCTGCCAGTGTCACCCCTCCTCTCCTTCCCTTGTGCCAGACAACAGGGGCAGCAGGTAGCTCATACCAGGACCCTAACTGCAGTAACTGGCTTTTGAGCTTCACATGCAGTGTTTCACCTTTGGCTGCATTTTGGGGAAAAATATATTTCTATTCTATGTCTAGTCTATTTTTCCTTCTATTCCCACTCTACACCAGGTTTCTTTGGGGAGGAGGCACAAAGCCTTAATGGTCTCCATGTGTCTCCCGAGGCAGTTTCCACAGACTCTTTCCTGAGTGGGAATTGGTCTATTCAGATTTGAACTATTCAAGTCCCTTGTGGGAGAGGGGAAGGGTTTAACAGAGGGGCTCATGACCATCTCTCCAAGGTTTCTGCCTACCTGGGTAGACATTCTTCCTGAAAACTCTCAAAGATTGCTTTTGTGTGTTGTTTCCTGGGTGAGGGAGCAAGAGCAATGAGCCAGGCATAAGACAAGAAGACAGCATAGCTACTTCCCCCACCTCTCCACTCCTGCCTCCCCTCCGCAGTGAGTCTGTGGTTGTTCTGGGAAGCCCTGTCTCCCAGCAATTGTGCTGGGATTTTTCCATGGGACTTTGATAAGAATCCAGGAAGAAAGAAGGAGAAGGTAAGTTCTAAGACCAAAACCGGGTCTCCAAATCATCTCTTCCATACAACAGACTGTGGAAGGGAAATGAATACGGCTGTCCCAACATTTTTGTACCTAGTGAAAGGAAGAATTGCTAAGGAGAGCAAAGCAGGAGGGATAGCTCCAGACAGGAGCCATCAAACACTATGATCAGGCAGCAGGTGAACCACTAGCACCTAGCTCCTATAATATAAAGTCCTAGCTGAAGTGTCAGGTGGAGACAAATAAAATGGTGTGAGCTGTAAAATGCAAACCTTTAAGGCTGATTCACCAGGAGCACTCACTTTGAGATGATGGCAGCGCAGTGTACTCCTGAGGTACTGAGGGCCTGAAAGTGAGGTTTTTGCACAAATGTGCATAGTGATGCTACTGAAAACAGTGCTGTTGCACTATTGCTACAGTAGAATAAATAGAAGAAAAGTGAGTAGAAATCAGATCCTAGAGCAGGACCTCATTTTGTAATCACCCATATCACAAAGCAGCTTGCCTTAAATACACAATTTACCTACAAGTTCTCCTTCGTTAATATAAGAAAATAGATCTGCTTTTGGGAGATATGTGTCCTATCATTTTTTTACTACTAAATTTCATCCAAAATGTTAAAGCTTTTGAAGTAAAAAATAATTATATAATACATTTTCTCTTTAGAGTGAATCTGGTAATTGCCAAATCCTAGTTGTCAATACAATGATTAGATCATGTTTGACCCAGACTTCACATGTGCCAACAAGTAAATTTATGTCCTTCTGTTATTTCAAATTAGAGGAGATAAAGACATAATCCTCACTGGATCAACTGGAAACAAAAATGCTTTACCTTTTGTTATTTTAATGCCATCTGTTAAAATAAACTAAATGCCAAACTTACTACATACACAGGGCACCAGAATGGCTTTTTGATTTGGCTTGTATATTTCAAGGAACACCATGCATTTCTATATACTCTGACTTCTTTACATGAATTATTATGTACTGCAAGTGACATCTACTGGAGAAACCAGAGGTAAATACCTACTCTACAAACTTTTTTACTATTAAAACGGCCTCCCCTCTAGGAAATACAGCTATTATTTAATAGAAACCTTGCGTTTGTGCCCATCAAAATGCAGTTACTTAAGTACTTTAAGGATGGTTAAAGCAATACTGTAAGACTGTCTTTTTCATACTACAGAAGACTCTCTTGATTTATAGTTAAGCTGTAATACCATATTTTTTGTAGATTTACAATAAAAGACATTTTGAAAGTAACAACTGTTTGATCATAGTGCATAGTCATGCTGGTGCTATAAAATTACTCAGGACATATTATAAAATATTCCCCAAAAGAAAATGTGGCTAAAGTTTCAAGTTTCAACCTTGCTTGTTAACAGATGTTATACTTTAACAGAAATTTGCTTGAAGGCCCAKTGCAGAACGATACTGTTGTCAATGTACTTTATGTAGAAAGTCTGACAGTATGTGCATTTTTAACACTACCTACTGGTTGAACTTATTTGCTAGGACACATATTCATAAATATCCGCATTGCATTAAAACACTTGCAATCTGTACTTGTCAAATATTGCATGAGTTTGGTGCATAAGAGCWGCATGTTTCAAGAAATTTTATTCTTTCAGTGAAATATGATAAAAATCCAGAATACTGGGAGCGATGCAGAAGGCTGGGAACTCAAAGACTCATTGCCACTCAGAGCTTGGGAGTGTCACTACATCTTAATATAGTTTCTTAAGTTCTTGCTTAAAAGCCAGTTCAAGTCCTTGAATAGATGAAGCACCAAACAATTCAAACTGTTCTTACTTGAATCCAACACAATGAAGTCTGTGCAACAGTTCTAGTTACTTTTACAATTGGGTTAGCAAATTACTTCTAATACCACTGACAATTTGGGAAAAATTTCCCTAGTGTAGTCCAAAACCCTAGGGTTTCAATGTGTATTCCCCTCCAAGTGTGGGAAAGAGTTTCTGAGCCAGAGATCAGTTCAGAAAGCAAATCAATAGCTAGCATCCATTTAAGGATTTGTTTATCTAATGCTGATTTTAATTTAGTTGTAATTTCCTCCATCAAATGTATATTCCTGTTATTTTATAAGGAAAATTTCATTTGGAAGGTTAGGCTGTAACACAGTGAAAAGGAATATCCTTTAGTACAGCAGTCAAAAGAAGATATATTTGTCCGTTTGGAGCAAGTGCAGGAGGAGAGATACCAATAATATATTAAATGAGATTAAGTGGATAATCTGTATGTAATATGTCTAGGCCTGACTGTCCCCTCTAGCAGAAGAAAACCTAGGGAAGAGGCTAAGGGGAAGATATTTCCCAAAGGATTTCCACATAGCAATGCCTCCTGAATTGTTAGAGCACAGGAGAGTCTCGCCCTTTCCTCTGCTGCAGAATGGGCTGTGGGAATGACTTGCAGACCTGCTGGATTCCAGAGGCCAAAACCATCTGTGTGGAGATCCTACATGCTCACCTTCGCTGGAGGCTCTTGGCACTTTGCTCCATCCTTTGGCAGTGCTCTTGCATCTGTATTCATTTCTGAAGCTTGCCTAGACAGTGGCTAGCTCCTGGGATTCTCATTTTCCACAATAACTATCATGGATGAAAGATATGTTTCTCCTTGCCCTAGTGTCACACTTTGTCTCTTCCTGTTTGCTTCCTTCCTTACCTTTCTCTTTAGGAGCCCTTGGATTTCCAGAATGTCCACATGCAGTCTTGAGAAAGAGGGATGATGCAAAAAGTGATTCATAGGAAGAATCATGATCCAAGTATGTAGTCTTTTCATCTTTAGTCATGGATGTATAGCAAGGGTTTCTATTAATAGCCTTTAGATTTTGGATATAGAACTGGGAAGATTATCACAACACCCAAAATAATGTTGATTTTAAGGATGAATATTGCCTATATGTAAAACTGTGAGGCTGTGGGTTCAGTCAACGAAACTGGACCTCAAGTTTTGGCTTAGGCGTGTAATTCATAGTTTACAATGTCCTGTCTTGTCTTACTTCTGGTTAGTAGAAACTGCCAGAAATTCATTCCTGCTGCCTGTATGATCTGGAATTTGTCCTTCAGAGCTTAGACTGAACTCTTCAAAGAGGTTTCAATTTCTGACCTAAGCAAAGCGTTTCAAAAGTTAAAATTAAGTTTCACTATCATCTTCTAAGCAGTGCTTGCCAAATGCCTTACCAATATCTAAAATAGACATACATTTTTAGAATTTGAAAAGGGCACATATTTTAAAAAATCAGCCCTGCACAATAATCCATCTTTTTGCTGTAATAAGGCTTCAATCATTTCTGTTCAGCAATTTCTTTTTTCTTATTTTCTCTAACAATGGCTAAATATAGCAGTTGCAGAGGTGAGAATGTAAATTGCCCATTGGAGAACTGTTTCTGATCAGATTCTGCTTTTGCATTTTGGTGCATTTATATTAGTGTAAGGGAAGTGTAAAGTGGTCAAAAAAAGGGTAAGTATGCGATAAGAGGTGAAGTAGTACTACCTACCCAGTTTTGGCATTAAGAAGCTATGCAGAATGACTGTAATGAACATACTAACCATCTGAAGGGAGAATGTGTCAAGAAAAGCAGCTAACTGGAGGATGTATGATAAAAACACCTCCATGATGGTGACAGTGAAAAATAATTCTTAGAGGTGAACAGAAATGTTCTGTATGTCCCCTCACACATATCGTTTGACAATAGATAACAGGCCAAAGCCTCCTGACTACTACATTTTATCGCAAGGGACTATATGGCATTTGATTATGTGTGTCTTGACTTCTGGTGTAAGGAACACGAGTGCTATTTCCTGTGGTTTTGCATGAGACATGTGGGAGCAAGATTACATCTTTCATAAGCTGCCAACCTGACTTCACAGAGTCTTGAAAAACATGTCCTCTGGGGAGTGTCCACAACCAAGCTGGTGTTCTGGATTGCTGTTTGCTTTCTGACCTTTAGATTAGCAGAGCTATGTTAGAAGGTATTTGTAAGAGTATATGTGTCCATCCATCTGCCTAGTGTCTCTGCATCTAACGTGGCTGCTGTGCATCATTTACTCTGCTTGAGGGATACAGTATCTTTTCTCTCTGATATGGCCTTCATTTCAGAGGGTTTAAGATAAGAGAATCCTAATTGCGATGTGGTAGATTAAGAAGATTCCTATCTAGACAGAGCACAGCCATTTAGAAATCCCCCTGAAAATCCATTTGGATAATCCAACAATAAGAGAAACTGGTTGATGAGATATAACATCAGGAGAAGCTGCATTTCCATATAACATCTACATCTGCAGTTTACCTCAGATTCATCTTCTTTCTTTGGTGAGATTAATTTGACCAAAGATTATAAACTGGTTTCCAGTTAGCTTTAATCTTCCAAGATGCAGCATTTGAGTAAGTATCCAGAGTTCATCTGCTTGCCAGAAGCTTTTTAGAAAAGGTCCTGAAGCTCTTTCTTCTGTATCTTTGGACTGAAAATTTCCCAAGAACATGCTTTCTCTTGAATCTTCTGACATTTCCATTTTTTAGTTCCAGCCAGAAGTACTGTAAACACAGCCTTTCTCATGATGTTTAGCACTCTCATACTCCTAAAAGAGAGAGCATATTCTGTGGTGAAAAAGAGATGCAACCTTGTCTTTAAATATGTCACTGTATCTTTCAATGGCTTCAGAGACACTCTGAGTAAGAGGCTGAGACAGAATAAGATCCTGGTGGATCCAACACAGAAGTGATCAAATGAGTGAGCAGGTCCTCTGAATACTCATGCAGAGAAACTCTTCAGTCTTTGCCCCAGAGAAGTGTCAGTATCTCATAATGTACGGTATCTAAAGAGTCTATAGCAAACAGGTGACCTTTATAAGTTGCCAGTGTAGATACACTTTAACATTACAACTATTTCCTATCATAAGAAAAATAAAGCATATTAAGATGAAAAGCAGTTTACAAATAACATTTCCATATGCTTTAATGTAGTTGTATAAATAACCACATATAAAAAAATGCAGATTCTTTTACATATATCATTTCTTAACCAGTTTTCGGGAACAAATACAATAAACATTTCTCAGAGATATATGTGTCTGGCATACTGTGAAATCAGTTGTACTCCTGAATCTCTCCTTTTATGTTACTTATTATTACTGAATGTTATTAATGAAGCAGGATGAAACTTGCTTATATACAAGGACCTGAGGTTCCAGTATGTAAGCAAGGTTGCTTACAAATTACATCATGCTTTTTACAAGATGTTATCACCAGAGACTCAGAAATTCCGGACGTAATTTAAAAGTAATTAAAATATTCATTTCATCAATACTGACAAACCTACTTCATTTTCAGAGTTCTAACATGAGAAAAACAGGTAATTATCAAAGTTTCTGCATGCTGCAAAGAGGCCTGTTGTTGCTAGAAACCCAATAGTATTTTGTGTGTAGAGAAAAAAAGTGCATAAAATATAAGGAAACTTCAAAAACTCAAAGTTTTATCAAGTGATTAAGCTGTAGACCCCCAAAAGGTGATTATATATTTTTTTGCTTTGCCATAAATTCCATAAGTAATGTCTTTACATAAGTAATATCCATAAGTAGTATCTTTACGGGTGACCACTGTGTTCCTCATTAGTTGAATAACCACACTGCAATATTTTGGCTCTGCCTTTTGGAATTGCCCTCATGACTACAGATGCATTTGCTGAAAGCTGTGAAAATCTATGGCTATTCACCTCCTTTCTAGAAGAAATAAGTACAAGCTGGGAGCCAGGACTTCCGGGCCTGCCACTGTTTTGTTCTATGGCTCAGAACTAGCCACATTCCTTTTTTGTCTCAGTTTTCTTGTCTGTGGAAAGGGAATTACAATATTTTTCTCATAAGATGCCATAAAATAATTAATGAGACAGTATGGAAAAGCTCATGAAGAAATTAATAATTTGTGCATTCTATGTAGGGTCTGGATGGCAGGATCGTAAATTAGGCTGGGACCCACACATGGAGTGGAAAAGACAAAAAGAATTATAGAACAGGAGCCTCTTTCCAGCCAAAACACAAAGTGGGCCAGTAGTTTTGTGAAAAATGCATCATAATGCATGAACATGAAACAACACAATGTTGCACTGGCAAATTTCCTTCTGGCATGTCTGTCTTGCGAGGCACTTTCAAGTATTTGACTTTACAACCATATATAAGATTCTACATGTCATTTTTTATTTCAGTTTATCAAGAACTGGACAACTATAAAGGGTCAAGAAAACTTGGAATCAGAAATCCAGTATGAGCATACCTGTTACATCCATTCCTGTACTAAAACAGCCTGAGACATTTTTATAGTCAGATCCTCAATTGGTGTGAAAGGGTAAAACTTCACTGAAGTCAATGGAGCTGCATCCAATTTAACCTGGCTCAGGACCCAGCCCCTAATCCCTTAACAAGATTTTAATGTTAGCCATGTGATTTCCCATCTTAAAATTCCTGCAGGCAAGGCTTGGATTGTTGGATTGAGCAAGGGTATGCTGGGGAAGAAACCTAGAGAATCAATATCCTTCCTTCCTTCCTTCCTTCCTCCCCTCCCTCCCTCCTCTTTCCTTCCTTCCTTCCTTCTTTCTTTCTTTCCCTATTGCCGTTCTCTATGCCATCCTACTCTCTAGAAACTTAATATTCATTTGGAAATAAAAAATACTGTTGCAGAGAAACCCCTGAAGCTGTGAAATGGAAACTAATTAGTTCTGTGTTGCATTCTTGTATCTAAAGCAGCTCTGGAACATTTTGTTTGTGCAGAATAAATCATTAACTCACACACCTGTTAACAAAAAAGTCAAGATTCTGAGATCATCAGTCTTGGACTCATGGGTTTCAGATGCTTGCCTGTTGTGCTTGGTCAAGGATGTATCTGAAATGACAAACCTGACAAACCCAACAGTGCCTGCCAGCCCTTTTGCTTTTCTAATTCAAGCTCTACCAGTACGCATAACAAAGGGAAAGCATACATAGAATGACACCAGCTTCTTGCCAGATTTACAAATACAAAAGAGAACCTGAAATTTAGAAAATTAAAAGAAACAAAGCAAAACATGAATTACTTCAAGGCTGGAACAAGTGGAAAAGATCATCTAGGTAAAATAGTCCAATGCCTGACACGGAAAGCTTGTCTTCTGTAAACTCCCTCAAGGTTTTATCCAGCCTTCTTTGAAGCACATGTAGACACGAGGCATTAACTACCTTGAAGGTAAATTTTCCATTCATCTCATTGTCCCTGTGACTTGCATCTTATTTTTAATTTTTATACACACTTTTCTTTCCCGTTTTGGGCCATTGTTCCTTAACGTGCCATTTCCAGCCTCAGCTAATAATCTCTCCCTCTTTTTGGACTATTGCCGTTTAAATGTTTAAAGACAGTTATCAGAGCTTCTTTTCCTTATGCTCTAAGCGTGAAGTTGCCTTAGCCTCTCACAAAATAGATCACACCTTGTAATACTTGTTTCTGTCATCATTTCCTGGATTCTCTCTAAGACACTTGCTGTGCATACTGAATGTAACAGCAGATGAATTTATTTGCAGAAGGGTAAAGTAACAAAAAAGTGGAAGTAGATGCTGTATAAATTGATTTCTTCAAATAACACAGAATTTGGCTAATGACAATAAAGAGAAGAGTACATCAAACATTAGCAATAAGCAAATCAAAATCTTAATTCCTATCTGTTTTATGAATAGTTCTGCTACTTGTGCAACATCATTAAATTGAAACCTCATGTCCAATATGTTCTTATCTCTCACTCCAAATCTTTTCCACATTACAGTTCTTCCTGCAGAATGTTCCTTTGATTTTATGCCAGATAGTATTTTCCTCCACGTGTATTATTTTACATTTATCCACATTAAATCGTATTCATTTTAATGCTTTCTAAGCTCCTCTGATGTTAGCTATTTCCAGTCCTTCCTATTTTGGTATCATCTCTAAATATATTCATTGTACAATTTCCTTTCTCTTTAAGATCAGTAGGGTAAAAACATTACTTTAATGGCTTGATTTTCAAAGATGCTGAGCACCTGTCTCTCCCACAGGCTCTATTTGTACCTGTGTACAGAACTGAGCAAGTGAAGTGACTTTTTTGGTTTGATGCTGGAAAAAAAAAAGAAAAAAGATTCCTTCTGAGTCAACCCCAAAGTAAATCATTTTTATTTTTCTTTCTGAAATGCAAACTGAAAAATATTTATTTTGGATTAGCCMAAGATTCAATCTAAAGCAAAACATTTTGTTTCATTTTTCTTTAAAGAAAAGCTATTTCCTTCAAAAATTAAATATAGATGCATTTTGAAGTGAAATACAATTTAAAGTAAAAAATTAACTATTTTATTTTTTAGAAAATGGTTAGGTGAAATAAACCTTTCTTTTTTTCTCAGTCCACGGCAATTCATGATAAAAGTCATGAATTTGACATGAATTCTCACGTTGCTTTGTTTCATTTCATGTGCACAATGCAAGGGCTGATTTAATTTGATCTGGGAAAACCAGGTATTAAAATCACAATCAGTTCCTGAACTGATAGTTAAAAATTAACTGTAGGAAGCTCCATTTCTAGCTGCTCATCCAGGAGCTATGTCACGTGTGCACTGCTCAGCTGGAAATTTCTCTCTCCTCCCAAGCTGGGCCTCAAAATTTCTGCTTTGGCCATATTTCTGTTCCCAGTTCTTGCCTGGCCCTGACCTGAATATGTGTTTTTAGTGAAAAAGTAAGAAAGAAACAATTTTGACAAGCTTTTTTTGCTGTGGAAAATTCAGACTGTACGCCACTGCTGCTACTGCAGGGCGTACAGAAATTCCCCATTGCAGCACTGGTCCCAGAGACACTGTGCCTCAGGCAGGGAGAATTTGCTGTACCTGTTACCCATCACCACTAATAGCTGGAGTGGGGGGACGGTGTCTGGATCTGCCATCTTCCCATATGATATCCAGCAGCACAAGAATCCTACGGTCCTTTTGAACTGGAAGTAAAGGATTAAGATTTTTACCTAACCACAGCTCATAGACACCAAAAGTGGATGGAAAAAAGAAATACTTTCCTGTCTCTATTTATGCAGGTGCTCCTATTAATCACTGGAAGATAATCAATTTGGTATGGGCACCAAGTTTTTATCTGTACAGAACATTACTTTCTATTTCGTTCCAAACTCATGAAGCAGAGTAATACTAAAAATTGCTCTTAGTTTAGCATAGAGAAGAAAAAAGCCAGACTCCCCAACAAAATAAAATAAAATAAAATAAAATAAAATTGAACCTTGCTTTTAACATAGAGGTGAAAGCTGTATCGCAATTGATAGGTCATTTATATAAAGGTATTTTGGACAATGGCTACATGGTGGAATGTTCAGCTTAAGCACTATCCCAGCACTCTCCTACCTACAATTAAAACATTATGCCCTTTACCTGCATGACAAGATGGGTTTTCAAAGACCTCTCATGGGAATCAAAACGGTAATTATCCATTCATCAGGCTCGAGAAGTATGAGCTCTCATTTTTATATAGAGCTCATTAAAATAGATTTGGAAGATAAATGCAAATATATGAAGAGGTGGGAAGAATCCCTAGGTAGAGAGATTTCATTCAAACAGTGGTCTGTAATTTGGCACAGAGCAACTACTTCTCCAATAAGTGTTATTAAAAGAAAGTCAAGATAAAATTTTAGTTAAAGTTGTGCCTTACTTCTTCATGCATTATGAAAATGTATACAGGATTTTCTGAGTCTAGTTGAAGAGAATGAAGAGAGGAATAAAAGAACTTTCTCTGTGTATGGTGAGAATGATCTTATAAACCAGCCTATGATCCAATGTCAGCAATGAATTCTGAAGTTACATTATTATCAGTATTAGGATGCCTCATCAAACCCCTATTAAATTTGGGTGACCTTCAGTGAGAAAATATCTGTCCAATTAAATATTTTGGGTCTATTTCATTGACTAGATCTTTTGGTCTGCTAGGTCATGACAGATGACTATCAGAGGACGGCAGTAAAGATAGCCACAAGTGTCAGATACTGGGGTTGATCTGCATTGATGCAGACACCTTGGCCCTTTGTTTAGCAGATATATTGCCCACTCCCTGATGCTGGTACAGCATTATACTTGGTCATATATTCTCTAGTTTTCTGTTCAGACTAGTTTTAAATTTCTTGTGTACTGGGCCTTCCTTTTTTCAGCCTCTAGAAGATATTTTTACTACGCTCTTGCTGCAGAGAAGTTATACCTTAAAAATAATACTATGAAGCCTTAAATACGGAGCATTTTAATTTCTCAAATTAATAACTGGACTTCAAAAACGAAACAACTCAACATTTGGCCAGTTAGAGCTATCTCATATAATCTTAGATGTTTATCCTCAGTTCGTATACAGAGTTATTCATACAGAAGAATTATTCTTGCTAAAGGCAAGGGCAAAATTCCTTTAGATTTAATAGATTCAAAGTTTTATATATTTAGGGCCATAAGAGATTATAATCATCTGTTTTACTGTAACATAAACAAAAGTGCTGCCTAATTTTTGCCCTATGCTCATAATATCTGTTTGAGCTACAGTGCCTGTGGGAAAGATACCCAGTTTTGTTTTGAAGATTGCATATAATAAGAATCCACGGTATCCTGATAAATGATTCCAATGTTTAATTAATGTAGCTTTTAAAATATATTTCTAATTGGAGCTCGCATAGCATCAGCTTCCACCTAACTACGCCATGCCTTTTTGTGCTAGGCTAAAATCCTTTCTATTGTTAGAAATACCTTTATCATGTTGTTCCTTGTAGACTGTAATCTAGTAATCTGTTATATTTTGTCTTCACTAAACAAACAGATTGATCTTTATTCTGTCTGACTACAACAGGTGCAGATATGTTTAACAATCAAACCTGTAATACCATCACAAAATGAGATGAAGATTGATTGTTTTTTACACAACCACATTCCCCTACGTTATGCTATCACCATTAATTCTTCACTGGTTACGTCACATTATTACCATTATTCAGGTCAGAATTCATATCAGCTACGTAAGCTAGAGCCACATAGGCTTTTCCTTTTGAAATACTGGCACATTAACTTCTCCAAGATTTATTAAAAGTCAACAGCACTGCTTCATAAAGTTTCTTAGTCAACTTTCTTTGGTGTAAAGTTATTAAATACTAAAGATATTTAATAACTTCTACTTAATGTCCTCCCTACTTGCTACCAATGAAAAGTATTCCATTTTTACTATAAAATATGAATGTGTCATCATTACAAGACACCAATATTTGTTGAATACTTCTTCTACTTCTGCATCATGACTGATAATTTTACATTCTCATTGCATAGTAGACTTCTATCACTGATAGATACTATTTCCTCTGATATATTTAAACAACCATTTTTCTGAACACTGTGGGACATAGATTTTTTAGAAATTTCAGTTATTTGCATTCTACTCTTGCTGATTTTTATTTACTGTGATCAATGTCTCATTTTAATCCCATAACGTATTTATTTCAAAAGTATTTCTTCTTTCACCACTTCTAATTGGGACAGTTTTCAGTTTTGATCTAAAGAAACCTTGTTTTGTGGCTGAACACCTTTTTTTTGGCAATTCATCTAATATTTTTGAACAGTTCCAAATTATCATTTACATCTGTCTTTTATAAACTACATTCTCTTCAAATCTGTTCAAAGCCGGTTTTGGCAGTATCTCTGTGTATATCTACTGCAGCAAGGGTCAGCCACCCACAGCATGAGTGATAAATGCAGAGGTTTTGAATGTCACATAGCATGGCCTAGTGCAATGCCATGATCAATGAGTCATGAGATCCTGAGAAAGGTAGTGTTTCCCAATTCTTAGTTCCTACTGAGTTCTGAAATCAGCAAGAGCTGGGAGACCCTAATTCAAACAGAGACAAGACAAGACGGAAAGAAATTGCAGGCTGATATATCACTCCTGAAAGGCTGCTGGCTGTTTTATTACCAGATGAGACTACAGTTTGTCTGCACATAAAAATGAAGTTAGACTGTGCCCTCTACTACCTGGACAACTATCAGCAGATCATTCATTAGCCATAAGAACAAAGTTTCTCCTAGATCTTTCTTGAATTTCTTTGAATACTTTCTTAATTTGAAAGTTATCCAGAGATTTCAGAGACTGCAAGGATATTTTACAGGTAAAACCTCCTGCATACAGTCCCTGATTAGCATCCTCTATAAAGCAATTTTTCTGCCTTGCCATCACAGATAGATTTTTAAAGAGCTGTTCATTCTCTTCCTAAATTCAATCTCGTAGCCTACTGCTGACTCCTGCATCACTATTACATCTCATGATTTATCATTTAATATGTTGATCAATAAGCATTCCAAGCCCCTTTTTTCTATATTGTCAATAATTTTCAAGCAGATAATGCTGTCTTTAGAGTACACTATCCCCCTGCCTGTCCTTCAGTCTCCCTCTCTTTCCTAACAGGGTACAGCCAGTGATTTTAACATTCCAACAGTATGAATCATTCTATTAGATGTTGTATCAATCATATATAATTGCTCCCTATAAATTAGTATATCTAACTCACTTTGTTTATTACTCAGACTAGGATTGGCAATTAGGCAACTAAACTTTTTTTCTTTTTTTTTACATCTCTTCGTACCTTAATTCTTTATAAGCGTTCTGTTTTGAATGAAAGTTACATGTCTGAGCATATACACTGTGCTCTAGCCGCAGGCAACTTCCCTTTAGTTGTGAATGTAAAGCCTTCCCAGATACTTCAGCTGGCTTGACACAATATGTAAGACCATAAGTGTGTGTGCATGTATGCTGTCTACTGGACAGGGTTCCATAATTACTCAACTGTCTTCTGGCATGTTATTTTTAGAAGTTGGCTTATAAATCACAGTAACATTAAAGCTTTTTCTTCAATTTAAGAGCCAGGAGTTTTCTTCTCTTTATCAAGAAAAAGTCATGCAGGTGTTGTGAAAGAATTATTACATTCTGTTGGTCAACACACACATTTTTATTTAGGTCGTTTCAATTTCTATACAAACATAGGACTAATGAAGAGTTTGGGAGTGGGATGATAAAAAAGAGAATGAGAAATTTAATACCTCAAAATGCAACAATGGACTTGGCTTCTGACAATATGCTGTGAGTTTTAGTATATTACAAGAGCAGCATAAATATGCTGAAACATGCTCAAACATATCTATAGATGAACATACAGAGCTTTTTAGCTTCCAGGCTGCCAACATTCTCAGTAGTTGGCTCCATCTTAAGACAGCTTTACATTGTTAAAGCTTTCCAAGTTTATAAATATCTTGGAATCCATGATGTCCTGCCAATTTCCTTCATTTTCATTCTAGACATCCGTGGTTTCTGGCATAAGACTGGGTGTATGAACTGAGGGTCTGTCTACACATATGTAGGTATCCATACTCTTCTACCATCTACATTCATATATACCCCAGTAATATGTACTAAGCCTGGGCAGACCAACTCCCCTGAAAGTGTGGGTAAATTGCATCCATTTTGCAGCTTGGATATAATTTGCTAGGACAACCTGGGCTAATAGTAACCTTTTCACTTCACTAGTAACCTTGTGCTTACAGTTACCTATATCTGTACCTTCTGGTCCTTCTACCTGCTTACTTTGCACTTCCTTATTTTCTGGAATTTTACGGCCATGCTATTTTCTCTCCCTGCCTGACGTTTAATCTTTCAGTTCTCATGAGCACTGTTCAAGTACAGACAGAGCAAATCCATGCTCCTTCTGCCAAACCAAAGATTCCCTCCTCACATGCAGTTGGCTAAGCAGGGAGCATACCAGGATTCGTGTTCATTTCTGGAGGGGTTATTCATATGAGTATGGTTTAGCATAAAAACATATGTCATCACTAGGCAACTCATGGCATTGACACACCACTGGACTAAACTGTGTTGCTGAGTGTAGATCAAACACTTTCAGCAGCTTTTTGTGAAACTGAGAATGAAAATGCAAGGTTCAGCAACTTACCAGTGTGCTCTGGGGTATCAGATCCATGTAGTCTGTGTGCTAACCTGTGTACTCTGGGGTACCTGTGCTCTGGAGTACTTGACCGCAGTTTTGCAGTGTCTTGACTTGAGTTTGCTATCCCCCACGATCTGTTCTGCACCCAGCTGACTGATATGCAGAGAAAAGATGGGATGATACTGAACAGAAATTCCAGGAACAGCTTGCAGTCATCTCACTGCAGGCTTGCTCACAGCCTCACAGGGTCAATCCCCTGAAGTAGATTACCTGGAAGATATCTTGGATGAATCTCTGAGCACCTGTAGCAGAGGGAACTCACATAGGCAGCGGCTTACTACATCTGTAATCACCTAATTTTAAAGGGAAGGTGTTTCCCATGTTATTGCTATAAAAGATGTTTATGAGTTGAAATATGTTCAGCATGGCAGAAGTTATGCAATTAATTTTTATAAATCACTTGTTATCACCTCTTTGTCTATCCTAAACACATGTGACAAAGTGGACATCAAGCCTAGAAGGACGTTCACATATACGAATATTGCATATTTCAAAATGCAATTCTTGTAGGGTTTAATACTGATAGAACATCAGTCTTAGCAGGAAAAGAACAGACTTTTGTGAATAGCAACAATTTTTGCTCCAGTGCTACCAACTGCTTGCCAGCAGGATTTAAAAGTCCCCAGAATGTAAAATATGGAGTCTCTGCTGAAGTCCACAGTAATCAAATTCATCTTTCCTGCTCCATCATCTCCCTGAGGTCCTGTGTGGCACTGGTAAAGGGAATGGTGAAGTTCTTTTCTTTCACTATCTAGTTCAGCACTTCCTCAGTGTTCCTTTTTTTGTTTGATCTGAGACAGTGATGCTTTTCAGGCATTAGAACAGGTCAGTCTCATCATCTGGTATGACAATCTACATATCTAATCCTTTCATTGATACACTGTTATCTCCTGTAAATCTCCTGCACATAAGTTGATGTAGGCTCAGTAACATCTATTTTTCATTCTGAACCTTCTAATATCATGATATCTTTAAGATTTGGCTAATAATACAAAAACGAAAACAGAAACAAAAAGACCTCAGCTCAGGCCAGACACAATTCTATACTGGAAAAGGTGGGGTTTTGTTTGGACTTAACCTTCTTTTTACTTCAACAATGCAAAACCCAGATTTTCAATTTTTCTGCATTAAAACATTTCTTTTTGGCTTCTCTTTTCTTGTATTGGTAGGTGTGTTTTGGAGCAGCCATGAGGGTGAGGCTCAGCAGTGACCCAACTCTATGTGGAAGATGGCATGACTACAAAACTACCTGGAAAAAGGGAGGACCAGAAGTAGCTCTCTGGGCTAAAGCCCTGGGTGGCATGAAGCACAGAAAGGCTGATGAAAATATTCTACAGACAGATACAAATACAGGAAAGGGGGGTATGTTTGGATGGACGAACACACTGAGCTCTAACAGCTTTCCAGTTGTGATCTGCTTGAGCTGTTATATTCATCTGTATCAATTAGTCAAATAATCTTTTCCTTTCCTTTGTAATAATGGCATTTCAGAGGAACAGACATGCATAAATTAAGAAATCAGGTTTAATTTAAAGTGAAATCCTCTAAACACACCACTGCCTTAATAAAACCCCCCACATAAATAGGTAGTATCTGCATTTGGATAAATTAATATAAAACTGGTCTTCTTCACATAAGCATTCCCCCAAAATAAATGCTTATAATTACTAGAAACTTAAAATGCATACAGCAAAAGTAAAACTTAAAAAAATGAGCACAGCAGTCATATGTAATTAATTAGGCAATACATATCTTCATATCTTATCACATATCTTCCTGTATCTTTCCCATCACATATCTTTCCCATCTATTACTCATCAACATCAAACTATGTTGACAGGATGTGGGCACAGACAGCAGCCAATCTATCCTTTGCTTGCCTTGAATCTATGTCAAGGTGGATGCAAGGCTGCGACAGAATACATTCAGGATACCTGTACTGGGCTAGCAAACTCGCTGTCCTGGGTCCACCCCATGACTGGATAATTACCATTAACCTCATCAATACTGCGTACTGCATAGCAGGTCACAACCATACAGAAGGCATTTGTCACTTTGGCATCCAACAAAYAATACCAGTGGCACCATATTACCTTCAGCCTGTCAAAGACACTCTTATAAGTGCCTTTTTCAGAACAGTTTTAGGACTTACTTGCATTTAGGTGAAAAACTTGCTGTGTCAGTGACCATGACATAAACATATTTCTCTTGTTTCTCTCTCCCCTGAGCTGAACCTAAAACTGAGTGAAGTCAATGAGAGCCCTTCATTGACTGGGGTAGGCTGTGGTTCATGTCCCGGGAGAAAACTCCTGACATTTTTAGGGAAAAAAAAAAACTTGTTCAGACATTTGTACTTTAAAAAGGGTGACCTTCATGGTTCTTTACTTGATCTGCAATAATTCAGGCATCTATTAAAAGCCACAATTCAATATTACGGTCAGTCTAAACCTGCAGGGGCTGGTGAAATAATTTTTATAGGATGCACTTATATTTCAACAATAGCATTTCACTATACTTTTGGAGATAATTTTAGATTATGAGCAGGTTCCTCAATTTGGATAAATAATTTCACAGATTGCATTCATTAGTTGTAGTTTGATATTAGCATGAGTTTATTAATCTTGTAAGCAGATGTGGTAGCACCCCTTTCAAAGCTTACATATATATATATATATATATATATATATATAGAAAAGGAGTTTCTTATTATTGTCAGGTTGAGTTAATGCTCAACTAGGGATTAGTTTGTCTGATGGAGAAGCAAAGAGACTTGGATGTTTAATTCTTCATTAACCTTTTCCTTACCATAATGAGCAAAGGTGTAAATATTAACATCTGATTTTCAAGCATCAGTTTAAACTATCATCCACAAATTCACTTTCATAAAGGAAACATGCTTCAAAATTGAGCTACTTTGCACTTAGTGAAAAAATTTGACTTAGATCTTTGATTTACTTGGATTTTGGTTTCTGAGCTTTCTGCTTCTGAAACATTTTTTTAACTATAGTCTTTTTGAGTGTATTGCCCTGATTTTTGGTATTTGAAATGGCATCCTCAAAATCATTAAAGTTAATAGATTAACTTTTGTTATTATTTGTTTGCACAGTTTGTATTTTCTCTTTATAAATTATTTGTTGCAGTCTTTGTATTGTTTTCCTGCTTGTAATTGACAGCTTTATAATACCTAGGGGCATATTTGAGGTCTCTTTCTCTTTTCAAACACTCTTCTCTATCTACTGCAATGGCTGTTTTTCTTTGTTTCTTTCCTGTCTGTGGAAAGTAGATCAGAGACTGTTACTGAATGTGGTAGAATATTACATTCCATTGCAACTAGCGGTTTACTTAAGCTGTGTAACTAAGTGTCCTGTAAAAGCAAAATGCAATTGCACTGGCAAATCAGCGTTTTTATAAATCAYGAGGAAAACTTTTAAGATTGTGAAAACCTGAAATATTTGTATCCATTTTTTAATTGCTGATGTGCTGATGTCAAGGCACCATACAGTGTATTTTTAGTAGCTCTCCCCATGACTAGTTATGTGCAGAAATAAGAAGTAAGGGGTATCACTTCTGGCAGAACTGGAGTGAATTAGAAATTCTATTTTCAAGATATTTTAAAATATTCACTTTTTTAACCTCCTTTAAATCTACCTCATGCTATATTTTGCAACTGTAGGGATTTAATGCATGATGCCTACATATGTGTACATAATATTCTCTACCTTTTGTCTTTAATATTCCTTGGTTTTTAATTATTAAAGATAAGTATTTGAATTATAAATATTCTAGTTATACAGGAATAGGCAAAGCAGGCACATACCCTCAGGCAAAATTCTTCCATTATCCATAATCCTTCTGCCTTCTGCCTCCATTTCTCTACCTCCTATCTTTATGTCGTCTCAAAAAACACAGAGGCATTCTTTTAAACTAACCTTCTCCTCCCCACTTAAACCATAGAAATCCCTTCTCAATATGTATAGGAGCCTTTTCCTTGAAGTGGGATGTCATACTTGTCCTAAATATAATAAAGTGCTATCTTCAAGGCATTTCTGCATCCAAAACACTCCCCAGAAACCTGCCTAGTCCTCCCATCTAACCAGTCTGAATGTCACAAATCATAGCACAGAAGCTGCTTTATAGTGAATCATTAACATTGTCAGGAATGAGTTGGCAAGGAAAGAAAAAGCTTTCCATGAGAGAACTGAGGGAGAATATACAAATGACAGCATTGTCATTTCTCTTACATTGTTTTTATAAAGTGCACAACTGATTAGGAAGAGTTTTTTATAGAATATATATACAGTGTATGCATACATGACAATTTTGTTTTAATTCTGTAGTGTTTGTAAGTATATATGGATATGCTTTAGATTAACTGTCCTACTTCAGGTTTTTGAATTATAGGAGTAACAGTTTCATTATGCAGCAAGACTGTCTAGCCTTAACAAATATATTTGGAAACTAAGAGATACAAAAATGCAAGATATATGTGGAAGGTATTTTTAATCTACATAAAGATTAATAAAGATATTCCAAAATCCTGTTCGGCAGTATCTGGAAGGGTCCTTTAGAATAACATTGTTTCAGTATGTAGACATTGTTATCTGATTACAAGTTGGAGGTATGTAACTCCAGTGTAGATGCTTCCTTGTCAATTTTCCTGATTGGCACAGCTTGAATGGGATAATATACACTTATAACAAGTAATACAATTAGTTCTCTTTTGAGCATCAAATATTGTAAAGAAAGTCATTTTGATCAATACATGTGATGCTTTTTATATAAAAAAACTAATATATTTGTGTTGTAAATTAGGGTTTTTTCTCTTCATACCTTAAAAGACAATTGCATGGAATTATACATGGCTTTGTTGTTCATGGAGATAAAAACGTGTCAAACCATCAGGGGCAAAAAATGTGTGAGGATATACAGTATACACCTCAAAAAAAAGGAAGATTGATTTTCAAAGAGCAAGCTAATTTGCTTTGACTACTTTGGTAGCTTTCTTTAAATAGTTGTAAATACTAATGAAAAGTATGCAAAGCAGACTGTACCGCTCAGAATTCTGCATGCACTTACATAAATAATTTTAGCATGCTTTTCTTCTTCTTAGATGGTCATGTGGGCAGTTAGGTCATTCTGATTACCGGCTTGGAGTAAATCTGGAGTATTTAAACCATTTCTGTGGAGTTTTGGATTTATACCCATGCCACTGAGCTCAGAATCTGGCTACATGCTGCACAGTAATCGGTAGCCAAAAATAACAGTTCCCCAAACTTTCAGTCTCCAACTGGTATTTAGGTGTGGTTTGACTGACAGCATTACATAGACAAAGGGAATCCACTTTTTCCCCCTCTCAGGTAAGTTGATTGTGTAAGAGCTGCTTCAGACAGAGCAATTTGCATGGTGTCCATCAGCACATAAACTACTTCCTTCACAGGGGAACTGCCAGGAATCTATAGACTCCAGAGTACTGGGAAGGGCATGATATGTGGGACATTGCAGTCTAATCATGCTAATGCTTACAAAGATGCTGCCTCTGTAATCACTATAGCTTGTCCCAAAACACATTTGAGGAGCTGGATGAAAAGGACAGTATTCTTCCTAGCTCTCTGCTTGTGAGGGAGAAGGTTGAGGCTGTTTTAAAGAAAAGTAAGAGAAGAATGGCAACAATAGTCGTAGTAAAAGTAATAATACAAGGGTGAGCCTTTTGCTTTGAATACAACTCACATCCTTCAGGGGATCTTGGGAGATCCTTGCATAAAGTAAAGGCTTGATCCAATGGCTACTTCATTGACTTCTCTGAGTACTGCATGAGCTCCTAAGAATTATGGCTTGCAAAACACTTCCGTGAGGTAACGATTATCCAATTGTTTCTTATATAAAGCCTTCATCTTTCTCACAGGAGATGAAATTGCTAGAGCCAGAGCCACTAAATACTGGCTTTTTATCAGACAGTGGGACCTTAAATAGAAATATACCGAAAAAGGAAAGGAGACAGAACAAAATCCTGAACTCCATCAATTCTCTGAGACAGTAAAAGAGGCACTCGCAAGAATTCTAACTTGAACAAATAGTAGGATTTTCCTTGTACTGACATACTATTTGCTTGATCAAGAAAATGAAAAAATTGAGAAAAAAAAGCCCAATGTGATTTACTGACTGTTGATGGAAAACTCTGCCTGATAGATAGAAAATATACATGTATATATGTTACATATAAACATAAAACCAGATACGCATTATTTAACGACTAATAAAATCCAAGAAAGCATAAACTGGTTGAAAGCCATCTCATGAAATAACTGTTGCATTAATTAAAGATAATTTTTTTTTCTTAGGAAGTGACATTGCTAAAATGTTACTTTTTTTTGGATGTGCCCAGAAGAAAGCGTAAACTATATCCCTCCAGGAAAGTGGGGGAGGACATATTTTTTCCTTTGAGGCTGGTCCTGAGTACAAGGTGAATTTTATCAGAAAGCTTTGCAGTTACACAGCGAATGCAGTCAGGTTATCAGGAAGATAGGCAAGCTGAATATTAAAGTTCGCTGCTTGGTTAATTCCTCATAGCCTGATCTGGATAGAGGTCAAACACCCTCAGCTCTCACTCAGAGACATAGTCCAGGTTAAATACAATAACCCGAACTGTTTTTCATTTTGATCACCAAAMCATATCAGTAGCAACTACCCACACCTCAAAAATAAAATCTGAAGTAAATAATAGTAATGGAAGTGCGGTGTCAGTAAACTAAAGCTCTCCCTCCCCCATCAATGATTTAATATTAAGGTCTCTGCATAAATGAAAAATGCAAGATTGAGCCCTGCGTTTTAATTGACAGATCTAAACTATTTCCAAAACATCACATAACACATGGAAAGAATAACCATTCATGCCCTTATCTTCATGCTTACATATTCCCCTCACTTTCTGAAAATAGTAGCATCAGCTAAGAAGAGAGAGATGATAAAAATGAATAATAGGTGTCAGTAGAAAGAAGGAAAACATTGTAAACACATGAAAACATATGGCCCAGGAATCCACTGGGAAAATATATTCAGTAGCTAACACTGGACATACTCTGAATAACATATAAGAACCACCAGTAGTGCAGCAGAGAAAGAAGGGAGGAGGCAGAGAATAAAAACAGGACCATGTCAGAAGACTTGACTTCTGTCTGTACAATTTGTCTGTACAACTAATCCAATACCAGAATACCAGAACCCATACGCATATGAGAGCCTTTACTGAGGCATCTTTTGGTGAGATGGAAGCACTTACTTCTGCGCACATCAATTATCCAGTGGTGGAAAGTCTGAATGAAACTGAAATTGGAGAATGACTTGCAAGTGGATTTAGAATTCMAAGAGGGAAGAGATGCTGGATGGGGATGCAGACTCGAACAGAAGAGAGCGGCATGGACAGGGATCAGAAGGGACAGAGGAAGGAACAAAGATGCATCTGTTCCCCTCCCTGTCTGTTATGTTCTGTCTTTTTAGAATGCAAATTCTTCAGAAAAGCAGAGCTCGTTCCTGCCTTTGCTCTTGTACAGTGCCTAGCACTGTATAATATACAGCATAACTTAACCAGTCACAGTTATACATATATATACATAGTACTTTTCCACAGAACCATGTCTAACACAGTTAAAGATTTTGTTAGGAAAACTTTTAATGCAACTTTTATCTCTGAATTGATATTCTGAGATTTATTATTTTAAAATGTGGAAATGTTGGGTCTTATGTGATAAATGACTGTAGACATGGAAGACTTTCATTCACTTATTTTGATTTTTGTCTTGTTTTAAGATGAAAATGAGGGTTACAGTTTTGGGATTTTCCACAGAAGAAAGTCAACTGCCTCTTCAGAAAACCCAAGTCCATGAAGGATTTCTTTCCAAAATGCCTGGCTGATATTTTGAGCTGCTTTCATGATTTCATGCTTTTGCTGACAGGTGATAGAAATATTCTTCATTTGGTACCTATTCAGTGGGGCTTTATGGGAGATGATATGGGAGACACCATTCAAAGCGATATCAAACCACTCATTTGCCAGTTAAAAAAGATTACCTGCCGCATGGAAAAGTAGTCTGAATATTAGAATACATTCACAACGTATTTTGTGTACTGTGTGCAGTGCACAGTAAATAGAAACTCTTGCTATGGAATCAAACAAAAAATACCTCTCTACATTTTTACAACAAGAAACATGCCTACCATGCTCCTTTTCTCCCTAAGGGTGAGGCCGACCTAAAACACCACCAACATATTTCACAGGGAAGATTGCCAACTTATTGTCAGAGAGAATTAGCAAGAAGAAATGTGAACTTTTGCCACCAAGAATAAAGGACCAATAGAAGAACTGGGGGGGAAAAAAAAGACAAATTATGAATATTTGATTGTCTGTAAGAGAATTAATTCATACTCACTTACCTTTGTGAATGTTAGTAGTTCCAATTTTCAGAGTGTGTATGACCATTTTTTTCCAATTTCATTTTAGCTGAGTCTCCATCATTTGAGTTCCTCTCTGTATTTTAGCTCTAAATGAATCTCAAAATATAGAGCACCTCTTTTTTAAAACTGAAAACCCTGCAGGCAAATTCCAACCCCTATTTAGTCACATTGGTATCATGACTTCAAAAAATTCCTGCTAGTAATACTGAACTCACTGAAATCACACAGAACTGTCAAGTTTCTAACAATTTTGGAAGTAAGAGCAAATTAAACAAGAGCATGAGCAACTGTCATCATGCACAAAAATGAAAAAAGAAAGTTTCTTGCAATGTATTAAGTTTGTGCAGGAGCAGCCAGCAAATGATCAGTTGATGATGACTTCTCACCTTTCTACTATCTCTTATTCACTACTGGGATGCCATTTCCAGTCAAGTCATAATGTTAACCTCCATTGGCCATTTGTTACACTTTCAAGTAAAAGTTTTTGTATTGAGCCGAACTTGATTTGCTATATAAAATGTCAGGATTCTGTTAGGTTTGTAAGAAGGACATTTGTCACTCCAGTCCCCAGTGAAGTTTAATGTATTTGTGTAGATAGCACCAATTACATCATTAGTATAATGCTCAGTAGTCATTTGGAGCAAAGAATGAACAACAGAGTAATGTAAGAATTTAGGAGAGTAAGTTTTCCCTTGGATCCAAAGGTGCATGGTTCAGAAAAATGCATCTTTGCCTCTCCAAAATAGGAGAATTCTGAAGAGAAGCGCTGGCAGCTTCTTGTTCCCTTTTTCCCATATAAACAGTGAAGCAGAGCAAGGCAGGCCAGAGAATCTGGTCTGTGGCATGTTGCTGGCTCAGACATATATGGTATCCATGTCAAGTTCCTTCATTACCTCATTCCTCCTACATCAGGAGGAAGCCAATGCAAATTGGCTAAATGAAGAAAATGAAGAAAGCTATGTGGCCTTTCAAGTTAAACAAAACTCCTTGCATAAATGTTGCATCAGCCATTCATCCACCAGCATACATTGTTTTGTCAAACCAGGCATTTTTATGAATGTCCTACCAAAATGTAAAATGTAACAAAGATTAGTGAAGTCCAGAAACTTGCCCTTTGCAAAAGTTCCTTTTTCTATCTCTATTTGCTTTATTATTTACAAAGGGAATCTCATCTCAGACGCAGCATCTGTTTTTCAGTAAAGTCCCGCTTTTTACCCAATTTTCCAGCAGGATTGACTGAGGCAAAAGGAGGTCAAGTGACTTGCCAAGGTCAGATGGCAATCCAGTGCTTTACCAAGGATTAGAATTTAGGAACCTCCTGATTAATAGAACAAATAACCTCCATGCACCAAATCCCCATGGGACGGGCAAGTCACAGAACTGGCTAGGATTAACCAGAAAGGACTCGTCTGCTTGGGTAAGCAAAATATACCCAACACAGAAGAAATACAAACATTTTCAAGTTGCTGAGGCGTAATCCTAGGAACCATTTACATGTATGTGCTTGCGCAGTTTATAGAGGTCTTTAAAAGACCAATAAAGCAGGAGGTTAATATTTGAAGCCATTGCATTAAATAACATGCACACATCTTTATTAAAAAAAAAAAGAAGAATAACCCATCGCAATGCATAATTATTATCCATTATTTAAAGAGGCTCAGTCACTGGCGCTGGAGATTTACTCTGCAGAAAGCCCTCGTCTCCTAACAAAAGGGCACATGCTCAGAACAGCAAGTAAACAAACATTCCAGACATGCCTTATGTTCCAGCAGCAGCACATTTTAAACAAATCTTACTAGTTACAGAGCAAAAATGGAAACTGTCTGTTTTGATTTAAATCTGTCCCTGAGCAATTTCCATGAGTTAACACAGCAGAAGTACAAGTACCGGAACAAATAAACAAACAAACAAAGAAACTCGAGCTTGCCTCTAACAACTGAACCACCACCAGTTTCCAAAGTGCAATCATAGAGCATAGGTCCATTCTTGCACCACAATTAAGAGCAGCTCACAGTGGAGGCAAGCTGCTCCACCCCAGCAAAGGGAGAGGATGTTGAAATGCTAATTGCACACAAAAATTCAGTGTTGCTGGTGATTAATATACTTATTGTTATTGTTAAAATTGGAATGACAAAGGGTATAATATGGCAGTGCTTTTTTGTCCTCTGGCTGTTCAAAAGTGTCTCCTTGCACTTTCTTTGGGTGCCAGAATTACTCAACTTCATTTCACGCTTTTCACTTGCACTGAATAGACAGGAGACATGGAAGAACAGCCATTGGAGTATTTAAATAAAGCAAAATAGGTAAAAATGGTTTTTTTGTTTAGGAAACATGTAGTGGGGATGACAGAGGGAACTAGGGGGTTATGTTCTCCTAGGTGGAAAAAAGAGATGAAGAAGACCTGGTATTCAAGCTAATTGGGGTCCTGATTTTTGACTTTCTTAGCTCTACTCAAGTCATAATCCCTTGCTCATTCCTACAAACTACTGACATCTCCAGCATGATCCACCAAAGTATTCCAGTGCATTTTTAAGAAGATGAACTGTTACTGGCTGCAGTTATTAAACATCTACTTAGAAAATTTTTCTGAGTAATGCAAGGATATTTTGCATCTTGCATAATCAAGCTTTCAGAGTTTGATTGTTACAGATGGATTTTCAAGGGAGAGGTGGATGCTCATCCCCTCTGCAAAGCAAGCCCCTCATTCATTTCCGTAAGATTTGTGAGAACAGCTACTGGAGGCAATATATACAGAACCCTGCCATATGGCCAGGGTGTGACTGCTTGCAACCCTGGCCATCAGAGGTGGGGATGGCTATGTGGTGACTAGAGTAACTCTCTAAACACTAAGTATCCTATTTCTATACTCATATGCCCTACACTAGCATAAGCTAATAATTATAATAAATATCTAAGACAAAGGAGATCACTGCAACAGATCACAAGCTATTTTGAGAAAGAGGCTTGTTAAAGAGAACACTGAACTTCTCTATCAGAAGGCTTCAGGTTGTTCATCTCCATCTCAGATGTCTCCTTTTTCTTTGGTTCATTGCTCAACATAGCTGGCAGTGGTTTATGGTTGTTTATGGTAGACATTAAAATTTATTTACTATACATTAAAAACAAATAAGTAAGTAAATAAACAAATATAGCTATAACATAGCCAGGACACTGGAGATAATGCTTTCTGGAACAGAGGTCTTGCTGATTTTTAAATATCTGCTGGTTCCCAGAATGAGGGTAGGGAATGCCAGAGCAGGACTAAGGAGTCTTGCTCCTGCTCAGCTGGTTGTACACCTGTGGAGGGGGAAGAGGAAGAAGAGCCACTGAAAATCCGGGAAGCAGAGCTCTGGTAGCATAACTCCAGGGAGCAGCAGCAACAGGGAGCAGAGCTTGTTGAAAGGAGCTTTAAACAGGCAATTTGGAAACCATCTGTGATTTTAACAGCTGGTTCAATCAAGCAGGACTAAACCATAACAAGCACAGCACAGGTATGTCACAGGAGGTATTATTAATTTGTGTAAGTCAAGATCTACTCAAAGGTTCACTTATACTCCTTGGAGAGGTGCTGAAGGAATTAGATTGTTTTTTATAACTATTATTTACTTCTTCAGACTGGTGAATGAAAATGATGCAGAGAGTACAATATAACATCAGTATGTTTCTTCCAGGACCATTAATTTGCAGTTTGGCTTTACACTCTTTTAAGRATGTGTATTGCTGAGACTCCCATTTGTATACAACTTTGTGAGAAAGATTTTCCTTCTTAATGTATAGTCCTCCAGAATGATGTGTAGAAACATGGCCTACTCATGTGAGGAGTAAAGCAAGACATTCAACCCAAGACAGCTGGGGTAGGAACCAGTTACCTATGGACAGGTTCTTGGTGCCATTTTAGATCATCCCCATGGGACTGGGAGATACGGCACAGGATCTATAAGAGACTCATCCCCCTGGAGAGGTAAGGGGCATAACCTATGGCATGTAAAGCATCAGTAAATACTTATGTGCAGGCAACTGAATCCCATCTCTAGTGACTCTTCTTTAACTGCTGTACTTTATGGGTACATACTCTACAACAGTAACAATATGAGAAACAATTTAAAAAGGTGACAGAATGATTTCAAAGGAGTTGTTTTGTACTTCTTAAGAGATACAGCTTCCCCAGCCTCATAGATTCAGTGATACATTTTTTTGGAACATGTCCTATCTTGAACAACCCTCTATATTTGGGAGATGCTACCTGTATGACTTCTGCTTGAGACTGGTATTGATGCAAAGTCAAGGAACAGCTTTAACCTTGACTTTCATGGCATTTATAGGTTTCTGTTATTTTAATTGTATATTCCAGTTTAGTTAGCAAATGGTACTGAAATAAAAAGCCAAGATATGTGGACCATGAAGACATGAACAGTGAAATATTCTGCATAAACATAAAATAATAATGGAGTAGAAGGACTTCATAAAAGCCATGTTTTCTTTTCTGTACAGTAGTGAGACAAGGAAAAATTAAAAGCAATTGTTAGCTGTGGGGGTAGGTTTATTAGTTTTTATTAATGAATAAATTATTCATCATCAGCACGTGTTTTAGCCAAATCATAAACCCCTCTCCATTTTCATTTGGTCAATGACTGAGATATGACTTCATGCCTGGAAATAAACAATTAGATGATTTAGGAGCTGCCTTTCCTTATACTTTTAAATGGTAGATTTCAGTTGCTGTTGTGTATCACATTTCTTCTGACAGTGATGTGATTATTGCTGTCATATGTACTTGCTATATTGCTAAGCTAAACAAAGCATATCCAATATTTTGCTATTTGAATTTCTCATTTCACAGTGCTACACAACTTGAGCTTTGACTTCAGGAAAATGTATTTATCGTACTTAGTATATGCTGTGGTTTAAGGATCATGACAGGCTGTACCAAATAGGTAAGAGGTCAGTAGTTGGCATTAGCTCTTAATCTGCCATACAAGAGGGGTTAAAGCATTGCTTTCAATGAAAACCACACTGCTGCTATTGATTATATGGTTCAAGACTTTAGAAGGTTTCGTTCATACAAAGTGTATCCCCAAAGGCCTTCCAGAATTAAATAATATGTTTACACAGATGAATGATGGCAGAGGGAGAGCTGAACTCAAATGTTTAGTCAATGAGCTGAGATTTGAAATGAAGTGTTGGTACAACTACTACAGAGTACTCCATGTGCTAGATACAGCAGAGAGGAACACCCTCATACACAGGACAGATAGAAATTATCTAAAGAAACTAGTGGAGAAGTGACAGTGGTAAATGGCAATATGTCAGAAGCAGTGTGTATACAATACTTTCAGACCCTTATAATAAAGAGCTTGATTCAGCTTTCACAGGTAGAAGGTGAAGGTAGAAGGTATAATGTGTGCATCTTCCAGTGGAAACATTAGGGCTGATCAGCTGTACAAACTCTTCTGCAGGTGAACAGACATCATAGAACCATTAAATGGTACCAGGTTAACCCTCAGGTATCATGATTCAGTGTCTCTGGAATCTGTGCCTCACTTTAAAGCTTCTTTATCCCAACAGATATCTTTTGGTAATGTTGGGCTACTGTATTGTTTTTCCTGGTACTGCTTCTGGTGAGGAGCACAGGGATTTGACCAGACTCTTGGCTGCTGGAACATGTTGCTTGGGCTATAAGTGTCTTCTGTGTATTAGGGTGGTTAGAGAGTTTTCTGACATGTAACCCTTCAGTCTGCAAATGCATGGGTCTTACAGTTTCTGCCAAAAAAAGAAGAAAGGAAAATTAGAATACACTGAAAACTGTTTTATTTGATTTTCAGAATTTTTTGCCCTTTCTGCAGTGGATTATACTCAAGATTTTTCAAAATTGTTCACGCAGACAGACAGATTATTACTCCACCCAGAAGTGCCAATAGATTCACATTTAGGGCACCATCCTGTGATGTGGGAGACTGAGATTAAAGGTCTTGAGTGTCACTGTYTTGGCTATATTGGTCTGAATGAGATTCCCATTCACTGTGACTACTTTATCTAAAAGCAATTTAGGCATGCTGCACTGTGTGCAACTACATTGTAAGCTCAGGCCCATTTAAAAAGTCAGCTTGGCTTTATGGTATTTTCCACGTAAGGATGTTGCAAGGCAATGCAGGATGTGGAGTGGAGGACTCATCTGGGGAAGTACAGCCAGGACTGTGACTGGTCTGTTCATGTTTGGGCCTGCTCTAGGGGTTAGGACAGATTCAAATTATTTCTCCTCACATGTTCCACCTTTGTCTAATGTTGTGTCTGCCCAAATAGAATCAATACACAGCAAATCTTGTTTCAAAATGGTGCTTAAATTGCAGAATAGATGTACCCATTTGACCAGGAGATCCACCTTTGGCATTGGTATTTGTATTCCTTCAGATAGGTATTTTCCAATGAAAATAGATGGTCAGAAAATTCCTGTCTGGACTGAGGGACAAGACATGAATTGATAATGGCACCTTTGCAGACACCTTCATGTTATCTTGTAGTATTTTTAAGCAGCCTCAGAGTTGCCTTTTCCAATAGACTGGTTGAGAGCGGCTCCTGAGGGAAGACCTTTGTTGATCAGCTAAACTTCTACAATATCATACAGCTATCAACTATACAGTCTTCCACTATTTTTCAATGGGGCCTTGTCTCAAGCAATGTACTGGCATGTTTGACTCTCAAAAAAGGGATGGGCTTAGACGCCCAAAAGGTAAGGATGCCCTGAAGATGCCCTAAGGAGGAGACATATAGTTCTTTAAATAACATACCAGAAGTCATGAAGCAGAAAATCTTGGTAGTACTCATTACTCCTTGATGGAGTCTAAAGAATCAGAGAAATCTAGTGTGCCAGAGAGCCCTGTGCTCGGGAGATTGAGATTTATGTTATTAAGGGTCCTACTGTCTGCAGAATGGCTCTTTTGTTGTACAAGTTATATGGTGAATGAGATACAGGAATGTAGAAGAAAAAAGATTATCTCGAAAATAAGGCAACTGATCCAAAGAATCTGATTCTCTTTTTGCTTCTGTCACCAGATCCACGGTATTGGCTATACTCAGGTTTTATATAGCTGGCTACTGCTTGTGTGTTTCTCATTTTATGATGCTTAGGCTGGAACTCTGGAGCTAAACTGGAGAAACTGCTGGGTACTCATAGTTGCAACATGAGTAAACAGGAGCTGCAGTTCTGAAAATGCAAAAGGCCTTCTGTGCCACAAATTCTGAAATATTAGGTTCTAGACATCTCAAACTGGGTATCTAAAATAATGGATTTTTTAAATTTTAATCTTTGTGCCTTACTTCTCTATATGTTGCAAAGGAAATAATATATAAACATCCTCTCATCTTGCGAGGATATTGTAGAAATAAAATAATAAATATTTGGGAAAATGCAGATACAGTTATAGAAAAACCCATGAGGAAATTAATAATTCTGTCTCCAGAGATGGGTATGAATAATATGCAGTAAATAAGGCCTGAGGCCACACATTGAACAATAAGAATAAAAACTATATTGGATCACTGCTCATTAAGTTAGCATCCGTCCATCCTGTGCACTGAATGAGGCAGAGGTCTCAGGGAAAAATATGATGGCATCCTATAATTAAAGGCTTTATCATAATGAATATGCCCAAGGAAGCTGAATTAACATAGCATGCATTGCCTTAATAATTCTAGTTTTTCTCATATTTGAGGGTTTGACTTTTCAGCTGGAACGTTCTGTTACCATCACTGTACGTGTATGCTAAACAAACAAACAAAAAAGATCCAGTGCAATACAATCTGAGATATACTGCAGAAGGTGATTGTAAACTATTGGTGACTTGGACATTTTATATTCCAGACCCTATAAAAGATTTATTTATTTATTTATTTATTTATTTAAAATTAAACTAAGGAAAATTATTTCTGATTCTTGGGAGAAAGCTCATTATCATGCATAAGGATATGCCAAAAATTTTGGGAAAGGCAAATATTTCTGACATCACAGTTTGGGGGTGAATAAAAGTTTATTAAGATACATACTGCTTTTTCCTTTTTTCCAAAAGCCTAAATCCTATAACTGTATATTAAATCACTTATTCACTGTGACAGGCAGGAGAACGCAGATATGGTAATCTACCAGTCTGGTATCTGGTATGCACTGGGATTCATGAAATAGATCTTGGCAGGCTGAATGCTGTGCACCCACGCATTGTGCACCCACGCATTCTACAATACTGTGATTACAGTAGGTAGGTGGTTCAGGTAGCAGTGAATTTCAGATATGCAGGAGTCCAGTATAATGTGTGGTATGATTTGCAGGATTTTGTTAGGACACTTCCTATGATTGTATGTCTGGTGTAATGTCTGATTGGCTTGTCTTTTGTGTCATCGAGAATCTGGACCCTTTAGGAAAATGGTATCTTTTTTGCAAAATTGTTTTGGAGAATCCATTTTAAGAGAAAAAAATGAATCAAAGCTGATTATACTGTGCACACTCCATTTCTGTAAAAGAAATCAAAGTGATTTACATGAGTCACAGTTTTATTGTCTGAAACATTGTAAAACACCTATAGAGTAAAAGACATTTATAAATGGACAGTCTATTACCTCACAATTATCTTCAATAGGCAACAAAAAAAATTGGTATGCTACACAGGCAATATCACACTCCTGTTAACAGTATTTTGGCAAAATATTATTTATAAAATTTGTCAGGACTGTTAACTGTGTCACCCAATGGACTACTGTTCCCACACTTGGTCATATCCTGCAGCTTTCAGATATTTATAGGTCCATCTGAATTGTATGCACATTATGCCGTGTCTTTATGTAGTATATTTTAAAAACTCTGTGTTACTTACGATGACAATCATAGGTGCCACTTTATAAATGATAAGAAACCCTGCCAAGGAGTGCCTGCAGCTAACTTAATGGGAGCAAGTAAAGCTGAACACTTTGTGGAATCAGTCCCAATGCTACCAATTGGTGGCCTATACTACTCTTTGCATGTTAAACATTCCTTATACGGATTTTTTTTGAAGGGATAGTGTCACTTCACTTCTTGCCACCTGTAGGCACAAGGGCAGGCTAGACTGGATTTTCATCAGCCTAGCCCAGAACAGAGAGATCAGCATTTTGTGTAATTGGCTAGATGCTGCTCTAAAACCTAAGTAAAAAGGATAGGCAAATCTGCTTGCTTGCAAAACAAATCTTCCAAACTAGCCTTTCCTTTAGGTTGATTACGTCAGTTAGACAGAAGGCAATCTTGTATGGTATGTTGGGCCTGCCACATACACATGTTCATCTTGCCTATCTGTATATTCTAAAAAAGACTCTAAACCTTTCCCCTTCCAAATGTGAAGGACTACTATTGCAGTACACAACCAAATAAAGGTCCGGCTGTCTAGGCCACAAGACAGCTACCTTTTCATTTATGCCACTTTAGGCATCATGTCACAAGTTATGTTATTTCTAACTGCGTTGACTATATAGTAGCTATTTTTCTCTTTTTCTTCAGCAGATCTTTCAGGAGGTTTTGTTCATGACAGGAGATTACCATGTGGTTGGTCAGTTTTGATGGCATCATAGCTGGAACTGATAAAAGCTTAGCCTAGTATTCTAAAATCCCAAACTGGGGAAGAAATAGGTCAGATGAATGCCAGAAATATTACTACTAGGAAAAATGAAGTGGTTTGTGTGCTCCAAAATTTGGCTCGCTTGTCATAGCAACTTACTAACTGTTAGTTGCACATATCTTCATAACATAAACAACTCTCTTTTTCTTGAAGCAGTAATGAAATAATGCTGATTACTTTTAAAATATCACTAGATGGTAGAGTTAGCATCACATTGCTATTAATATGGCAGTTCACACCTCTCCTAGAGCTATTGCTTCAGGTTGTCAGCAGATGTCATTGAATTTGCTCACAAGTCATACCTGAAAGGTTCTTTGTTGTATCTTTGCAAAGGAGGGCAACCTTGAAAATGAAATACAACAGAAAATTTAGCATAAATGTACCATCCTATGTGGCTGACCTGAGCTGGCTGAGTCCAGATTCTCCTTTATTTTACTAGTGGGAATACAAAGGGAAGGCTATGGGGGGGACTATTTCTTCCGAACGTTCAGCATAGCACACGTCTAGTAGATTGGGACATGCTTGTTGGAAACTTTTCTTCTGAGCTAAAAATAGTCATAAATTCCTCTGATAAAATATGTGAAAAAGAGCACGGCAAGACATACATGTCTGGCCAGAGGCTGCAGAGGGAAGAGTTATCTCCCTCTGGCCAAAGGAAAGACCACAGCTCTCTCTCCTGTAAGTAGGGGTGTGTAGCAGGGGAATGCTGAGTCAGCTGCAAAGAATTTATCAGCCTTTCATCGTCTTGGCTCAGGAAAAATGGAATTGTGCTGTGGGGAACTGGGATGCAGTTCAGTAACAAAGAATTATTCTAGGAAATCATTAAAGCTGAAGGTGGAAAGGAGTTTAGCCCTGTTTCTCTGCAGATGCAGACAAGAGAGAGCCTTCCTGAAGTCCCTGACTTTGAATTCGATTAAAGTAATGCATTTTAAGAGTGTTTTCCCCCGACTTGCTCATCTGGGCATTTGAAAGTCTGGCCACTTCTTGTGGATGTTTAAATAGGTTCCAGTCCCGTTCAAACATCTGACCCTATACTTTGCTCCCTTTAGTCCTACATGTTTAGCTTGGCTTTTAAGCTTTTTTGCCTTTGCTTTTCTATCCTTCAAAACAACATGTAATAAGCTCCAACAAACACACAGGCATACAAAATTCTTTCCTTGTCCAGACTCCTTTAATGAGAGGAACTAATCCAAAAATTAAATTAAAAGGTTCAGAATCTCAAAAGTAAGGTGTGGATAAACACCTCAAGGCTAAGGGAGAAATCCTTTAAAATGGAGGTATCTTGATTGACTCCAGTGGAGCTAGGCTAATTTACATCAACAGAGGATGTGACTTGAAATGATTACGTCTTATCTGAAATTGTTCAGCACTGGAAACACTGGAGTGGAAATCTTACAAGCAGCAGCATCACTATGAGATTTCCAGTACCTCTCTTCAAGTCATGCTGTTGTAAAGGAAAATATGCATGCCAGGACTGGGTAATAACTTTGACAGGTTCCCCCATTCATAGCACTGAGAGCTGCAGCTGGGCTGGGTATAGTGAGAATTCTTGTGATCTCCTGCCCTAGTGAATTCCTTGCCACATGTAGCCAAAAGCCAGCCTCTCCCAGAATACTAAATCCATTGAAGCAGAACCTCTGAACAATTTATAGCAGGTTTCTAGGTGCTTAGCAGCCATAGTGCTTTTCTTGTTTATGGCCCATAGTTTCCCCAGCCATACTCTGTAATTTCCTTACTGATGTCTTACTCTCAGGTCTGCATATATTTACATGTTTTACTCTGTAAGCTTTTAAGCAGCAAATTATACAAAATAGAGGTGAGACCTCTGCTAGTTGAGTCTTCCTTTTATCATTTCCATTGTATTTGCTTCTGGAAAATAAATAAGTAAGATTGTGAATTGATATAAAATAAATGACAGTTCAGGTTCTATAGGTTCATGTTTATGACATGATTGGCCCACAGCCACTGCAGCTATTTCATAGTCTACAAGATGTCCTTGATTTGCTCTTCCACCAGTATGATAACAAGCACATATAATCTCTGCATACACTGCTGACAGGATTCTAGTCTCTGTCTGATTTTACACATTCAGCTCTCACATTGTTCTCCACAGAACTCTCTCAGCTCTCTTAAATGATCCTTACATTTTCACCAATTTTGTTTCCATCTCCACTTCACCCTAAGGCAGAAGAATATACAGAGAAAAGTAAGTAAGGAAAATACTATATATCACTTATGAAAAGAGAGGAAGTAGCACACACACACACACACACACATATATATATACATATATATATATATACACACACGTGTGTGTGTAGTATGTATATATATATATATAAAACTAATGAAATCTTCATAAAAAGGATGTAATTTTTCTTTCTAAAAAAAAAAAAAATAAGATATCCCAGACAGAGATAACTTTAAATATTTTCAGATTTGTATATCACCTTCTTCTACCAGCTATTGAGATTAATATACAAAAAAGCCATATAATGATGGTAGCAACAGCTGGACACCAGGTTCATCCATGCCAGCCCTGCTAGATCTCTCAGCCTCCTTAGACATGTGGGTTATGAGACTTTTCTCTCTTTTTTTACCGATCTTGCAAGAATAGTCTTGGTGTCTGTGGCATGGTTCCATTCCCTCCTTCCTGCGCCTGGAGCCTGGTGAAGTAATTGTTCTTTTTCCCTCAAGGTCCATCATGTAGCCTTCCAAGGGCTCTCATTTTCTTTACCCTATTGTTGGGAAGAACAGACAGCTGAAATTTCAGCCTGGTGATGGCCCCATATTTACAACTCTATTGCATCTGACCTTGTTAGTGTTACTGAATGTGCAGGCAGCTTGATAAGGGAGGAGGCATGAATAAGAGCTGGCTGGAGTTCAGTAGAGAAAGACTGAGGCAAAGTCAACAAAATGGGAAAGTAATAGCAACTTACAATGAGGATGATCCTCTGTCTGCTAGTTGATGTGGGAGGAGCATTGCTGGATTCTCAGCAGCTGATCTTTAATCAAATGGCATCCTCATCTAGGAATTCTTCTTTTCCTTGTCTTCATCTTGTCTAAGAGATGATGTCCATTTCTTCCCAATGCAGATAGGGTTACTCACTGCATGTTTTTGCTGGTTTCTGGAATGTGTCATATACAGAGCTGCTCTTTACCTTAACTCGAAACTTCAGCTTGCAAAATACTGTAGCTAACACACTGTAGCTGGAATATTTCTGAATGCAATCCTTGGACAAATTTTCTTTGAGCTACAGTGACTTATTCATTTGTAGCTAGAACACCAACATTAGTTTTGATCAGTAGAATGAAGTATTCAAAGGAGAAATGGAGTGCCAAAATCCCGCTGAAATTCAATCTTCAAGTTCAAGAACTTAAATAGGCACCAGGCTATGTGCTTTAATATTCAGGATTGATAGTGAGTATTTCTTTTCCTAGAGCAATCTGGGCAAAACTGAGAATGAGACTTGTGGTATTATCATCAGTTACTGACAATCTACTTTCATTTTCTGAAAATTCCAAAGTACTTAGAATTCTATCTCCATGCGGTAATTAAAGGGGGGTAAAGGTTATTTTGCTCTTTTGATTAAAAATTGAATTTACTTTGTGTTGATGTAAAAGCAGGAAATGTAATAGCAAATTAGTTTTTGTTCTCTCCATCTGCATTCAAAATTAATATTTAGTACAGATTTTCTACTTCATTTTCAGATAATCAGAATACACAAAGCTAGTAAGATTGTATCACCACTTCTCCTCTCAAAGAAATTTTTGTAATTACATGAAAAATGAATCTGTATTAACCTTTCAGATGTTACTGTTCTTAGGTGAATGGCATGAGGCACTTGAGTATTCACAGTGTAGCCTTGTGATTGGCTTCAGAACGCGTATCCAGAATATGTTGAGAGACTGAGGCAACAAGTTAGTTTAAGCATTAAGCAGGAAAGCCAGTAGGGTAGGTTTTATGGAAGCATATCTAGGCAAAAGGACTATAATAGGCATTGGCAAATGACAGGAATGGTGCCTTTGGGCTATCATCCAGGGAGCATATAGGTACTTTCAGTAAGCGAGAAGCAGGATTGCTCTTTGGTGTCCAAGCAAAAAACAAAGGGGATGAAAATGCATTGGGATGAACTACATGATGCACAATAAGGCTTGGGCAGATCAAAGGGTACAAAAGAGATCAGTCTCTAGAAACACCATATTCATCTTTAGGGCTAAACTTCAATTTCCTGAAGTTGAATAGACTTTTTCAGAGGGAACTATAGCTCTATATGACATTAAAAAGTTGAGAATTTAGCTTTGTAGAAGTCAGAAAAATCTTGACTTTGAAGTCAAGGTAGTCAGGAAATTCAGAGTCAAGTAATGATTCAAACTTGCAAAATGGTAGTGGTGAAAGGAGGAACAAAAAACTGCTGGAAATTTTTATAAAGAAATCATTACTGTAAAAGAAAGTAGAATGTTTATAATTATCACAAAAAGCTGTCTCTATATACACAGGTGTATTCCCAAGTATTTTTTTATATGCCTGAAAAGCTGCTTATTCTATTGCTTACAAGTTGACCACTCCATTTCTTTAAAACAATAGACTTCTTTATTGCTTTAGTGAGTATAGTGGGTTGTCGTTTAGTGACATATAGTGTCATAGATATTTGAACTAGCTGAGTTACAGCAGAGGTGGATACCATTCCTCAGTATTTTCTGACTCTTGAATGGGTATCATGTCAATAAAATTTTGCATTTGAACAAGGTATGTCCTCTTTTTTCTCCCAGAGTAAATAAAAAGGATCATAATGACATAAAATATCAATTTGTTTTGGAGAAAGAGCAAAATTACCAAGTCAGCTCATAATTCAGAGTCACGAACATTCATAAAGGCTTCTAGACAGGCTTTATGTTGACAGACTCCAAGGAAGTTGTTGGCTTTAGCTTGTGAGACAGCAAGTTGCTTCCTGTTAGGAGACAGACAACTATTTGGATCAACTTTGCATTAACAAAAAGAGAATTCCTCACTGGGTTCATGGTGAGAAAAAACACTTTCTTTTATAAACATTGCAATGATTTTGAGGTCTTTTTTGCTATTCCTTTGTGCTGCTTGCAGAACTGGGGCTGATGAATCAATACAAATAAATGATGCTAGATCATATTATGCAAAAAAGATTATCTGATAATTTTTTCATATTTATTTCTGAAGACATGAAATGGATGCTCAGAAAGTAAGAGGGATTTGAGGCCACAGAAGGCTGAGGTTATTTGTTGTCCAAAGATTAGATGGGTATTTAAATATAACCTTTCACAATCAGTGTACCCTAATCTTTTAACTGGAAACCTTTGGTATTTTTAAAAGATGAAAGGGTAATTCACTCAATCTGTTTCAGTCAACATACCTTAATACAAAATACAGAAAAGGTTCCCATTTTTTTCCCCAGCAGATTGCAGGGTACCTGGTCCATACTTCCTTTGTAATTTGCTTAAAGAAACAGTAACAAAAAATCGCTTGATTTACTGCATTTTCAGAGGTCAAATAGTTAGCCATTTGACTAACATTGTAAATGTTGACCTCTGGGAGAACACTGAGAGCAATTCCAGTCAAAACCAAAAAAGTCATGGTCAAAATATTCTTGACCTGCTTAACTACTTATATCACACTCCTTGGGATAGCAAAATAACAAACACAATCCATGAAACTGAACAAGTTTTGTCCTGTTATACATCCTTGTCTGCTCAATAGAAATGAAAAGTCTTAGTGCAAAATACTTTTATTCAAGGTTGTTTCCAGCCAGATAGTGAAGTTCTATGTGAAGGACAACCTTCTGATTTACAGTCCCTCTGAAAATTCATAAATGGTGTTGAACTGTATCAGGTAAAAGAACCTAAATATTTTTAAGAGCATGTATTTTTTGTTAAAATCTCAATCACACTTTATAGAAATTTAGTTCTTACAGAAATAATTATTCAAAATGGTGTATTATTTCTACTCACCTTCAGTCTCCTGACATAATTATCAGCTGTGTTTGTTCCTTTAAATTTGCCTGACTATGAAAAATTGTCCTCTCACTTGGTTTGATCCAGTTATCAGTGGAAAGGCTGCCAGGGACTTCAGCAGATATCAGATCAAACACCAAATATGAGCCCAACTTAAATCTAAGGTGCAAAAGTTTGGTTTACTCAGCTAAATCCTCTGGGATGTTGATTGCCTCTTAATATGTTTGTACAGAACATGGAACAAAGTAGTATGACTGGAGCCTTTGTACGATGAGAACTGAAAGAGAGCTCAGTCAAGACTTTGCTTCTGCAACTTCACCCTATAGACAGAAAACACTCTGTCATCTATTTGCTATCTCCTCTGCTCCTGGCGCTTGGGGTGCTGTGCTGCCTAGGTCTCACCATTCTAAGAACTGGTAAGACCAAAATTATAAATTAAATTACATTTTATTCTCCTGGCTGACAGTGATCCCCAAATGTACGACACTAGTGTATTAATGAAGTCTAAAATTCAGTGTGGATAAACCAACTATTTTCATCATTTTACATTTTTAAGGTTAGTTCTATCARATTAGATTTGGGCTCCATCCACCTCTAAAGATGTTCAAGACTAAGGATAATAATATGAGCAGGGTTTTGGTTACAGTATTATCAGGTAAAAATGAATGGTTTAGTTTACTCCAGTTATATAGAATTGACAAAAAAAATAACTAAAGCTGATGGCTAAAAAGCCAGATTCTATTAATTCTCTATCATCTGTTGAAATTCCTATTTCAGATCATGTTGTGTGAGCAATTTGAAGCATGAATTCTTGTAGTATGTAGCATGAATTCTTATGGGATGCAAATGAAAAAAAGACGCGCTCTCTTTCTGTTTATTTTGGTGAAAATGAAATGTTGGTTTTTAAAGCTGCATTAAAATATCAGATAAAAACAGTTTTTATCTTTATGTGTCTTTGGGAAAAAAAATTCTACCTCAAGAAATTTCTTTAACAAAGAGAACATTATTTCAGACTCTAACATTTCTGTCTGCCTATTATCATTAGTCATAAGCTAAGCCCTGCACTAAATGTCTAGTGAGCACAGATAATGTTCATTTTGTCTGGAAGACAGGTTGCCGCCTGTCAGGGAGAGATGGAATAAATGACAGGTTTGGACTCTGTGCCTTGCAGGCATATTAGGCTAAGAAATCGCCAACATGATGAAAAATTATTTTGTCAAAAATTTGTAGGTCACCCATCATTGTCTAATGTATTCTGTGATTAATTGCTAGCATAGAT
Source organism: Apteryx rowi (assembly GCF_003343035.1). Classification (NCBI taxonomy): domain Eukaryota; kingdom Metazoa; phylum Chordata; class Aves; order Apterygiformes; family Apterygidae; genus Apteryx; species Apteryx rowi. Next base: position 441,553 of record NW_020448708.1, read on the forward strand.
CAGCATTATGTCTTTCCAGTGAATCGCTTAATTGTTGCCTGCTTCACACTCTTAATGTAATGACGAGGCATCTGGTCCTTTCACATGTGCTTTTAAATGCCAGCTTTTGCATCCAGGTTACGGGAACTGTAACATTAAACTTAAAGAACTAGTTGAAATTAAAACTTCCGGAAATCCGTCTCCTTGCTTTTTTTATGGCTGTGCGCACGGTAGGCTAAGTGTTAGTGTTAATGTATGTAGATTTTATTTCTGATGAGTGATTATTTGACTGCTCATTTTACGAAGATTTATGGTGTGCTTTCTATCTCCTGACTGCAGTGCTACTCTTATCTTTAATAAAAGAGATGAGGACATTAATCAGCCTTTGTCAGGAGTCCTGACTAAGACATTAAATGTACTGTATGGGATAGGTAAACACGCTCCAGATCCTTCTCTACTCCAGTAGATCAGGCAAAAAAACACTCATTATATTTATCATAATTTCACATCTGCTGTTTTTGAAGCAATGTACCATGAGGCCATAAACTGTATTACAACTGTGCATAAATTCAACTGATTTGTGGCTGGAGTAACTAATTCCTAAAGTACATTTTAGAAAAACAAGCAGTGAGCCCTGAAATTGCAATTCCATAAAAGCACTAAATTACTGACTGCAGAATCAAGAATTTGCTTGATGTGATTCTGCAGTGACCATTTTATAAAAAGTGACAGTGTGCCTGTGATTGAGTCAATAAAATAAGGACGAGTGAGCCTTACACTCAAACAAGATTAAAGAGAAAGAGAATGACAGAGGACAGACACATGGGATATAAATAGAGGGAAGTGTAATGTTCCCCCCCTCCAAAAATGGCTTTAGGATGTAACTATTAAAAACAGGGAAGTTAATTGGTAAGTAATCATTTAAGTATGTGAGAAAAATATAGACATTTATCCCTCTGTTTTTATCAGATACAATATTTCTATAAACAAGGATGTATTTTTTTTATGGTAAAGGGTAATAGCTCTATCTTAAAATATCCCATATATTTAAAATGACTGGATTCTCTCCTTTGAAAATCGTAAATAGTTCCTGTAAAATCAGTGGGATTATACCAGCCTCTAACTGTGGTAATCAGAGGAGCAATCAGGACTGCACCTTTCAAACTAGATCTTTCCTAAATTGGAAAGAATGTACTCTCAGAGAGTCCAAAGATTTGATATTTCATCATCAGCTAAATAGAGTTACTTTTTTTGCATATGTTTCAAAGCAAAACAGTGAAATGAACAGTAAGAGTCTGCCTGGCTGTCTGTAAATCTGTGCTTTGCCTCTCCCAGTGGCAAAGCAAAGAGAGATCAAGACTCAGGAGCTTCCAAAATATGTATTGTTCCAAGTGCTATCATTTCTGAACATTTGTGATGTTCATTTTTGGCCAGGCCAAACCCAAAAGTATTAAAATTTCGGTTAACAGTGATACAAGAGGTTTTCCTCTTATTGATAGCTGAAAGTTGACACAAAATATTTATGAGAGATTTTTTTTCTCTTGGAGCATTTAAAAAAGAAAAGGGTTTCAGTTTCTAAAATAATTAGCTTTTCATTATGTTTCACACTGCTGTCATCACTGGTAGATGTGTAAATACTGGACTAATGTTACGGTTGGGATACTTTTAAACTTCCTTCTCTCAGGAGTTAGTGGTTGTCCACAGTGTCAACAGACTCTGGTAAAATATACATGATGTTCACTTTGGAAAATGAGAGTAATATAATACCCTCTGGTGTTGTTAATAAATGTGTTTATAGTTTAGTTTTAGTACTGTTCTTGACCGCAGTCTGCTAAACTTGGTCCACTGTCGTGGTTATAAATCTGTAGGGATTATGCTGAATATCTCTGTGCTCTGTCCATGAAAGCAAGACAAAAAAAGAGTTTGTTTGATGCCGATGCATAGTTTCTATCTAATAGCATCAATCTGTGCATCACTGAGCGTTTCTTTTCCTGACCTTATTACTTTACTGAAATTAAGCTTGAAACAATCTGATGTCAGATACTGTATATCTACTTTTATTGCTAGCCTTGCTGGGCCTCTCCATATTGCTAGTGCTGCATCTCATTTTAGATAGGTTGAACCACATATATATTCTCCAGTTTATTGAGAGCCTGATAGATTGTATGCTGCATTCTAAAACTGCAGGCCAGTCTTTTTCATGAATTTTGGAGAACAAATGCAAATTCACATGCATGCAGCTGACCAAAATTCATAGTTTTTTCTTGGCATTACAAATAAATCCAGCATATCACCAGAGATGAGTAAGAGCAGTACAGTGAAGTTGGCTTCAGTTCAGCTTTTCTGATTTAGTGGCAGTTGCAAATGTACTTGAAGAATCTGTAAAAGTTTGATTAGTATGGTAGATTCAAAAAGATTTGCTCAAACGACAGAGCTGCACCAGAATGAACTGTAAGAATTCAATAAAATGCAAACTACCTTCAAACCAAGGCAAGCTTTTTCCTTCTATGCACCCCCCACCTCTTTTCTCTTTCTTGCCATTATCATATAAACTTAGCAGTTTCCTGCAGAGCTCCACTGCAGTCAAATAAAATTCAATGATAAAAATCACTCAATAGCTCCATTAAAACATAACTAAAATTATTCTTAGGACCACATCTAGGGATTAATATATTTAGAAGCTATCCAACATTTACATAGCTTTCCCTCATATGGCACATGATTTTGCTATTTGAAAAATAGTCAAGGCTCAGGCGTCATGAGAAGGAAAGATTTTTCCTTATCAAACTAATCTACCCTACTCCATATCCTTGTTGTAAGAAAGATCTGATACTCATGGAGCAGGTGTCTGAAGGAAGACTGATGAATCAAAGGAAAAGTTCCCTCCACTGGCAGCTGATATGAGTTGACCAGACACAACCGGCCAAATCTAGGCTGATTTCCAATTTATTTCTGTGTAGCTGATTAACCAGACCGTTCTGAACAGTTTCCTGGATGAATCTACTTAGTTGCATTGATACTGCTGATCACCATGGTAGGCGAATGTCTACTGATGTCACGATGTCACCTGCAGTTTCCCTTCCTATACCTAGCAGGAGAGGCACTGGCATTGTTTAGAGGGGCAGAGCCTTAAGAAACACTGCAAAGCCCCCAGGTCAGTCAGGCCTCAGGAGGCAGTCTGGGAGCTGTCAGCGTGTGGTGTGACGCCAGCTGCACGCTCATTCCACCCAGCCAGGTCCATCAGCTGCAATGCTGGGACCGGTGCCAGGGCCTTGCTTGAACTAGGGCAGAGGAATATGYTGGGTTTAAAAAAATGGCTGTGCTCATTTGTTTGTGTAACTGAGAGCATCTGATCGCTGAATAGACCTGCCCACACTCGCTTCAAACACGCCCCCTTTTTCATGACGCTTGCATGGTAGCAAAGGCAGGAAGTGTAGGGGTCAGGGGAAGTGTGAATACATGCTGAGCGGGCCGTGTTTGATGCAACATACACTATCCCTGCCTGCTGAGACAGCACGAACACTTGCTCTGGAGGCCAATTCCTTTACTTAGCTCCTTAAACAGTGGTTGACCCTCTGCAGGACTTCTCTCATCATTACATGTACTGAAAAATAAAAAAAGAGGGCTGGTTTCAAACAAATGCTTTCTGTAGTTTTGCTATTTTGTAAAAGACACTTTTTTCCTATTTCCTCATACACCTAATTCTTCGCTCTGCTCCCAAGGGAGAAGCACAGTAGAATGAAAAAGAAGTGTTTACTGATAAAAATAAACAAAACATACTTATTCATACAAAATAATGCAATCTCTGGAATATTGTGCTCTTTATCAGCAAAATACATGCCTCTGATTGTTAACTCTGTACGTAAAGTACAAAAACACATTCCTCTAAACAAATGGGCTTTTCCCCCTCTGGATTTATCTTCATTGATTTTTATTTTTCTCCAAATGCAACAAAACATTCTATTTTCTTGTCCTTGAAAAAGTGGCATGATGTTAAAAGGAGAGAGAATGCAATGGAACATTATTATTAGAAGTGATGGACCTGTTTGCTGCAAGGGACAACTGGACTCTGTCTACTGTGGACGTCTTCTTTTGGCCTGCTATTTCAGTCTTCCTGAAGCCTGAGCAAGATGACGATTAGCTGTAAGAAATTAAGCTGCTAGATAAGAGACCACTTTATGGTAGATGGTCAGTCCACAGGAAAAGCTGTCCCAAAACAGCTATGTTACCTGCTCTCTTATCTTGAAAGCTGCATCTGCAGAAGGAAGAAATTTGGGGGTTGTAATATAGGAGTTCCCCCACATAATGACCAAGCAGTACTGTGAAAGTCCACCTGGAAAATAATCTCTCTCTTCTGTGGATGATTATTTTCAGTCAGTCATTCATAACAACAAACACCTTTTAAACATCAATATGGAATTTCTATTTACAAATGGTAGCTAATTTATTCAGTTCAACATGTCAAAACACCTGCTAAGTGAAATGAAATTTGTCTGTTCTCAGTCTTGGTGTTAGATTTGCCTGATGGCTAATCTATATTTCATGAAAAAGTCTAGTTAATGTTGTTATTTATACTTAAACATGTATATGTGCATAACTCAAAAAGACACTGAGTAATGACCTCTGAGTAAAGCAAGTTTAGCCACAGCTAGGTGTATTTTGGACAATCCAAACATCAACACATGCGCATCTATGCATAGAGCCACTGGAACAAAGGGAGAGGCAGTTGTAAAATATTCTGGTCTTCATATGCAACGATACCTTGAAAGCACTTTCAGTGCCTTAGTCTTGTAATTTTGCTTGTATTACCTTAAGATCATCTCATTTGCATAAGAGCTATATTGAAGGAAGTGAGGCCCAAATTCTGAAGACTTAATCAGTTATTAATTAACATGTTGTATCATTAGCTGTTGTGAAATGGAATGTAGCATATTCATCATTGTAAACAGCTGATTAAATTAATAGCATAATGTTAGGTATTTGGATATTTCTATCATACTGTTACTGTTCTTTGCTATACTGACTGCAAAATATAATAACTTCTAAGCAGTGTGTAAAACAAAGTGCTCAATTCACTTTATTAAAATATCCAATAATAATTGATTTAAAGGCAATAAAATGTGTTCATTAGAGGGTTTATATTCAAGAAATATTGAAAGTATACCTAAAACTGTCACTTTTATTGTGAATGAACAGGATAATATAATTTGAAAAGAGTGTGATCATACTAAAGATTTGTCCTGCAGCATTATCTGATAGCTCGTAAAGTGCTGAAATTTAATATGATGCTTTCAGTCAGTTTAATTGAAATTTAATTGCCACTTTGGGCAGAAGGTTTAGATCTGATCAATAAAATATTAAAGATTTTGTGCTTTCGCTTGGAACAATTTCTTAGCCAATGCATCAAGTGTACCCTATGTTTTAGGAAGTATTTGTTTGTTGTAATTCACATAATGTTYAATATCACTTGCTAATCTGAATGTTTTAATGTGCTGCACAGATAAATAGTGGAAATAATAAAGCTATAGTTGATCCATTTAATTACAACAAGATGAAAGAAATAACGGTCACCTTCAGATTCATGAGAAAGGCATTAATGTAAAAGAGCTATAAATATTTTGAAATGTCAAACCTCAGAAAGACAGAGTCCAACATGAGCTTAGCTGTAAATCAGGCACATAGAAGGACCTTGAAAAAAAGATGGTTCTTTGGTATTTTAGAAATAATTACTAATACAAAAAGGGTAATGATGAACCTATAAATTACATTAAAAAGGGCCATTAGAGGAGGATTAGTTTATAAAGCTGAGAGATGGTTCCTGAAAATTATCCCACTCGTTATTTCTTCTTTTCATTTCATATTATTCATGATCCCCAAAATTATCTGATTAATGATAAACTAATTGATTGCTACTTTGCAATTCAAATGCAATGGCCAACTTTGAGTCTTCCTTTACTGCAATCTATACTGTGACTTCATTTTTGTTCATCTTCTTTTGGTGGCACTGTAGCGAGAATTATTCTATCTTGTTCTCTATAATGTGTAGGGGCAACTTCAGTCGAAGCAGCACTGCCATGAAATTCATCTGTGCAATTAGCGCAGGCTACACAAAGCTCTTCTTCATGTCCAGAGAGCCTGGTGACTCTGCTCCTCCAACCTTTTGCCACTTAGCCATTCTCACAGGACCTTGATGAGAGCAGACACAGCTGGAGATGACTGAAATGCTGCTCTCCTGATTTCCCACAGGTCTTCAGCAAAGCTCGTGAAGCTAACCCCACAGAGTGTCTTATCAAGATCTGGAGTTTTCTGTTTGAGGTGATACCATCCCTCCATTTGATGACTGGCTACCGCATTCTTTTAGATGATGAGCACTGATTCAAACAGCAATGCCTGAGTTCAGCTCCGCTGTGTCAGGAGTACAACAAGAAGCGGGAGGAGGATCTGGGGAACAGAAAACTGTCTCATAGGCATGTTATGATGGCAATTTCATTGCAAGTTACTGCTTCTTTGAATAACAGTAATTTCCAGTTTATGGTTTTTACTTAGGATCGATACAGACACGCACAAGGCAGAGAACAGCACTCGACTGCCGATCTGTTTTGCCACTGGTGACAGAAACACGAACACAGCAGGATCATCTTTTTGGCCTGAAATCAATGATATCTATAGTGCTAGGTCCCAAGGATCACTAGAAAAGATGAAAAAGTCCAGTCATTCTCACTTCCTCTCCCACAGAACTCAACTAGTTAGTTGAAGGATAGATGAACTAGCCCATTTAAAGCCCTCTGAAGATTGCAGTGGTTTGTTAACCCTTTCTGTGTGCTTTCCTCTAGGAAATGAGTTGAAGTGGTAATGTGGATCTCTGAAAATCATTAACTTTTCTACTGAGTGATTTCCTACTTCTGCTGACTTTGGCATCTCTCTGCCATTGTAAGAGGCAGTGTAAGGATTAATTTGAGTGCAGGGAGTAACTTAGCTTTTTGGGAATTTGATAAGCGTGCAGAGTAAAACATGGACTAATCTGACAATTAATTAAACTATAAGGGGCATAACTGCTAAAACCAAATATTTCCTGTTTTTCCTGTCTTCGAACAGAATTTCAGGCCACCAGTTATAAAATTAGCAATTTTGGCTCATAAATTTGAGCTGCACTGGAGGCAAGAATCTTGAGAGAAAAAATGATTTGACAGGTAGAATTCAGCAGTGGAGGACTAACATCATATTTCTATCCATTTTGAACCATTTCCTCTCTCTGTGCCTTTTTTCATCTACAGGATGGGAAAAGTATACTTCTCACTTTGCCTTCTGTCTACCTTATTGTGATTATTGGAAGACTGAATAAATTAATATTCTCACAGAATGTGCAGGATGGTAGATGCTGCATAGCATTAATCTATTCTGACTGGACAGGCCTGGAGACGTAGATTTTTAATAATCTGCTTTAGACCCCAGTTTCACAATCTTTTTTTCCAAGCTTTTCAGGATAAAATGCATTACTACGGGAATGTTTCTTGTAAACCCATAATTCCTTTCTGGGGCTAATGAAGAATACTAAAGATAGTGGAAGACAGCAATAATTCCACATGTTACAAATTGGACCTGACTGTAGGACCTCTAAGCAACTAAACTAATTAGAGAGAGTCTGTCCTCCTCACCAGAGCAGTAAGATGGTACGATCTCCTTTTCCATAGCACTAAGAAAGAGCTGTTAAAACAAGTGACCTATCTTGGCCTTTTAAACACCAAATTTCTTTCTCAGCTTACATAATTAAAGTTTCATTAAAAACATAAAACACCTTTTAAAATTCGATTTATAAAAATTCAGGCAGAAAACCAAGAAATCATCATTACAGACTCCCAAAAGTTTGGCAAAGACTGGATCTGGAATTTGGTTTGGATCACTGTAAAGGTAAAGGCTGCTTCTGACATTCTGTTCAGATCATGAGTTGAATTTTGAACCCCTCAAAATTCTTGTATTAGCTCTAGGATTTTTTTCAGACCTTTTCTAATAAGGGCTGTGTTTCAGCTTGAAATTTATTCACTGCCTTTTTTTCAGTCTAAATCACAGTCCTTAATGGATTTAAATCTTGTCCTTTGAATGCAATATTTTTGTATATGTTCAAGTAGCATTATATCTTAGACAAAAGCCATTCTTTCATTTGTTCCTTAACTTTCCCACATCCCCATTTGAAGGGTACATTTTTCACTTGGAAGGCACTAAAATTGGTGTCACCTTTCCTCTGCATTGACAGTAGAGGATTAAAATGGTTGTGCTGCAGCGTCTTGTATTTTCTCTTCTTCTTCTAATTTAWCACAACCACATATTCCACAGGAAGTTCAGATGGGGGGGAAAGAGGGGAGGAAAGATGCCCGACTGATAGACAGCACCTCTACCTTGCAGAAGATTCATTCCACTGCACATTTTGAATCTGCTGACAAGAAACTTGCAGCACAAGTAATCAGAGCCTTCACAAGATTGATTTTGTCCCCTGCTGGTATATGGCATATAGGGGAAAAAGGTTCTCATCTCTCAATGTAATCTTAACTATTTAGAAGCCATTATTGCAGGATTACAAATCATCTGAATACCTTTCTTGTGTAACTTAGTTATTTATTAGCAAGTCCAGCAAATTAGTCAGGTGACATTATATAGGATTGTTCCAATCCTGAAGCTCTTATTCAGTGGGCTGCTGAATTAATCTCTCCATTTGCAAATGCTAGTAAATCTATGAAATTCTTTAAATGATACTGCATAGTGCTGAATGCAAACTTTTAACAATTTTTTTTATTTTTCTAATTGTTGAGAAGGTTTAGCATACTGTATATATATAGTTCCCTTTTTCAAAGTGACTCAAACAAAAATGCAGATGAATTCTGTCCTAGGTTTGTAAGAAATGCTTAAAGTCAGCTTGTCATAGAGACTAAATTGAATCTACTACCTATACTGCTCTGGAAGGGAAGATGTAGGGAAAAAAGAAGCAGCATGAGATTTATCTGATATTTGGTTGATGTATGGCTATATAAAATCTTAAGTAATACAGATAATGTCACACAATATTGCAACATATATTTTCAGTTGAACATTATAAGACAATAAGGCATAAATGGAAATTAAAGGAAAAAAATCCGAACGGTTGTCAGAGAACACTTTTTCATTCAGAGAATCATAAACATATGGAATGGTGTGTCAGGCAAAGTTTCTGAGATAAGAAGAGGGGAGTAATTACAAAATGGATTTATATCCTGAGGAATAAAGCACAGACAATGGGAAAGAGCTTTAAGTCAAATGATTTTTAACCCTCACTAAAAAAATCCTCATGAAATAATATTTAATAGGTTCCACCTAATTTGCTGAAGTTTGCCTTCTATTCTTTGGTCAGTAATGGAATATAAATAGGCATGTGTAAGTCATCCACCCAYGTTCAGAGCTACCATGTACTTTTAATACATATCAGTATATCGAAATGCAAACATAGAAACTGTGATATGTTCAGTAGCTCTGTCCGTATTGAAATAAATTACTTGTTGATGTGAAGATATTGGATACTCAAAGCATACAAATTCCTGATATTAGAAAATATGGCACTCAGAGTGACTCTTCTGTAGTGATGTGTAAAAATAAATAATCTAGATAGATAAATACATTAAAAGGCAGCCTCCAGGGCAAATAAAAGCAGTAAACATATTTTCATGTGTGAAACAAGTAATTAGAGGAAAAGTGATAGAAAAATGCAAAACAGAACATTTTTGCATTGCTGCTCCAAAGTGGGGCTGGGCAGGGGGGTGGCATTCAGTCTTCAATCCACTTAAGAGATTCAGGCAGGAACACATACTTTAGTTGAACTTTTATAGTTCTCAGTCTCAACAGTAACATTGGGCTCACAGATTTCATATTTCATAATAACTATTTCACATAAAATCCCAATTTATATATACATTATGTTGTCAAAACTAATATAGTCAGCTATATTTATGTTAAGACTCTGAACAGCTATGAAAAGGCATGAGTTTGACATAACTGGTTAGAAGAGGAGCCCAAGTGTAACCCAAATATCTAACTGACATACCCGATTAGAAGTGTGCTCAGTGGCTTGCCCACTTCTCTCAGTCCTTCCTCTGCTCTCCAGTCTTACTTGTGTAGCTAGGCTGAACTCACTTTATTTACCTCAGTTTTTCTCCCTTGGTCAGCCAAAAAGAAAGTAGAGCATACTATCTAAATGATAAGGGATCAATGCGCATCTAAATCTCCTGCAAAATATGTGCAGGCTTCTGTAATTCAAGTTTTCCTAGACAAAAATACATGCTTACGTGCCACACTGTTGCAGTGCAATGAGGCTGCATCTTTGACACGTAAGTTCTACCACAGAAGTGCTGGGCAGGTGGCTCATGTATGGGTGGAAGGGTCAAGGCAATCTCTTGACAATGTAGAAATGACTCCACAATGCATGTACAGTGACTACTGTGTATCAAAATCACCATATGTGAACTGTGGCCATTTGGACTCTGGGACACTGGGCCCCTGCCCAGACAATAACTCCAGAAATCCTAGCCAAATGGACAAAATTGTCATTTTCTGCCTAAAATAAAATTGTTTGGGTCAAATATAGAAATACAAGGGGAAGACGAGACATTCAGTAATCCCACCCTAAACAATTTCATGTGCTGAGGATGTGAGTGACCAAGATGAAGCCTAACAGAAGGCTACATGTCATGGTCCTTGAAAAGAAAAATATTCCTTTCATAGTTCTGAGAGGAAAGAAATTGTCCAGCAAGACAAGCTAACTCATGCTAATGAACAAAACCCTGTGGTTAGAGATAGGAAAAGCTAGATTTAACAAAGACAGCATGAACTCTATCTGTACCTATCATCAAGAGATCATAAATCATAACTATCCCATAATTGTAACAAAATCCATGCTTAAAACAGCATGGCAGGAATCAGAGACACCTATATTATCAAAATGTGACCAGACTTACTCCAACATTACCTCTCAAATATCTCCTGCAAAATAGGATACAGATTTCAAGAATACTTTTTCACAAGTAGTGAAGGGCAGGTGCCCAACTGGTAAATTGTTGGCTGTAATTCCCTTAGCACTTCTATGACTTCTTTAAGAAAAAGGATGAAACTCAACCAGGAAAGCAGCACGGTTCAAACCTGTCTTGACTCTGCTCCACTTCATCAGTACAGATTCAAGCATAAAAAAGTAAAATAAAATAAAGCCTCACAGGAAGAAAATATTAATACTAGAATCAAGTCAAAGAAGTCACATTCACAACAGCCTTCTGTCTGAATGGTTGTTCTGGCTGAGACATCACTGATGCTATGGCAAATAATAGCCTTCCCACTTTCACACAGGTGGATGGTGGAGGGTAAAAATTTCCCAGGCAGCAATCTGTGCTTTTGACATGAACGGAAATTAGGTGCATAAAGTGCCTTTAAAATGCTACCCATAATCAATATTTAAAATGCTCAGTTGTGCTTTTCTTGCATTTTCTCACATAGAAATATTTTATCATAAATGCTATTTTTCAGTTTTGCCTTGAATATGCTATTTGCTACTTACCAGATTCAAATTAACTACCTTAATTAAAAATAAAAATTACAACAATAGTAATAAAAAGTGTAATCGCACTATTTGGATAATGGGCACTAGAAGCAGAGGGCAAGGCTAGAAAGAGAAATGGTCCAGTAATGCCATACTTGCTACTAGTGTTGGAAGAGAAAGAAATTATATGAATTTTGCTGTTCAGTAGAAGTGTCTTGTTTCAGATGAAAAGCCGTGAGGCTAACCTTAAAGGGGACTCAACACAACATTTAACCAGAAAAATGACAGCAATATTGCCAGGCTTCAAAGCTGGAGAACTGAGAGTTTAAAAAGTGATTGAGGGGCTGAGGTTCCTCAGAATTCCAGGAAGAGTGGTAGAGGGCTTTCTCAGAAAAATAAAATAAAAGGAAAAACATGTTACTGATTAGCAGAAACTGGGAACCAAAAAATCAGAACCCAGGCTCTAAATTTTGGTTAAGCGTGAGACTACTCGAACTGAGCCAAATTAACAGGCATCCTGTTATCTTTGCCAATCTCCAATATAAAAGTGGTATTTTAGCTGTGACTTCTTTAGAAATGATATGACTGAATCCCTCTCTTATTTAGCATTGTTTCCATTCCTTTTTTAAAGATTGTACCAAAAGCATACATCACTAATTTTGATCCTTTAAGAAGGTGTTTGTATCTTGAGGAGTTCATGGGAATGATAATTTCCATAGGTAAAGGTAGAATTTACATGTTGGCACTGCCAGTTTCAATCTGCTCCAGGTCAGACTTCTATTCCTGAGAGTTAAAATTTCTTACATGCCTGTGAAAAAATATTTGGAAGTCCTATTTCTAATTGGCAGTGAGAAGTGCTTGAGTATACATCACAAAGCAGCTGTAACAATTGGCTCTACCTGCACCTGTCTCGGCTCTGAGATCTCTCAGTTCCCTAGGGTGAGCAAGCTGGCATCTTGCACAAGGTTTCATTTAAAATAATACGAGAATATTTTAAGCTTTGATTTATCCAGAAAAGTATCAGAGAAAGCTTTAAAAATTGTGTCTGCATTTGGCACTGGAAAATACTGTGACACACAGGACCAAAAAACAACACCGACCAGGGAAGGAGCCAGGTGACTAGAATATGGAATGAGAGAATTGTTAATTTAATGCTATTTTCATGATGACTTCCACAGACATGCAGTATTTTCTTTTTTATTATCATCTCTAATCTGCCTCTAATTTTGAAAATCCTATTAAAAAGAGGAAACCAGGTTTTCACAAATTTCTGCGTGGCTGCTTGACTCATGTTCTGCAACGCAGAATGAAGGATAGCAGATATCAGTAATCAACATTGTGTAGTATATTTAAACTGTAAGCAGAACTTTGATGTGAATGGAGGCCAGGATTTAGCCTCAGCAAATAGATCCATTGAAGAAAAAAAGTGCTGAAACAAAGCGACATTTATCCCTGGGTTGCAAAAAGAGGGCTGTTTGTGCCAAACAAAATGAGTACTTGAACAAGACATATTCAGACTCTAATGCACATGAATTGCTTTGTACATATTCCTTGATAGCATACCCGTGCATGATGTTGTTAGTGTCACTCTAGGCATGTTATGGATTTACTGTATTACTTACAATGCAATTATTGATTTACATAAGTATTGCTATTTTTCCCCAAATGTAACAGATTTTAGCTTGAAAGGACTATAAACTGAGAGACTTGCTATAGTTTAAAATTGGCAGCTGGTCGGGAGATGAATGCCAGGCAAAGTGAGTGTACAGGAGGTTCCTGCTGTTTCTGCAGGGAAGCGTCCCTGGGTGAGACATCTGCTGTTCAAACTTCACCACACATTTTATCAGGTGACACCCCGTCAATACCTAATCCAAATTTCTTCTGTTGTAAAATATTCTGGGAAAACAAAAATACTTACTTTCCATTTTCTATTAAAAAATTGTCAGATCCATTCAATTTGCCTATAAATATTGTATTAATAAATGTCTTCATTGCTGCTGCAGTTCTTGTAAACAGTAACTTACTTTCCCATGCATATTCATTATTTTGTGGCATGAATCAAGATTCAGACCCATACATACATATTCTATTCAAAATACTCACACTGAGTCTGCTACATCAGTATCTGAACTCTTGGTTTATTTAGCCACACAACAGCCTATTTAGGTAAAGTGCAATTGAAGTAGGTTCAGCATGGAACTTGGAAACCCCAAATTTGTTGTCCCCCCCTCGCCCTCGAGGCCTAACGTTGAGACATTTGCTTCCCACAGTACACTCCAGATTCCCAAATGGGATTTCCTAAAGCCTACGTGGGAGTTAGRCATCCTTCTCTTCTTCCACAGAGAATGGCTCTGGAATTTTTTCTGCATGGCAGCACTGCTTCAGCAGAAGAGGTGAAGAATGTTCCCACCCAAAATAAGGTCTAACCAGGAGAATAAATGACTCTTGAGAGGTGGGAAATGAGGTTGAATTCCCTTGGGAAGAGAAAGAAACTAAATCTGGGTTTCACACATCCTAGCAAGAGCTCTAACCACTGGACTACTGTGTAAAGGGGGCACATCTTCTCTCTGTACTTTAAAATAGCAGCTGCAGCTGTATTTTGTGAGGATCGCTGTTCTGTCTGTGTACCAGATGCACTCTCAAAACCAGTCAGAGCCTTCCAATCATCTTARGTGGATGACCCTCTAGTTTCTAGCCAGGATTAAATACAAGATTGGTGACAAGCTTCTCAGTCCTATTAATTTGGAAACAGCATAAAATCACAGTTTTAGGCACCCAGAGAACCTTTAATGCCACAAGGTAACATGCTCATGTGCTGCTGGCACCTCTAGGGTTATGGAGCAGCTAAGCAGGGTTTTCTGCAACACTGTTTTTGTATTAGATGTCTCTATTATCCCTATGAGGATTGGGTAACTAGAAGGCTAACTGAGGTCATTAAGGTAATCAGTGGCAAGGCACAATATTGGATCCAGAAGGCTTAGGTTCAGCTACTGGACTTTTAACTGTTTAACTATTAAGAATGTTTCTGTGGAAGAAGCATAGATGCAAGAAGCAGTTGGTGATACATTCTACTCATTTTGRTGTGTTTTAGAAACACCGTTAGCATAAATCTTCTAGTGTGATTTGCACTTCACTTAATTTTATAAATATATAGACAAGCTTCAGTCTGCACATCAGAACCAGGAATGTTTTTGTATCAAGAACCTCAAATGAGAAAATCTGTAAATGAGTTAGCTGTTTTCTCATCTGTTCTCTGTGCCCCTCTTGCTGCCCCTTCTGCTGTCTAAGAAGAAACTGTTTTTTGTTCCTCCCCCCCCCCCAAGGTTCTGTCTCACAACTGCTACCGCTTGACTGATGGATGGAGGGATGCAGAAACAAATCCTCGAATTTGTAGCAGTCGGTGGGTAAGCATCCCCCACAAAACACTTTAAGAGAACAAAAGGTAACAGCTGAAATCAGAGTGCTTTTACTCTATTAAAAAAAAAAAAAGAAAAAGAAAAGAAATCTCTGCTCTTATCACATCCATGCCCTTCACAAAGCATTCCACTAGATTTAGCTTGTATTTTGGGCACACCTCGGCTCCTTGTCCTTAAGTCTTTCCTTGGCTCCAGCCAAGACCTGCTCCCTAATTTCTTATCTGCTCAATTTGTTCTATGTAAGCCCTTCTCAGCATGCATGTTATTCTTATTTTTGAGGTTTTTTCGCCTCCCAAGTCTCTTTCCAGTTTCTTGAGTTGACTCATTGAACCAACCTTTCCCAACCTTTTCTTAGTGCATGTCTCACTAACATGAAGACGAAGAATATGCAGATACACCACAAAGACAAAAGCCAACATTTTCAGCTGTTGTTTACCAGAATAGCTCTATTGACTTAATGGACTAGCTGAGGAGCTGATCTCTCAATTAAAAAAAAAAAAAAAAAAAAAAAAAAAAAAAAAAAAAGCCTGTCTCCCTCTGTCCTCCCACAGTGTTCTCTATGTGTTTTTTCCTCATGTAATTCATTGAGGATGGCTCTTATATCACTTCCCTCGTCACACACAGAGCTCAAAACACTAAGCCACCAGGCAAATGATAGATAATACTTTAGTCCTGCTCCCTTGGCATTTTCTGAATGAACTGTTTATAAAACACTAAGAAATGCCTGTTGAGATAAACCTCATGTGAATCTAACTGTAGATTTTGAATTATGAATTTGATAGAACTAGAACAGGAGACTATTGGATAACTTGCCAAGACATTCTCTTCACTGCTGGCCACTACGAAGTATGATGTATGTTGCTTCATACATTCTACTTGCTACCTCTTGTACTACTTTGGGTTGAACTTACCTCCCCCAGACTTCTCGATACACTTCCATGCAACGTATTTGCTGACATGTATCAGAAGAAGCAGGTGAAAGGACAGAATTCTTATTACTTTTGCAACTTTTATTTGATGAGTTGAAGTAAATAAGGAAAAATACTTAATTCTACACAAATAAAATCAAATTCATTATCAACCTGATAATTAAGGTAACATTTTAATATACTTTATTTTTTAGAAGGAACAGGCTAGTTTATCGACCTCAGGAAGAAAATTATGTTTTCTAGTCTTTGTGCAAATAAATCTTTTTCTTGTTTCAGCTGGATAACTAATACAGGGAAGATCAAATCACCACCAGTTCAAGACTGATATTACAACTACATCTTTGGTGCCTATCAGGCAGTTTGCCCAGATTATAGGTAATTAGATGATGGATATTCTTCCCTTGAAATTATTGATATTTAGATGATAACTGGAATACTCTCTCAATAACACAGGGCTTCATGAAATATTCACATCAAATTCAAAATGGTACTGCACCTTACATAAAATAATTTTAATGATGGTAATGTCACTTTTCTAGCTTAAACATTCAACTCCTAAACCAATAAAACACCCATATGATCTTTTTAAGAGTAAGATTATTTAACCTAAAGTCTTTTTAGGTGTTTGCAACACTATTCTTTTAGCACTGTTCTCAAATAGATTATGTGGGTTTTATCAAACACACACCCACTCTCACCATCTGCTGGAAATTTATGAAAAGTGTAAGAATGTTAAGGTAGATATTCTCCATTTATAAGAACTAGGAGAAATTAAATCAAGAATGAGGATCATTTTAAGAGACAGCTGTTTCAATTCTGAGGGTTTCTTTTCARTTAGGAAGATGCTGGTAATCATCTAGACTAGAATTGCATGCAGTACCAACCCCAACCAACAGCAAGCTGGAAAGAGTTAGTGAAGGACCTGATTGCACTTCAGTCATGCTGATTTCCCAGAAAAGATGAGAGCTTCCCCACTAATGCTCTCCTGGAGGCACTTATTTTTGTACATACACTTCAGGTGGGCCCCCTTCTGCCTTGTTTTGTTAATTACCAGGGCTCTTGTCCACATTAGCCTGCACCCTTTGCTTGCCAACACAGTCCACCATTTCCTCCATTGATTGCAAGTCATCATCTCTCTCCACCATCATCTTTAGTTTAAAGCTCTTCTCACCAGACTGGCTAGCCTTTTGGCAGAGATGCTTTTGCCCCACTCAGGCAGGTGGATTCTATCTCTTCCTACAGATTCTCAACCCTCAAGAGGGTCCCACGGTCATAAAAGTCAAATCCATGCTGTCAACACCAGCTACGCAACTTTCTGTTGACACAGGGTCCATCCAGTCCTCCTCAAGCCCTTCCCTCCCACCAGCAGGACTGAGGACAAAACCACCTGGGTCTCCCATGCTCTTGACACTTGCCCATAAAGCTATGTAGTCATGCTTGATACATTCAAGGTCTTCCCTGGCACTATCATTGGTGTCCACATGGAAGAACAGCAGAGGGCAACAGTCYAAGGTTCAGAGAAACCTCAGCAGACTCTTTGCAATGTCCTGGATCCAAATCCCAGGGCAAACAGCAGGCCTCCCTAGAGARCAGATGAGGCCTCCAACCCCCACAGCAGGGAGTTTCCCACTACTATCACTCRCTGCTTCTTTCTAGAGCTGCTGGCACAGTTCAGGCCCAGCAGGCTCAGATGCTTTCCTGGACAGAGCTCCCAGTCCTTCATCTGCTACCAGGGCACTGAACCTATTCTGTAGCTGCAGACCTGCAAGCGGAGCAGGAGCCTTCCTCTGGCTGTCAGAAGTCACAAGCTTCCAGCCTTTGCTATCATGGCAGTCTCTATTTCTTAATCCAACAAGCACGACCCTGCTGCCCCACCTTTGGTACAGTTGAGGGTTCAGGTTCTCATACCTGCAGGGTCTCTGCTCAGGTCAATCTCTTTCTCAGCATCTCTGATGCTGCACAGTGTGCTGACCTCATCCCACAGCCCCTGTACTTGGGTGCACAGACCCTCCACCCACACACACCTCCTGCAGGCAAGGACACCCTCTCTCCCTGCACCAGTCTCCACAGGAGGCCCCGGGCACCCTTGCAGCACCAGGCATGGAGAGCTGCATCCTCCCTTTGGAACTCTGCCTGAATTGAGGCCTCTGATGTGCCAAAGATAACTGCTCCCATTGGGTGCTGGGGAACCACACCCTATAATACACCTACACCATCACCAAGCACACAAGCACTGTCCTCAGCAGAGCTTCTGACCCCCTTCAGTGCAAACTGCTGCCTCTATTAGCTGTGCTTTAAGCCCAGCACTTTTATAGACCCTCCCTAGCACCTGCTGAAAGGGTGTGTGACCCTCCCTAATCAGGAGTCAGCTGGAACAACAGCTAATACACCCTTTGATCAGGAACAGCTGACAGAGCTTGTTAGAAGCTGCTAAAGCTTCCTAGAAGTCAAAGCCCTCTGTAGTTRTCCTTTCCTGACAGCAGCAGGCAGCCTCAGGTTCCCCAAAGGATTCATAGGAGTCCTCTGACAATCCCAGAAGATGTTCCCAGAAGATCTACAAGATCTAAAAGCAGAGTCTAGAAATTGCTGCACAGACTGCTGTGGATGTTGGTTGCACTCATGGGATGGGCTGCTGGGATGTTATGGAAAGAATGGTGTGGGAAAGCACACTGACAATGAGGGGGAAATAGGAAGGGTAAAAGTGAACAGTTTTCTGCTTTTTGATGTAGAGTCTCTGGGCTGATCTCTAGGGGGAGAGTAGGGAGAATTACATTTCCTATCTCCTCTAATGTGCCAAAGAGTAAGCAATGGCCCAGGGCATCAAAGATTTAGACCTAGCAAGCAGTTGCTATAGGATGAAGCTTTGATCTGGACAAATGTTTGCTCTGGGTTTTGGAGTATGAGAGTGAATTTTTGTACCCTGAAAACAGGGGATGCCTTAAGCTGCATATAGTGCTTCTGATTTCCTCCTGTAGGAAGGTAATCCAGTCAGTAGTTGAGCACCTTGAAAGCTATACTTGGGTTGTTCTTGACTACCTAAGCCAAAGAAGAGTTTCTCAGGATATTTGCATGACTACTTATGTGCTGTAAAATCCACCGGTAATATGGCCTGAGTAGCTTAATGTCTACTCTTTACCTAAGCTGGTTTAGGTCCATAAGCTAAACAAGCCCTTCCACTGGCATCCTGCAAATTGGCTTAGTCTGTGTCTTCAAAATACCCATTGGAAATATTGAATTAGGTACAGACTGACCTCTAGGTGCTGCAATGTTTAGTTTCCCAATGTTTATGCCTTAAGGGACTTGGTACTCTTCTCCAGAAATGTAGCTCTTCCTGCATTATTTGATGTATTAGAACAGAAAGTCAARTAGTTATTAAAAAAAAATAAAAATCCATGGCCTTCTTGACATTTCCAGCAGATCATTTCTTACTTTTTTTCTGTCTCCTCTCTTATTCATTCACATATACTCTCTGTGCTTCCTAGATTCTGCTCTTTCTGTTGTGCAGGAGGGMATAGGGCCTTAATTATCGTATGAATACTTCAGTTTATGAATAACATACATTATTTACATCAAAATCATGCCCCAGAGTTGTTCTGTGCATGTAACACAAAACGAGATATTGACTTTGAAGGTCTCAGTAAAAATATAATGTGGATACCATTTGTTTATTTAAAAATGTCTTTTCACTATAGACTAAACAGTTCCAAACATTAATAATGGATATTTACCTAGAAAAAATTACAATGTAAGAGCTCTATTGCCTGAAGGACAATATTAATTAGTAATAGTAGTCCATAACTTAGTTTTGGAAAATGCATGCTGTCTTCTCTAAAGTATGTATGGAGCATAATTACACTAACGTTGGTCAAATTAGGTCACTTCCTTTGAGGCTTTGTAAATATCCAGATGTTATCTTTTTCACCTATGTAGCTGAGATAGTTTTTATGTATTTTATTCCATGTTGTAAGCCTCTAGTAAAGCCTCTCTAGACAGAAAATGATCCCTGAGATCCTCTGGTGTGTGTTCTGCTCTCTGTATGCCAGCCTTGCTGAAGAGAGTGGGAGCTACACATTTGTATCTTGGAAGAGAATACAACCCCTAGGCACTGTGTTTTAAAATCAAGCAGTAAACATTCATCCCAGTTGGAAGCAGCATATATTTAAACTTATAAAAAGATTGTTTACAGAGGCTGGTGGAAAGAGTAGGTAGTGTTTATTTTAATTATTTATTCTTTTATTCATTTTCAAAGTGGTAATGAACCCTTTCAAAAAAAAAAAAAACTGTTGAGAAACATAAGTTATTTAGCACAAAAGAAATATTAACAAAAATGGATCAATATTTTTTTGGTACTGTTGACATTCTGTGAAGATAATTTAGTACCCTGCATAACATTGTGTCAGTCACCTGCGTTTCCCAGGCAAACCTCTGTCTTTCTGGTTTCAAAGGAACCGTTGCAGAGGTTGCCTTTGTGTGTGAGCACACCTGGCCTAATGAGATCTGCAAGTGTAAAGTCTAGCAACTATATATGCAGGTGTTAGTGTTCAAAACATATGTGTACAGCTGCTTTTGAGTACACAAAACAAAGACTTTTCAGTCGCAGACCCTTGATGCTTTATGCGTTTCAAGAGACCAGTAAAAAGATCCTATGAAGCTGGAGACCCAAAAAAATCAGAACAGAACGCTTGACTTGTTGATATATATTACCTCAGTAATGGATATTTTAACACGGATGGTCTTCTGCAGCAACAAGAGTCACTGCCCCTTGATTTGAAGAAGAATTTTGCAGTGTTCTTGTTCCCTACGTGCAACTCTGCTGACAGCAGATATGGGGGAAATGCGTTTTTTTCTAGTTATGCTGAAGTTTCCATTCAATTTGAAATTACTTTGCTGTTACTATTCAAATACCAAATAGAATATACAGCACCTCAGTACTGGGAAACTGATTTAAGGATGAAATTTTAACCTTGTTTCTGAATTTGCTTCATTCTTTTAAAATATACTCTTGTAGGTTAATCTATTCTTGTTACAGTTACCTTTTTCAGCATTCACCACCTTGTTGGTCTTTTATACAATGTCAGATAGCAAGTGTCAAGAGAAATTTAAAATTATAGTTCATTTACTCTAGTTAAACATAAGGAAGCAAAAGCAATTACCAGAGTAAAATGATGGAATTAAAGATTCTTCCTGCAACCTAGTTAGGTATTTAGTGTTTGATGAGTGTTGCAAAAGATAAATACATTTTTCAGAGAGGACTGTATCAATCTACAATCATGAATGAAAGCCACTGAACATGATTTAGATATCAAATATATGGTTTGCAAACAAAAATCAGTCTTGGACCAGGAGGCTGGAGCTAGTTGAGTGTAATGTTTCTTTTTTGTTCCACCAATGATTTTTTTTCTGTAAGTGGTGAATAATTTCTTAAAAGTGATTTCAAATTTCTTACTGAAAATATGCTTAAAGAAAGATTAAATTCAAAAGTGATCCGGCAGATGTTCTGTAGAAGATCTGATATATATACATACATATATATATATATATATAAAATCCCATATAAACACAAGGATAAAATGTTAATTAGTTTAGTTTAATTACAAGCTTTCTACATGCTGGAAGTTGAAATTTAATGGATTGTGATTCAGTTTGATTGATCATAAAAAGTGAGCATAGACTTATTGTTGTGGTGACTAGTCTAAACTGTATGTCATGTGCAGCTGTAATTTAATCTGTGATTCATACTGTATGGCACATTACACATAACAAAATCCTTTTGATTGTTAAATATAGAGAACTTGAATTCATATAAGTCTTACTTATAAATATCAGATGTTCTATAAGAAGGAGTTATAAATTCAGGGCTGTCATTATTTTGACATTGCTTTTTGTGGTAACAGTTAACTGTATTCGGTTTAGGTTCAGTGAGAGGTTATAGCATGGCAAATTGTTGCGCTGCCCTGGACAAAAACATTAAAGGGCACAGCCCCATCATCAAAATTCAGAGAGACTGGGATGGTAGGGGAGGAGAATAATTTCCAGAAGCTTTTTTTTTTTTTTTTTTTGAGTATGGCATGCTTCTCTTCACCAGATTCCTTTTAGGTTATTCTTATTTACCACCAGCATGCTTGTAGGCAGAAGGAAGGAGTGGACATGAAATTCCTGTTCCCCTCTTGTCTGTCCAGCTGTAATACAAAAAAGATCTGCAGTAATGTGGAGAAATTCAGGGGACCTTGCTCTCCTCACTGCTCTGTGTCATGTATTCTGGCTATCCCCAGCTTCTCAGAACACGGCACAGAGAGGAAACCAGAGCCAGGCTCCGTGTACTCCTCAGCTTACACCTGCCACCAGTGGGATATGAAATATTCAGCCTCTGTATGCTGGAGCTGGAGAATGGTAGGACACTGCTCTTGGTGTTCCTGTGTAGCAGAAGACCTCTCTTAGGACTTGACACATCCAATTGGAGGGAGAGGGGGGATTTGCATATGTAAACTTCTGCATTTCACTTGCACTTCCTATTAAGAAAAGAGCATTAAAGTTTACTCACAGAGTTCTTTTATGAAAATTAGAATAATATCTCTCAAGATGCCACAAGAAATACACTAGTCAGAGTGTTTTGGGAATTTAGGTTTTTATGATGAGTTTATAAATCATTTGAGAAAGATAATACATGTATAACTACATGTAATTCGTTTTCAGGTATGGAACTGGCATGGAAATATTTTTCAGCTTCTACCTTTTTTAACACCTCTAAACTTATCGTTTAAATAGCAGCCAAAGCAAATGGGTTTTTTTGTTTTCTGTTGCCCTTCTAGGGACACAGTTCTATTCACAGTGAGTTGTTATGACTCCCGATATCAGTAAAGTCTATTCAAGCGTGAATAAGGGTACCTCTGATCCATCTCCAGTTCTGAATGTCTCCCTGTTTTTAAATATGACACAAAAATGTATCAAGAGGTTCTTAATATTTTGAAATATTCAATCGCACAGAATGCAAGATCATTTTGAAATAGCATGATAGTCATATTCTCACCTGTGTAATCAATTCATGTTCTTTGAAGATCTGGGGCACTGTTGAGGTTTTAATGCTGTAACTTGCAGTTTTGTTTTAAATCTAATGTTTGTGTTTTATTGAAGATAGGAAAAACTGATGACCAGTTACTTACACATACTGAATAGTAATAGAAAGGGAGTCAGATGATGAAGACAGGGAAACAAGACAGAGCCAAAGCACTGTGGGTTCTGAGTTACATTAAATATACATAGCGTTATTATAAAAGTCGTATCACTGATTAGAAAGTGCTTTTCAGCCCTTACCATCTGCCTGTATTGTTGTTGCTCATAAGGTTTAGTATTTTCTTCTGGGGTCTAGCCAGCCTGCTTGTGTTTAATAATCTGCTGTCCTTTTATACTTTACTCAGCAATCATTCACATTCTATTGCAATACCAGCAAAACTTTAAACAACTACTTCTCATGTTTAATTCATGTTGGGGTTATTCTCAGATGGTCTTAGAATGCACCCATTCACTACAATCTTCTTAAAATAGCCTTTGGATATACAAACTTACAGACTCTTTGCTCATTTTCCCAGAAGGAAGCCTTCCACTGTACTGTATTTCCACTGCACATAATGCAAATTAGGGGAAAAGGAGAAAAAAAAGAGAGAGAGAGAGAGACCAGGTTCTCATGCAGGTGCTCTGCACCACTTTTCTATGGCATTCCATATTAATCTTCTAGTTAGTGTTTAGTGAAATATTTATTTAAGAAAAAACAAAGCTGTCTTTTTTTTTTCCTAAGAAATAAATAATAAAAAAAATCTTCCCCCCGCCCCCCGTTGTTATACTAACATAAATCCATTGGTATGAGATTAGCCTTTTCTGGGACCAGTAGAAACATGCAAAAAATACAGACTATTTTCTCTTCAATAGCATTTTGCTATGTTTGTTAAGATTAGGTAGAAAGCACCTTTCTTTTCCTCTTTCTCTACATAGGCTTTGTGTGGACTGCTACAGGATTCTACCATGCACAAAAGATTGCCAGATTAAGCCCTGAAGATTTTTCAAAGACACTCACACAATTTTTTCAGTAAGTCTGATCAATGAAAATAAAGGGGAGTTAAGCAGCTAACTCTTTTCTGTGAAATAAAAAAAAAATCTCAGGAGGTGTTTGTACAGTATATATACTTTCTTTCATGGAAAACTATTTCTGTGGAAGCAGMTGCAGTACTGTAGAATGTCTGGCACCAAGAACCTTTGATAGGAAACATTAATCAGAGCTCAGATCCAGATGGCAAATTTTGCTTATACTTTTAGCTCTGTGACTCTGTGATTGTGTTTAATAGAAGTTAGAAAGATCACTATCCATGCAAATGCTTTGAATATTTAGGATATAACATGGAGGTGCTCTGTCTTTGCTACAAAACATATATATATGAAAGATAAGTTCAACAGTCCAGGAAATGATGCGCTAATCTCAGGAATTCACATGCAATTTGAGGTATATTTTCATCTTCATGCACCTGCAATTGTAAAGGTAATTTCACCCCAAAAGTAAAGTAAACCTACAGAATACATACGTTGCAGATACAGCAGAAAAGTCTTACAGAAAAATTGTTTTTTTCATTTTGAGGTAAAATGAACGTGATTCTTGCAAAATAACTTCTATATCTTAACTTTGTTTCATTTTACTTCTTCTATATGATTGTTTTATAATGTTAGTAATATGGAACTGTTGGGATATTCATTCCTTCTCTTTGTAGTTTTCCTGAACACGTTTGTGGATTTTCAAAAATCATTTTAAAGATTTTCATTTTGGTCTGTGTTCTGCTCAGCGTTATTTGCTTAACATCATCCTGTATATAAAAAATAAATATTAGACTCTAAATATTACAAACAGAATAACAGTACATATGTAGAGATCAAAAAAGAGAYATAACTGAATTTTTTCTGTGCTTTTCTTCCAAATATCTGACATTGCAGTAAAAACATTTGTTTCCCCCCAGTGTTTGAAATTCATGTAGATGTAAAACTTATTTAGGTTTATTTGCTATCTATAAACACTTCTTTGAAATTATGCAATTTGAAATTAATGAAAAATAAGAATATTTAGAAGGGTGAGAAAAAATGAAAAGAAAATTGAAAAACTTTTGGAGAAATAGATCTGCATATTTCATACCAAAAGCCACTCTCTCTCATCAGAATTAGGAAGAATTTTCCATGCTGGCAGATTCTTTTATAAGATTTCTTGTACCTCTCCTGAAGCACATGAAAGTTTTCATGATCAGAAACAGAACACTGGGCCAGACTAAAACCTGGTCTGGCCAAAGATTGGCACCTGATATTCCTAATAAACACTGCAATGTTCCCGTGAATAGACTTATTTTAGAAACAGTTGCAAAGTAGCAAGGGTTAAGACTTGATAGAGGCAATGAACCAGCTTTTATCTATAGCCAGGTGTATGTCTGTAACAGCTTTCTGTCAAAAACATTCTCACTATTGTTACACCACTACCAGCAGCAAGAGTAGAAACACTACTGCAGTTAGAGATCCAGTATTTCCTGGCTGTTGATAGTAACCTTGCTCTGAGCTATATCATGGTTAAACTGTCAAAAACTATCAGAGCCTAGGCTACAGTAAAGATGCAATTAATAATGTTGCAGGAGTCTTTGCAATGATGGGAAAGTTTTCCCATAAATCTGTGGTGCATGCAGGAGCCATAAAGCCTCAGGAAAAAGAACAGAAAGGAATCTTTTGCCGTTGTATTTAGGCATCAGAATTTGTTGCCATTCAGAATATCTCTTATGAGTATTACATACGGAGGAGGGTTAGGTAATATTATTTAGGTAAGAAAATGAAGTGTTTCAATGTTGGGAAATGTTAGACTTGGCCCTTTTGTGTGTCCAGCTGATATGTGAATGGGGCAAGGACCTTGTGGAAAAAGTAGTATGTGATTGGATTTTTAAAGATTATAATGAGTGCTGTTAAAACTTTCTGCTCACTTTATGAAAGGGGATTTTTGTCTATTTTTCCTGAATATATCTGATTTTCTCTAAAAAAGAAAGTCACAATAAAATCAAAAATATTAAAAGTAGAAACCTGGAAAAAAATTTTGTCTTAGAAGTTTATATTTTTTTCATTAAAAGCTCAAAACACTTTAAGAAATATTCAGCAAAACTGCAAAAATAAACAAGCTGTATGGACAGCTATTGATCTTGGAGTTTACAACTGTGGCATAGCTTCCTGTTCTCTCTTCTGCTCCTAATCCCCAAGAGCTGTGAATGCTTGTGTCCTACATATTGCCTCTGGGCTTAGGATGCTAAGCCATGTGCTAGGTCCTGATGTGCAGAGACTATCAGGGGAAGATCTTTCTTCTGCCTCTTATTCAGCTTTTCTGCCTGCTCTTAGGAGTTCTGAAAAATGTCTGGCGGTTCTTCCAATGCCTGAGAAAACTTATTTAGGATATTCAGTGACTTCAGTTGACTGTCAAAGTTTTCCTGATTAATCCAAGTGAGGAAAGGAAGAAGGTGGGTTGGTTTTTTTTTCCCCCCACCCTTTTAAATAATTTCTACTTCAGCTAAAACTGAGTGAAATTAAATGGGACATAGGAATGGCACTTCTACAGCCTGAGGGGTTTCTTTCTGCTAAATATCATAAGCCAGCTGCAAAGAAAGAGAAACCCCAATATTCTTTACAACTGAAAGTGCTAGCCATTCAGTGTGTAGGTTATTCATCAGTTTCACCTATAATGCATGTCTGGTGTGTCTTCCTTAGGGGGAGAGGAAATTGATATTGCTTGGTTGAAGCCGGTGTGATAAGTTGAGGTTTAATTGTTCAGAATCTGGCCCTTAATGCATGACGCTTAAAATTAACCATAGGAGCAAAAAGAACCCAAGATCAGTCACAATGAGAAAGCATCAGAAAAGTCAGATTTAATGTGCGTAAATATATCTAATTGTTGCTTTCACGTAACATAATGGTTCCAGCTTCTACTGTTCTCTTAAGATGGCATACTAACCTGTGAGAAGTTGTCTTGGGGATTATAAACAGTGGAGGGTCGCAAAGGGCTGCTGACTGGTTGCCCCTTTTATGATCAGTTTCTGGGAAGCCATTTCTTGTCATCTCACTGTTGATGCATCTCCGACAAAATTCTCTATGGGGTACCTTCTGTTACAGGTAAAATGTATCATGTTTATTACTTCATGCAGTCCTCCTGTGGCATTTATTCTGCACTTGTTAGAAAGTGTTTTCAGCGTTGAGAGGGAACAGTAGAAAGCATTAAAATTTATACCAGAAGAGTGAATTGTATTTAAATAACTTCATAGTTAACCAAATAAAAGCTTTTGAATGTTATGGGCCAGTTCTTTAGCTGGCGKAAGCTGGCTTTTGCTTCTCAACAGCTGAGGATCTGACCCGCTGTGTTCAGGCTGGTTAATGCAGCAGCAGAGAAATGCAGAATTATGTGTCAATTGAGAATAATTCAAGTGGATAGACTACTCAGAAGGACAATGCAGCATCCCTGTATAGCTATTGCTAAGGCTCCTTCAGTCGATCGTCTTTGAAAGAGTTAGAAACATGTTACATTCATGTGAAGAGCTCTTGACTCTTAACAGCCAAGAGCACTTCACATGAAATGTGAATGCTTGTTGAATGTTTATTCTTTTATTAAATCATTCTTTGTTATTGTCAAACCAATGTATTGTTGCAGGGTTTCCTTTTACTTTCAGCTATTTCTAGGTTTCAATACAAGTATAGTTTGCTATTAGTACTTGACTAATTATACTATTGTTGGTGTATTAATTTAATCTAAGCCTGTCACCTTGGCTTTCTGTTGTCATGCACTTGACTCATCACACCCCATTCATCCTACAGTCTTTATGGCATTGGGCAAAATAACAGATGTTGAAACTATCTCACTGCTATTTTAAAAATATTTATAAAATGAGTTGTAATCTAATGGAATCTTAGAGAGCACTTTTACAGGGAGCTGCTCACGCTCACCATAATGAAATGTAAATATGTTTTTTGTGATTAAAAAAATCACAAGCATACAATAATTTTTGTTTGTTTGAGGTTTTTGTGGAGGCGCAAGGAGGTGTTTAAAATCAAAATAATGGCAACTATGTTTTTTTAACCTGACCATCAGATAGGGAAATTAGGTGTTTTGTTGAGTTCCTATGAGTGTTGTGCTCTCTTGGACTGAAAAGCTGTATAATTGAAGTGAAATGCCAATTATTTTATGTTTAAATGTATGACGTTGTGCAAAGTCCTACCCTTTTTTACAGTAGGCTTTTTAATTTCAGATCAGCACATTTCTGCCACTGATTTTTATCTCTCTGCTAGCAGTAGTGGTGACATGCCACAGGTAGACAGTGAACSTGTATTTTAAATTCATAAGGTGAAACGCAAGTGACTTAGGTTCTTAAAAATTAAACATCACCACTATATTCCAAATCATCTAGCTCCTGTGTATCAGTTTAGATGGGGAAACAGTTCAGAAATTCTATTTTTTCACTCCCCTTAACTTTGATACCAAAAACTCAACAGCAGTACTTTCTCAATCACCTTTAAAGATTCCCAAGTGCTGAAACCGAAGGGCTGAACAGAGAATGAACACAAGTCTCCGCTTCCCAGTYCTCTAACAATATGCTACAGCACCATTTTCCTTCTTGCTCACTTCCCTTCTGCCTCATAATTCTTGCATTCCGGTATGCATAGTATGGGAGCTTTCACAAGAAAGGCTTTTATTCTTTTCCATATAATTCTGGGGAAAAAAAAAAGTAGTCATAACTCTTTTTTTGCATTTCATACCATGCCTGACACACTGAGCCAGGTTTCGATAACCAGTAGGCAATGCAGCTATATTGAGACTGACTCCAAGTAWGAACAAGGGCAAATAAGGCTATTCAGTAATTGAGTTAATGTGTGCAACCTGGCTGGTTTCTTGGTAAAAACTCTGAGTGGTCTGCTCCCAGACATCTTTCCAACTCCTRTTCCTTAATTACCAAATTGAAAAGCAAGAGCAGAAAGGGCCCACCAGACTGCAGAGACTGACGAGCAAAGAGGGAATATTTCCAATTCTCTGTTAAATACTGTTAGTTTTGTGGACTTATTTCCTCATCAGCACAGCTCTGTCTGACAGTGTGGTCACAGAAGTGGCATGAGGCAGAGGTAAGTCAGAGAGCAGTGCAGAAAATGAAGTTACCTGGTGAGCTGGATTTGTAGAAATGTAAATGAGTGCAAAAGTCATCTTTACCTAAAGCTAGCCTTTTCTCTAGGGAAAATATTGTTGCCTTTACTGTCTACTACAGCAAGCCCAGGCTAACATATTAGTTCTATTATAAATAGTGCCTCCATGTTACAGTTTGCCCTTTCTTATCTCACTTAGAAATCTTGCCTGAAAGAAATTGGTCTGGGATTTGCTGAGGTCCAGCAGCCTAGTCAAAGCTGTGGCTCTGACCAAACTATTTGGACATCACAGACAAGTAACCACAGCGCAGGTGCTGACTGTGCAGGTACTCCTGGAAGTATCAGATTATTTATGCATACATTGCTTGCAGTTGATGGCTAGATTTCTGCTCTGTAGCTTCCAGAAGAAAAATGAACCTTAATAATAATAATTGTGCTTGAAATGTGACTTTGTTTTTGAAAGATTAGGTGTTTCCACAATTGTTAACAACAGGATATCTGAAAACAGGATATCAATGGCAGTAAGTTTTAGAGGATAAAATATTCCTCATGGAGATGCAGCCTAAATTTCAGCTGTGAATGACACCCATGCTACTGGAGTATTGCTGTTTATTGGAATATGTTAGCCTGAGCCTTAGCTAAAGCTCCTGCTGTTATACTTCTGTGGCAACTGCACCTAGATGAAAAGGACTGATTCTGGCAGCTAAATGCATATGATGTTGTAAGTTAAAGTAGCATGTGACACCATCCAGTAAACACTGGGCACAAATCTTTCTGCTGTGATAGTATCGTTGACATGCAAATACAATGAGACATATGCCTTGTTTTGATTTTTCTTTTAAATACAAGTCAAACACTGTAAACCTTTTTAAAATGTATGCTTATAAAAACAGGGAGTAATGAAATAGAATACGAGCATAGTTATGGTAAATCATTGTATAATATGCAATAGTTTCAAGCTACTCACACGTCACTTCACCGTAATATTTGCAGTGTAATGAAATGGTGCACAAATGATTAATATTCTTAAGTGCTTTMCTTTTTCTCTTAAGTACTTCCAGGCAGAAAAAAAGAAATATACCGCATTATCAGTGTTTGTGTGCAGTTAGTGTCACAGTGTCTATTGATTTTTACCTCCTGTTACATATGCACATTGGGAGGTTTTATCTCTGTACGACAAACAAATTGGAGAATGTATCTTGAGCTAGAACTGCAGCTGGTGTAAATGGTGGTAGTTCCATTGACTTCACTTGAATTATGCTTATTTACATAGGCTGAGTATGCGGCACTTGTCTTCCAAGTGAACTGAGAGTATGAAGTACAAGTTATATGTTATCTCCCCTTCATTCAGATGTCTCTGGGGAATCTGCCTCTGTTCTACTCCCATGACTTTCACTTGTATTTCTAATGATTAAAAATACTTTCTCTGAAATGAAAAATAAACAGACCTTGAGTATTGGGAGCACATCAGTTTTTAAAAGTGTCTATGACTTAATTTTATTATTGTATCTTTCTATGTAGGTAACATTACAGAAGGTAGGGACTAGATGAGGTTGTCTGAGTCTAAAAATGCAGTACTTCTTTCACAGCAAGGCTTCACTTGGTCCCATTCTATGGGAGGAAAGGTGGGACCTATATTTTCAACACTGCTAATAAGCAATGTTAAATACTAGGACGGTGCAACATCAGAGTTCTGCTAAAACTGCAGCTTCCACTGTTACCGCAGCTGAGCTCCAGTAAGACTCAACTCCCATTCTCTCCTGTGAATCTGTTTGTAATGTGGAGTCACTTAAGTTTGAAAGGTGGCCTGAAGATCAAGAAAGTCAATCTTCAGTTCAAGAAACAAAAAGAAAATTTCTAATTCTCTGTTATGAGGAGCTTGACACTGATCTGAAATATTTTCAAAGACACAGAGATATTCAAAAACCAGAACTTGTACTTTTGGGGAGAAGGAGCAGGAGGTTGAATGAAAAAAAGGAAAACTCATGATAATCAAGCCAAATCTTAGCAAGGCTGAAGCTTCTTCCTTATGCTGCTTTTTCTGCATTTGTTCTCACCATAGATTCATGAAGAGTTGGAAAAAGAATCAGGAAAATTCTGGCAGTGCAAGTATAACGAAGAATCAAGCCAGTCTTGGCAGATTTCAATTAGCAGTAGGAATATGGAATTCTTGTGGGTGCCCTCTCTTTAGGCAAAGGTGTCTTTTCCAAGTAAAATGACTGAAAAAAGTCCTGTCGCTACTACTGTGGAAAAGGAAGAGAGGAGTCTTTGCTATGATACTAAAACTCCATTCATATGCACACTTTTTGTTTAATTAAAGGTATCCTCTTCACTACAAAAGAGTAAAAAATATTTAATATCGTTAGTAAATAAAGCAATATGTTTTTAAGATTTAGAATTGTTTATATATACATATATTTATATATGCATATGATTATTTCATAGAAGCAACTGTTTGGAATCTGTTTAGAGAATGAACGAAAACTCCTCTAACCTACAAGAGAATTCTTTGAAGAGTAGTTTTTGAGTTCAATAGGACAGAAAAAAACAGCAGAAGGAAAAAAGATGAGCTTGCAAATATGTTTGTGAAGAAATATTTTTCTCAAGATGCATTGTTGGACCATAAAGGGGATCTCCTGCTTTCCTTTATGGTGAAAGGAGACAGAAAAGGCCCTGGAGTCAAGGGAAGGCTAAAGCAACAGGGATAGATATGTTGGAGGATAGGTTTACAAGTCCCTTGAACTTTGCTGTAGTGTGCAAATCTTGAAAGAATAGTTTAAGTAGTGACTACAATTTGCAAAGGTACAGCAAGGTCTTCAGCTAGGCAAGCGTGTTAAGCAAATGGAGCACGGAACAAATGAAGTGAAACAACAAGCATACATCACATCAGGCAAGAGCCAAAGGTGCTTAATATTCACAGATATACTCCTAGAGAAAAATGAAACATAAAAATGAAAAGGCGCGTATTTGCCTACATGACTAAATATGTATATGCTTAGTTCTGTAAATCTGGTTTGTCATATGATGGCAGTGATGTAAAGCAGAAGTTCCTCTACTAGAAAATGTTAGTTGGTTTAATGTCTGATGTGGAAGTTGGGGTCAGTCTCATCAATGCACATTTTCTATGGTACTTTGGYGATGAATCTGGGAAGGAGATCAAGACCTTTTATCTAGTCTGATGTCAGAGGCTTTGAATGACAATATCACATCAGCCTGAGTACAAACTGAAAACATTTTTATTTTCCAAAGCCTTAAAACTGTTTAACTAATTTCTAGTATTGTTTTTATAAACTGTTCTAAGCAACACAGWCATTGTAAAACATTATTTTAACAGCAGTTAACAAAAATATTATCATCCTACAGTGTTAAAGCAAAGAAGCACAGAGCAATTTAACATAACACTGAAGTTATAATAATAAAACAGGGCAACTCTATCACAAAAGTGCACATAATGTGCTGTCAGACTCAGCATTCACAATCACTAATAGAACTGCCACTGTGTGTTCCCTTTGGCGATACCATGATGAGTCTTTGAGTTGACAGAGCAATGAGTGCAACATTGTCTAAAGATTAAATGCAATCTGATTTTCATGCACAATCAGATCAATTGTACAAAGAACATGCAAAGTATACAACAATATTTTTGAGAGTTTTTTTAGCTTAATTTGTACACCCATCTTTTAATATCTGTAAGCTGACATTCTTTGCAAATTTTAGTCTTTTGCATTTCTTTTATTGAATTGAATGTTGTCATTGAAAGAAAGCTGTATAAATGCCAGCATTGTGTTTTTTAACCTATAGAAAGCAATATCCACTTTCACTTTCTTTTGCTGAATATTCTTATCCATTCACACATGACTTAGCTGGTTTCAGGAAGCAGATGTTGAGTCTTGGGAGCAGATTTTTTCCAACATCAACATCTGGAAGTGTAGCTGTCTCAACTTGTAGTGATGCTGGTGGCTGTGCAAAAGCCTTCAGGCCTAATATCCTGGGTCAGGCTGTTCAGGGAACTGCTAAAAGTCTTTCTCAGGAATATTTCTTTGAGTTACTGCTGACTTCAAGGAATCTGTTTCTACCCTCCAACCCCCATTAAATAAGATGATTAAAAAAAAAAAAGGCAAATAATTTTCTCAGTAAAAGAAAGATATTCCCAGGGAGCAAGATACTATTTCCTCTGGTTTATTTAAAGATCTCCCATAAATAAAATGACTTGAAGCCTGACGGTTTGGTTCTGAAGGCCATTTACCATCTCATTGCTATTAATTTCTGCATTCCTTAGAGTTCTGATGATAACAATGTTACAAGTTGCTTTTCTGGTGAAAATGGTGAAGCAGGGAAACTCATTATTGTGAAGAGTAAGTAACTGTTGAAAGTTAGAGCTGTAGAGAGGTCTCATTAAAAAGATCTTTGTACTCATAATCTTTGGATGACACATTCTGAGCTATAAATTTTATGTTTTCCTTAAATATTGCTGCATAGATTTTAACACTAGCCAGAAGGCAGCATGTATGAATTCTCCTGCCACTGGGAAGTATTCCACGTCTGCAAAACTGGCATCTGGAGCCACAGGAGCAGGCAGTGGTTTGCTGCCTGACCTGACATGGGAAGGAAAGGTAGGCTTGGCTAGGCAGTGGTGTGCTTTACACATTTTCAGTGGCGATATTGTGATCCTTGGGGAATTCTATTATTTCACAAAGATTACAGTGCGCCAGTGTCTTCTATCAATAGGTTATAGGGACTGAATTGCCAGCACCTGATTTGTTGATATATCTTCCAGTAAAAGTGTTTGAGTTATTTACAAGCCTTTTTAGGGAAGTACAGTATATTAATTCTCATAGCCAAAAATGGCATAGGCAATGTGTACTTCAGATAAATGATGTGCTAAATATTCTGAACTAGATACCTCTTTGCATGGCCATGGTTCTAGCTCCACTTTTGGAATCTGTATTTTAGAAGATTAGTTATCTCAGGATATTAAATCCCCTCATCTGATGCCTCTGTCCCACTTCTGTCTACCAATTTCATCTCATTCCCAAAGACCACTACAAATACTGGGTTAAATCCATTCCTGATACAATGACACTGTCTTCACAGTGCCAATGTTGGGATGAGTTAAAACTGTTCCTCAAACATAAAGAAACCGTCCCTAACTCTGATTTTTGTGTGCGTTGTGCACTTTGATATATCAAGTCACTTCTTAGAAAGGAAGTTAGCAGTAAGATTCTGAAGTTTCAGTGTCTGAGTCTGCTGCTTCTGTAATCCTCACTCTGTTTCATTGCTGTTCTGATTATTATCTTCATCATCATTATGGTATGTATTCTTTATAAGGATAAATAGACAGAGTTACAAGTAAAAAATAACTCTTTATAAAGAGTTTATTATAAAATAAACTTTCCCACCCTGCATAGGTATATATGCTGCTTGAGACACACAGGGTGCACAGTACTGACGAGCAAAAATATCTTTGCAGAAATCTTGCCTTACACCCATAAAAACCTGAAGTAATTTTACTTCTAGAAACTCTGAGTTTGCACCAGTACAGCTATGATCAAACTGAAGACCTGGCAACTTTAGTTTCTTCATAAAATAAAGATCTGGCATAAGCTTTCTTTTGCTTTGCTTAATATATGAATCTCTCCCATTAGGAAAACCTTAGCTTCAATGTTCTGTTTGATTCACAAACTGTTCTGTATCCCTAGGTAGTTGAAATAGAAAAGTTTCCTCAGGAAAAACAATTTTGTGTGCAAAAAGACACACAATTTCTGCATCTGAAAAATTAACCCAGCCTAACTGCACTGAAGCAGAAGTCTGAATGTCTATAGTGATGTGAAGCTGTGAAGCGGAAATAATCTCTAAGTGGCTTTTTGGAGCAATTGTATCATGTTGCGAAGTTTCTGTAAGACTCCATGATATTAGTATTATTTGATTAATTGCTGCATAATGGATAAAGATTGCCAACTCTACTATGAGGTTGTAGTTAAAAAAAAAATCTTTTATCATTGACAAGAATTTTACTTTACGTTGATAACACTCTCTAGAAAGTTATTTAAATGTACATTATTATAATATTATTACCATTGACACATGTTCTTTAAGAGTATGCTTTGCATTTGGAAATGGGGCTGTACACTGCATTTGACCTCTATGATCTAATAGTACTTTTCCATATTTCTAACTTTTGTGAACTCAGTATATTAATTACTGTGAGATGTAAAAGGGCATTTCACATTTCTCTTCCATGTGACATTTAACACTAAACTGTCCAAAGCATTAGGGAGTGCATTGCTAGAATATGTCTGTGCTAGAACTGAGGGATGAACAACATGAACTACAGCATTTGCACTATCAGCAGTTGTTCTATCTGCTGCAAGAGTGCTAGCATAGCAGGTATCTGTTTTCCACAGGTATTTCTGAATACATATGTTCTTCCTGTGCTAAAGTTAGTGGTAAACCTCTCCTTGACTTTGTCTGATCTGTAAGCTGCAAGCTGTAAGCCAGATTTTTACTAAAAATTCTTGTAAACAAGATGCTTCAAATTATGATTCTGTTAAAAGGTACCTGCGAACCACTGATTTTCTGTGGATTTCTCTGAGACTTCAAACTTTTTGCAAAGGCATCTATGTACGTCAGGAAAACTCAGTGAATGTGATAAAGGTTTAACAGTATTAAATAACATTTTGTATATCTTTCTGTGAAGACTTACCAAACATGAGAGCTATATTAAAATAGAATATTCTCTGTGAAGATAACATTTTTGCTTAAATGTATGAGTATACTATTGACATCTAAATAAGCACTAATATTCTCTGATAAATAGGACATTTCCATAATTGGTTGCTAGAAGGCTTATAAAAATTTTTTGTTAATAGAAAATGTCAGATAGAATCTCTGTTTCTACAAGAGGTTACAAAAAAATTTAAAGGAATAGTTTGCAAAAATACTATACATGAACCCATGGACTTCAGTTGTGTTATCCACATAGAATTTTATCTTATCATTGAAATAAGGTAGTCTTCAGCTTAATGTTCCATTTTTCTTTTAAGAAACTGGAAAGCCCATCTTTTTCTGTTTTCCTTCCTTATTTGCAGCCCAATTATACTATTTGAGAAGAGTACTGTTTTTAAGTAATAATTTACATTTGGGATTACACTATGTCTTAATCTCACTGCAAAATGTACACATTAAATGAATGGAAAGTATAATTAAAAAAAGAAAAGGATAATTAAAAAAGAAAAACCGCTAAGAGTATTAGTAAAAACACAGTAGAACACATCTGAGCGAAATGCTTAACAACTCCCAAATCGAGTATTCTATATTCTATATATTGTACATCTCATTTCAAATATATGAAGAAGGTTAGCACCATTTCAATTTGCTCTGTGTTACTGAATATTAGGAAGCACAGAAAGAGCTCATAAAGTATTTCCATTAATAAGTTCTCCTTCCTGTATCCTTCACCTTTCTGGTATCCTTCACCAGAACACCCAATTCATGTTATAAAAAATACACCAACAGGAATCAAAAGCTACACAACACAGATGCTACTCCAGTCATCAGAATCAGGCCAGTTTTTAACTTCATTAAATTGCTGTCATATGGTGTCTGCTGACATGCATCAGACTTTGGAGAGTCTTACTCCTCAGGTATTCTCTAAGATTGTTAACAAGAAGAGCAACTCTCATCGGGGGTCCCCAAAAAGCAGCTAATTAGGGGACAAAGGTTGTTCAGATTGTGACAATTACACCTGTAGGTCCCTGTAGAAGCACCAAAATCTTGAACAAATGTATGTTTGGTTGCTTAGTACAAGAAACAGAGAGCTAGTCCATTAAAAAAATGAGAGGCAGAAACTGTCAACCATTTGAAAAGCTTTACGAAAATGATCATCCAATTAGCGGCTATGATCAAATCAGGCATGAACTCTCTCTGGATGGCTCCATAATTTTCCTTCTTGCATGGTGTAATTTCATATAGCTCAAATGAACTCGTGAGAGGTAATTCAGTTCCAAACAGTTTTCTCATCACTGCTAATTATACTAATACATTGAAATGCCTCCTACAAAATGCATGAGCCCTTTAAGCCACCTCATTAATGTGATATAATTTTTGCCAGAATATATATCAAACCTATTATCACCACAGGTTTTCTTTAACATTTTTTTCAGAATGTCTTTCAAAAAGCTGAAAAAGTAGATTTCTTTGGTCTATTCTCAACATAATTAACTGTTTCTCTGGTTGTCTATTGTGGTATTTTCTTTAAAGAGTACTGGCAAAATACGGTATGATAGGGGTATTCCTCATACCTACAGGTTCTTTTTCCTGAGTATTTAATGCCTTAAATCTTTTTTCAGTTGTAGCTGATTCTTTAAATGGCAAATGGTGCATGCAATAATGTGCAAAAATGAGTTATACAAACTGAAAGCAGGAGTGTAAAAAGAAGCATCATCTGAGACTAAAATAAAGACAGATTTTATGGTATTTATGTCAGTTAATTTAACTGCTGGTAGGGGCTTTTGTTGAAACATGAGTTAGTTCCAGTGTTTAACCTTGCAGCATTAATTTATGCTTTATGGCATGAGTACTTCATCACTCCCTCCTTGGGAAGACAGTTATCTCATTAGCCAGAATTTAATGAAATGCAAGGATACACTTCTTAATTTCAAAGATTACTATAACACAAATCAGGTGTAAATCTCAGCCTGACTGTCCCTTCCCTTTGCCCGTTTAAAAAAATAGGTTCATTTTGCAATCATATCACATAAATTCATCTGGTGGGATAAATTTCACTACTGTTATTCTAAAGGCATTTCTCATCTGTGAAAGTTGGTTTTACCTTGCATTCAGTAATACTAGTGACATTTAAGATCTGTGCAAAGTTTAAGATTTATAACCCATTGTAACTACTGTGAACAATTAAAAATGTATAGTGTTGATTTCRTTAGGGAAGGGTGTCTTGCACAAGAAGTGTTGAGTATAATCTGGGTTCATTTTCATAGAAATCTATCTAGATCTACAATACTATTAGCAAGCATATTATCTGCTATATGAGACTGATATAACTGACAAGACTAATGTTATCTATATAGTTTTTTGTGCTGGTGCCTATCACCATATCCTGAATCCCAGTAAACATACAATATTGTACTGCCTTGTGGTCTCATTTCTTTGAAAGACAGGGTGCTCAGAAATGGTTTACAATGTTTTTCATACCGCTTTCTTTTATTACTTAAATGTTGTCATAAATTAGCTTAGTTTCTTATTGAAATCTCCATCCTGCAGCTCCCTGCATGGGAGTGTACTTCAGTGAACAATAGCGAAATCTAGAGAATTCATTATGCAAAATATTTTTTCAGTGAAAAATGCAGGTGCTAAGTTCTTGTTCATAATAACAATTTCTTTGTTTTGGTATCAAAGCAGGCAAATTTATCAAAGATTCTTGGTCTTCTATAAGGTTAATGCATATAATATTATGTTACATAATATTTACTTACCAAATGCATCAGTATGAAGACATAAATGCATATTTTCCCTAAAGTTAATAAATAGTAATAGCAGTGTTTTACATTTATACTCCATTACAAATTATATCCCACATTTTAAGACTGTGAAGTCATGGCTGGTTGGATACCTTACATAGGACTTGAACAGCAAAATACTGGACAGGAAAAAGAAATTTAGACCAAGTCTTACATACTGGTATCAGACTGGGTTTTCAAATTATAAGTACTGAAGGAGGGAGGGAATGTCCTTGGTTTGGCTCTCAGTAGGGTGAGGGATTTATATATTGATTAAATGCATTTTTATAGTAAGGGTTTTTTTTTAATTTGTAAATAGTAGGAAACAGTAACAGTTGCCTAATGTGCATAACATTCTGAAGCATCATTATTTTTTCAGCAGACCAGGAAAGATGCTTGTGTTTCCAAACTAGAGTGTGGCCTTTGTTTTCTGCAGCYGTGGTTCCTATATCTGTTGTGCAAAGGCAGCCAGAAGTTTGGCATGACCAGCTCACATCTGTTTGTCATTAAATAGACTTAGAAACTGGACAAAGCAGACAGGATAGCTGTGAACTTCAGGGAGCACCACTAAAAATAAAACCAGGCAAGACACATGCTCAGACAATGAGTATTTACACTGCCTCATAGGATGTGGATCCACATACTGGTCCTTGAGACTTTGGTATGGAAATCCATGTTAGTCTGGCTCTGTACAGCAATACATATGAAATAAGCTGCATCATGTTGATTCAAGATGGTTATGGAGAACATTCATGCTAAATCTAGGGTTTTCCATCTGTTTTAAATACCTTCAGAATCTTGTCAGAATAGATCATTGCATCTTCCTTCACTGGATCCAACACTGTCAGGGTGAAGTCCATGTATTGTGGCAGGCACTGTCATGTCATTTACTATGTTTGTTTAACACATTGGAGTCTRACCTGACTCTACCAGTTAGGTGACACTATGCTAAATGGTAATAATAATAAGGCACTATGGAGAGGGGTCATACTGAGCAAGAAAGCTGAAGCATCTCCCTAGCCATATGAAACTTGCTGTGCGAAGTCCAATAGAGTTATAGAGCAGACAGGACCTCAGCTGTCATGATTTTATCCTCTATAATAAATCTGCATGGGTTTCTGTATTCCTGTCTACAAAAGATGGATTGCTGAACCAGTCCTTCCTAAACTTGCACTTCTTTCAAAAAAATCTAACTTGTTCACAAAAAAGCTATTTCAAACATTATTAGTTTATACTGATTTTAATATATTACATAACTATACATTTATTACTTGATGTCAAAGGATGAACTGGCCCCTGAAGAGTCTTGAGTTCAAGAATACCCTTTGCTTGGCTCAGCTTTCCTTCAGGAGGACACTGAGACAGTGGGCTGCAGGGAAAGGTATCTGTAAGAAATCCTGGGCTAGGAAAATGATCTGGAAGAAGACATGCAGCACTAGTAAGAGACAGGCCTGGCTGAGAATACCTTACATATCTTCAGCTGTACAAGAAACCTACTGAATTAGAAACTAGGAGACAGAACTTGACTTTTCGTGTTGATTTGTTTCTGACTTTTGACAATCGTGTACTAAGGCAAAGGTTTGAAGTTGGCTTCTTGACTTATGGGAGAGTATGAGTAAATGAGGTGGACTTGAAATCCAGTAGTGGATTTTGTGAAACCTTTTGATATATAGAAACTGTTGTTTTATAAAATGTCAGCTTTTCCCAAAAGTAGATGAAAAAATAACAGCATTTCAAATTAAATCACCCTGTAGAGTATATGCTAAATAAAGCCAAACTCAATGACATTTGCAATTTTTCAGATCAAATCTTCCTTTGGAAATTCTTGAATTTTGACAGAAAGCTTTATGAATTTGTGAGCTTTTATATCCCTTGTCTTATTTCTCCTTGTTCAAGGATATATACGCTTCCGCGCTGGCAAGAACTGTATTTGCTCTCCAGAATTCTTGTCAGTCCTGGAGTAGTTTTAGTCTGATCATCTTCTGTTTCTCAGTAGTTCTGCTGATAGCTTTCAAAG
Organism: Apteryx rowi; assembly: GCF_003343035.1. Lineage (NCBI taxonomy): Eukaryota > Metazoa > Chordata > Aves > Apterygiformes > Apterygidae > Apteryx > Apteryx rowi. The sequence continues at coordinate 482,133 of NW_020448708.1, forward strand.
GGGAATTTTTGTTCATGGCTGCTCTCCAGTTTATTTTATTTTTGCCTTTCCAGCAGTGCTTTTTCACATACCACCTTGGAACAAGTGCTGCCTCCCTTCCAGCAGCTTGTATACACAAGGCTCAATTGCCCTAGCTTTCAGAAGAAGTTTATTTTTCTTTAAAGTCTAGACACATATGTGAAGGTGGATAGAGGCCTAGATCTTGATTTCTAAAGAAATAGTACAAGCAGGGAAGAGAGTGATTATTCACTGTACTTACAGATTGAATGAAGCTCACTGCTATTCAGTTTTTTGACGATATACTTCCTTGCACAAATAAATACTAGCTTGAAATCTATGAATCTGAATTAGGTTTAATGATTACAACAGGGAACCAGAAATCAGGGTGGCCAGATTCTATTCTAATCTCTGTTATTTAGGGTTCAGCCATATGATCAAATTACCATTGCTTTAAGAAGTACTGTGTGAACTCTTAGCCTGTGGCAAATCCAAAGTAAAGGGCATTAGTATAACATTCTTTAATTAAAGTCTAACCTAACATGTTTTACCTTGTGTTTGACACAAACCAAGAGTGAATAAACAGCCACCATAGCTCAGCTGATGCATAGTGACTCATTAACCTATAGGGCTCAGAAACATCACTGTTACTGTTAAATATTGACTTAAGTCTCTCTTAAGTTACAGCCAGTTTTATAAGATGACCGGTTTCAGAGAATTTAAGACCTATTTTTTGAAGTTTTTCTGGGAAAAAAAAGGTAGGTATAGGTGTTTAGAAATTCAGGCAAGCCCAACTATGAATCTCTATTTCATATTTTATGKTTTTTCACCTGGACGTAAAATATAAATAACATTATTAATCACACTTAAGTAGCCGAAAATAATCTGGGATGCAAAAAATTGTTTCCAATTCTTTTAAAATCTGTCAGGATTCTTTGTATTGTCAGTTTGGATTTTAAGCTTTTCATATTGGCATTGTTTTCTCTGTGAATATGAAGACTAGAAGTTTATTTTTAAAAATGAGTTCGACTCTCACACATTAGTCTGGGGTTGAGGGCTTTTAGGAAGAAACCAAATTTTTCCGAGAACTGGCAGCACTTACTGTATAGTACTGTAAGATTCTCAGAGGTATGTGGCTGTGCTAAAAGCATAGAATTTTTCACTGAAGTCAACCTTCTTTCATTGACTTTGGCATATGGAGGAACRAGTCCTGTGTAGGTAAAGTAACTGGGTTAGGAAAAATCCTTTGAAAAATTGACTTTTATAAATACAAAGCAAGTGTCTCTTCTCATCGCTTCATCCTTTGCAGAGATGAAGCAAGGGGGCTGCATTAGATTGATGGAGGAAGTCAGAAAAATTATCCTCCTGTGTATGGATGTTCTCTTTGTGTAAAACAGGTATATACAGAAAGGTTGTAGCAGTAAATAAATGCCGTGTGTCTTTAATCCAAAATAATCTCATGTTCAGTGTTTGAAGAACGTGACCCAGTTTATTTTAACACTGCAGATGATCATTTATTATATATCTCAAAGAAATTAAAACAGAACCAATCTGGATCTGACTGAAAGAACAATAAAAAACAGTCGTGGCCTCTCCCAGTCTAATCTGAGGTGATGAGGGTGAAGATGAGGAGAGTGGCAACTGGAAATTGGGGATTTATCTACCTGTATAATTTTTCAGATTTGCCTCTCTGTATGTTTGTCTGCATTTTTTGATACCTTAACCTTTCTAGTCAAATAACAAGGCTGCTTCTGACTTTGTGTTTCTATGAGTTCACAGTGTGCTTATTTTCTTTCTACTTTTCTTGTATTTTCTTGATGATCTGAAGCATCAGCTTTGCTTGTGTTAGGGGACTGCCACAAACAAAGGTTAAAACATTACAATAATTATATACCTAGCAACATGACTATAACTAGCATAGATCATCCACTGTATAAAAAAATGAATCCATGTTAGCTCATTCTGTTTCCATGCAGGCAGGGGTCTTGATTTATTTGGGTGTGCTACTGACAAGTATCAGCTGACCATAAAAACTATCTATAGATTTAATTCTTTTAGAGGTCAGGGAGCAACACTTAGTCCTGTATAAATTAATTTTTAGATTTCCCTATTCATAGTGACATTAATGAAGAAAAGCTGCAAGAGAAAACAGACCATTTTCAGGAATGTGATTCAGAACATTAACACCTTAATTTACATAAAATTAGTTACATACTGCTGCAGTAATTTAATTTGTTTGACCGGGACTTTGCAACTGTGAAAAATAGATTCAGAAAGGCAAATCAGGAGCCACTAATTTCTCCAAGTGGCTTATTTCAGGACAATATAAAATCAGAATGATTTAATTGCAAGTCATCTAAAAATGTAGTGTGTTGTCAAATTTGGAAAGCTTGGATTTGGATTAAGCCATTTTAAAAAATGGAAATTAAAAAAAAAATACTATACTTGAAACAATTGCTGCTTTTCGCATATGTACAGAATGGACCATAAAATTGAAAGTTGACTGTAAGATTTTTAGATATGACACTGAAAATAAGGCAAGTAGCTTAACAGAAGCCTTCAAGAAAAAAAAAGCCACGTGGGAAAGAAAAATCATAACTGTGGGGAAAAAGAGAGCCTTTTAGCTTCCTTCCTTAAAAAAAAAAAAAAAAAAAAAAGAAAAAGAATGAAACACTCCTCTTATTTCTAGACTTATCCGAAAATCAGATGCAAAGTAAGTTAGTGTATCCTGAGTATCCAGCTCCTTGATACGCAGAACTCACCCATCATCTTTCCTCAGTAAAAATTACAATCCACCTTTGCATATCTTTCTAAAAACTGCCTTTAATTCAATTATCCACTGGGATTAAGCTGGAGTTGTATTATATGTATATGTATTATATGGTTAAAACAGTGAAAGCTGTCTAGTGAGGATTCATTTAGATCAGTAAAATGATGATTTATTCCATTTAGCTGTGCACATACATCAGAAAGTGGAGAATAAACTATGCTGATCATGCAGAAAAATACTAGATGCAAAGGGGTATGGTTTGATCATGTTACAACTTCATTAACATCTCTGAGTTATCCACCAATAATTCCTACAGTACAGGTTATAGTTCTGAAACTGTCTTGTCTGATGAAATAGCAATAACAGTCTCCTACGTCTAAGTGACCTGTAGACTATTCCTACGACTCAGCATGTTCCCAGACAGGAACTTTCATATTAGTCAAAATACAAAACTTCTCTGGACAGCCGTATAGGATCCTTTTTTCTGAGCGATTCAAGTATCCAGTCTGATTCTTTAGACAGGAAATTATAGATCATCCTTGTTTCTGATCTTTGGTAACCTGCTAGCAAAAGCCTGGAAGGTTCCTGCCACCTTCTTAATGTAGCGTGTTCTTGCAGTCACAGTTCAGAAAAGTGCTGCAATCTGTCCTAAATCTCTCCTAACCTAGCTATAAATCCACAGTCCTCTGTAGCTTGAGGTGGCTAGGGACAACTGCCACGTACGGACCTGAGGCAGTAGCCCTGTGCAGCCACTGGCCACATTCCCATTGCTYTTTGCGTGTGCGAAGCCTAATATTGGAGCAGGAGGATAAGTTTGGAGGTCTAAAGTTTTTCTACATTTCCCCCAAAGGAATAAGGGATAATTTTATCCCTGTTGGCCTCTCTTGAGGTGATGCCTTCCTACTCCTGCAAATCACCAAAGAAAGGGTGCTTCTAAGGGCACAACTGGGGGAGGAGGGGGAGGGAGGGTGTTACTATCTGCCTGGTAGAAAAGGGAAAGATTTTAAAGTAGTAGGAATGGATGCACTGATTTAATTACTTCTACATCAGAACTTTTACTAATACAATCAAATCAGCAGGAGAAAAAGATCTACACCAGAACCAGCATAACTTTCAGGAACTGGCTCTCACAAAATTAAGTGCTTGAATTTGACAAGTCACAACAATGCATGTTACAAACATCAGATCAGTGACTGAACTACATAAAGACCTAAATCCAAGAAATATGAAGACATATTCAGGAAGTGTCAGGCAGAAAGGTGGTTTCTTTGTCGAGTTACTACTGTTTAGCTCATAAGCTATGTCATTTTAGAGCAAAAACACAAGTTTCCATGAAACAAGATCAGCTAAAATTAAGAAACATAAATTGCTGCATTATATATGTCAGTTTTGTCTGGATTGTGTACCATAAAATCAACTTAATAGTGAGTCTAGTATGTGTTTATTCTTCCCCAGAAAGAACACAGCCCTTTGAAACATCCTTATTCTATCCATATATTCCTTATCAGTGAGAAAGACTGGCATATCTCAGAGCTATACCACCACAAGTGATGGTGTTGCTGAGCTCAAAAAGCTTTAAGTATGTTACTAAATTTTGTGCAAATGCTATTCAAATGATTTTTAGCTAATATGCCTTATGTTATAAACAATGGGCCACATCATACTGATGAACCTCTAATGATTTTCAACAAGGATCTGACCCTTTTACATCAATTGTGGCTCTACCGTGGCCTTTGTATGTGGAATGAGTATGCATTAAGGGATGCTTGAATTTACAGCATGCAAACTACTATGCATTAAGTCCCTTTGAAGAGGTTCTTAATGCAGGCTGAATGCCGTGTAACCTGCACCACTTTCCAAGTGGAATAAGTCACCTCACACAAAGGCACACTTGCTGCACACACAGAGTGAATGCACAGAACTATTGCAGAGTAACTACTGCCTTGTTATATATTTTTCCTTCATAGACAGGTGCCCAGTAAGTGTCCCAGAAGTATATTGGTTAAATTTAGAGCAATAAATCTATACTGTATGGCAAACAAAAACAGAAAAGCTTCTGCTATTGTGAAAATTTTTCATTTTTCATTTTTTCATTTTATTTCATTCATTTTTCACAATACCAATACAAGAGAAATCTCATGTGTCTGTTACCTGAACTTTTCTTAGTACGAATTGTCTTCTAATAAACATGAGTGTACGGATACCATCTTCATTTATCTGGAATCATACAGTTAAATATCATGACTAAGAGCCATTGCTGAGAAGCAAACAGATTCAAACACTTTTATTCCCCTGCAACGGTACTTCGACATATGAGTTTCTCAGGAGTCAAGGAAATATAGTGAATCAGATATTGTCAATGTCTAGTCCAGTCTAGTCTAACTCTGTAAGATGTTAAAATACTTTCATACCTGTCTCAGTTCAGTCCAGATGCTAGGAAGAAATCCAGTTTTACATGACTAGCCCTCTGCAACCACTGCTACCCACAGAAGTAAACTAGCGAACTAAGTTACTGTAACGAGCTGTTGTACTAGTGTCAATTGTCTTGGCTGGATTCACTTGAAGGCATTCATTCTCTCAGGATAAGGTGAAAACAAGTGCATCTCTTTGAAGCTGGAAAATGTAATACAATCCCTGTTTAATAGTGATATTAAATAGTGATGTGTCTGTTCCTTACTGGAAAGTATATATCATTAGTTCAGCTTACTGGATCTTGAAAAATCTCCTGTTAGCAGAGTTCTTAAGTCATAGCATGAATAAAAGTACCTCCTCTGTTCCTAATTCTGCAGCTACCTTAATGAGAAAACGTAAAGTTATGCTCGGATATTTTTAATGAACTCTACTGTAAGATCACAGCAGTAACAGTTCAGATACTCTGTGTCAGCGGTGAATGTTTGAAAGTGCTATGTAATTACAAGAAGTTATAACTAGGGCTTGGAYGAATGTTCTGAGAATTGGCCTTTCAGTGTGAGGAAACTGTTTAAGTATTTTTGGGTTTCATCAGATACTTTGAGTGGGCTTTTTAATGAATAGATTTGTAAGAATAACATACTGTCTGTGCACTGAACTGAATCATACAAGAATATATGGAAGTCCTTTTGGAAGAATACCAGATAAAAGAGTACACTTGATTAAAAACAATAAATGTCCATTGCACCAAAAGATTAAAAAATGTAATAGAAATTCGAATGGATAAAATCTTAGTTTTAATGATTTTTTTCAGTGTACCAGATTAAAACTCATTTCACAAAATGGCAGAGGCTCTAGGTGAATATCTGCTAAAAGAACAGACCTCCAAAAAGAGTATTGTATAAATTTTGTGCAATAAGGCTATCCATTTAAAAGGTTTGCCCACAGCTTTGATCACATTTGGAATTATTCTGCTTTTTGCATTTTCTCAGTTATTTTTTAAACTTTTTTATGCTTTCTTTGAAATATATGAACCTTTTAATGTATGGATAATTTATTCAGCTCGTAAATTTAAATGCCTGGTGGGCAAAATTTCCTATTTTAGTTTACTTCTATAGCTGCCTTCACTTTGTCTGAAATATATTATTCATTGTCTCCAAATTATAACAGGACTGACGTGTTAGAGTATAACTCCTTAAATTCATTTCAATATTTTAACTATTTGCATAACAATCCAAGGGGTAGAAAGCTTTTCTGGCAATCTCTTTGTCTCAAAGAAATTGTCAGAAACTTCTAATACTATTAATTGTGTTTGCAAGAAAATGCAAAGTATTTTAATATGACCTTATGAATATGAAAATGAAGATGTTTGTGCCAGTATTGTGACTTTTTTGTAATTTGAAAATGTTCTCACAAATTAGGGGTTATTAAGTCTGTATAAAGATGCAGATCCAAGAGTCCTTATACAGGTAAAGCTCTTCATTGACATCACTGGAGAGTCACAACTGCTGGATTAGAGCATTACATTTTCTTGTTTTCCTGAACAAAACAGATTTTGAAGTGGTTCTTAAAGCATATCCCATTGGATCACATTGTTATTTCACCATAAAAAACCCCCTTTTCTTCATTTAGGAAATGTAATGCAAACAACTGCACTGGGCTATCTGCAAGGCCCTCTTACACAGCACAGTGTGCAAGGGAAGAAGGAGGAGTTGAGCAGAGCTGCAGTTGATAGAGATGCAAAGTGAAACAGTACTGCTCATTTTGTGCCGTGCAGGAATGGAGTGGGTTGAATAAAGCCTCAGAACTTAGTTTCCTGGCATAGCTCCTAGTTGAAAGGTGCGACAGGATTTCGACTCTGCCGGACGGAGATTTCTGCCAACATCCCAAAGAGCCCAAAAAGGGTTGCTTAAAAAAAAAGCAAAAAAACTTGAAAGCTAGAATTTACTTGAATGTTAACTAGAAGGTCAAACTTCTTAAAGAAAATTCAGAATGAGAGAGAACAGAAGTGATATGAGCCTGTAATCAAATCTTCCCCCTACCCACAGTGGCAGGGCTTGGGGTGTCTTTCCTTCCGTATGACTCCTCATCCAGCTTTTTGGTCTCTCTGGCTCTCCAGGAAAAGTCTTTCTTTCCATCCTGGGCTCTACTGAGCCCCATGCTCTCACTTTTGCCAGCTCTGTTCTGCCTGTCCTCCCTCCTACTCTCAAAACTCGTCTCCCTGAGCACACTCTGTGTCAGTGTACGGCGAGAGCCGGCTGCTCCCTCAGGGCCAGGAGCCAAGGGTGACCCTGGTGCTGGCCATGCCCTCATGGACGGGGGCCTTCCCACAGGGTCTGGATGCACAAAGCCAGGGGCTGGCAATGGGGCCCATTGACAGCCCCAAGCACGGCAAGGGGATACACCAGGTCCAGGGTCCAACCTGGAGCTCCAGTCAGGAGCAAAAGGAGGCAGGGCCAAAGACAGGGCTGGAGACTGGCATCCCTGGGACATAGTTCAGGCAGGGACTGACAGCCCCAGCTTTGCTGAAATGGGGTCCTGGGCCCCAGGGGAGGCTGGTCAGGGCCACCAAGGGTCATTGGTACACTCTAGGACCTGCTGCTCAGTTGTTTCCAGTGTGCAGCAGGTTTCTTTTGGTGTCTCAGGACACCTTTAAATGGACAACAAGCAAGCAAAATGGATACTGGCTGGAGAAATTGGGAGAAACTAATGATCTAGCTTGTGAGGACCTGCCAGAGTCAAGTATTAAGGGACTTGCTTCATGGATTCTCTTCTTGTTGTAAAATTTCATGCAAGACTCCAGAAAATAAGATATATTTTTATTTATACTGTAAAACATGCTTCTTGTTTACTTTAAAAAATCAGATGTAGTAGCTGTGCCAAGACACGCTGCTTATATAACAGTTTAGGAGATAGCTCATTTGTCCAAGAAGCAGTAATGCTGATGTAATAGATCTCTCAAATTAAGCAATTTTTATTGTTTAATTAAAACAATTGTGTATACAATTGTTTGTGTAAATAATAAAAAATTGTTGTAAACAATATTGTGTAATTAAAACAATTACAATTTAGGACAATGCTACTGTTAATAAGCCTAGAGACAACACTCCAGGATATTCTCTAACTTTTCCTGGTGAAACTGAGCCACTGTTCAGAAAGATTCATAGAGCCAGCAGGAGTGAGCAACACATTCTCATGAAGTCCTTCTGCTGGATCAGCTTAGAGATTTTTCATGATAAAAAAGTCCTTACTTTTATATATTATCCTATGTGGGAATATTTTTTTGGATCTGAATTAAAGTGTTTTGGCATTGTAGGGAGCTGAAGCTGAGGTCCCCCAAATTGTAGGCTCTATGGTTGTAAGCTGTCATATTTTTGAGGACTCAAAAAAGTCATAAAGCCTGCTATTTCTTATAGCAAATGCTTATTAAATTTTTGACTTGTTTCTTTTTACACTGTGTTTGAAAGGAAAGAAGGCGTTCAATTTCATTAGGCAAAATAGCCAAAAAAGAAACCTGACAAAAACCATAAATCTCAAATTCTCGGTTCATACCTCGGTCCCACTGGAAAACTGGGAATTGTGACTAGCTTCAGCCTGGCCAAGACTTCAGCACTTGTGTTTTTCTTTAGGCTTGTCCTTTAGGCAGTCTGTGCATACCTTTTTTTCATGAAGATACAGATTACTGTAGGCAAAATATTTGTTGGTGATTTTATTACTGTCCTACTGCCTAAACTCACTGCATGCTAGCTAAACTCAAGCTTTTCCAGGAATGTCTTCTACTATAACTGTCCTTAGAGTTTGAATAGACCAAGAGGGCTTGGTCTATTCAGCAGCATTCTGTAAGGGTAAGGACAGAGAAACTGGTTTCTGACCAGAAATCCTTGTCTTAGTGGAGGCTGGTTCCATTCCGTGCATATGATGGTACAAAGAAGCATATGGAATGTCAAAAGAGAGCAATTGGGAATCAGAAAAATATGACTTAAAAAGAGTGGGGCTAGTTGGCCTAATCGGATAACTCATAGTGAATAGAGTTTCATTTGTATTAACGCTTTTGCAAGTTTGTCTCTGAGATTAAGAAATGATTGCTAACTATATGCAGAGCTTTTTCTAAATGTTAAAGCAATACCTATTTTCAGTTTCAAAGCATATGAAGTTTTTATAGCATTAAAAAGCCATGTAGAAATGTATTGAGTTGAAACTTACTTTATAATTTGTAAGTTTGGGCAGTTGCCTTTGAACTTCACCACCAAAGCTTGTGTTATAATTATTACACCTTTTTTTAACTAGGGAAAAAAAGCATATTTCCAAAACAGATTATCCATTTTTTCCAAGCAAAAAATAAAGTAGCCTAATTAAAAAAATAAATTTTTTTTGTCACTTAGATCTAAACAAGAACATTAGTTTGATGGTTTTGAAGAATAAATATTTTAAAATAGGTTATTAAAGCTTAAAATATAACTATCGCACATAGGGGTTTTTTGTTTGTTTGTTTTTAATGTAGCCTTTTACAAGGATCAAAATGTCTCCTCCATCTTCCTGTCCTGTCCTGGTGGTGCTTTCTATTCCTTCCCAGCCTATTCTGAAGTTCCATTCTTTCAGTACTATAGAAGTCTAGCCCATATATAAAGCTTTGATATGATTTTCAGAATTTTTTCATTTTTTAAAAAGGTCAGGCAGATCTCTCTTAGTTTCAGAGTGTCCTGTTAGATACAATTCTTGCAGGAGCACTGCTCCCAAACTGTGCCTTTGTAATGGATCTCATGATATTTGATAAGCTTTGTATGAAGTCATAAAACCAAATGAGATGTAATAGAGAAGTGTCTGTGATATGGGGATTTTGTATTTTTAAAGTTTAAATATTCCATCTCACGTGCCTGTGAATAGCAGTAGATCAAGCAGTACATTTGGAATAGGTAGAACTAACTCTTAGAGGGGATAATACTGAAGAATCCCATGGATGACTGGCCCTTGAGCAATATATAATTCAGATGCACATAGATCAAATGCTGTGACACGCGTGAAGCACTGGGTGTGATTGTCTTCACTAGCTGATAAAGAACACTGCCTGAAATTTGTTGAGGAAGTTGAGAGAGATGGTGGCAGCTCCATTTCAAACAGAGAATGCCTCTCTGAGGCTTTGGAAAGCCTTTGTTACTCTCTAGCAGGTAGGAGGAAAAAGTTTATTTTAGCAAAGGATTTTGCCTACTGAAAAAGGCTGGCATTACAGTAAGAGGAGAAACAGGCGGTGGTATTAGCCTTTGATATTTTCCTGCACTTACGTTCTGTCTTCAGCCTGCTCCTCCTTCTATCTGTGTAAGTCAACATACAAATTTGGTCTGACCTGAAATTAGCCATGTTCATTCTGTGGTCTAAGAGAATTGTCTTGCCTGGCTGGAAGAAAATGAAGAGTTTGGGTGGTGAGTGCTTATGAGACTCTGCCATTTCAGTGAGGTTGCATATTTAAATGATCAAATAGATATTTGGATATATCCAGTAAGATTTAAATTCAACATTTAAATGTAAAACTGATGTAGTAACCCTACGTTAATTATTTCAGTCTCCATATGAAGCATATTCCCACTGATTAAAACATGTAGAGATGAAAGTGTGTATATGAGTCTCAAGTTTTGGGGAGTAGGATACATATTCTCAAAATTACAGGAAGGCTGACGTGGTTAAGGCATTGGACCGAGAATTGAGAGGTCTGGGTTCACTTTAGTCTTCTATGTGACATTATAGGAATAGCTTACTCATTCTGTGCCTTAGTTTTCATCAGTAAAAAGTAAATAATAATGCTCTTTTTCTCTGACCCTTTGATTGTCTTGTCTGTATTTTGGATCAGTGGGGGACTGTTTCCTATTTCATGTTTCTAAAAACCCCAAGAGACATATTTTCTGTTTGACTTTCTCGGCAGTTCCATTATGAAAATAATAATAGAACATGACAATCTTTTAAAGTAGTTACTAAGAAAAAAGTAGGAAACTAATAAGTAGGAAATCAGATAAGAACAATCAAGTAATAGAGCAAGATTCTTTACTCTACATGCTTTACTCTTTTAAAAGCAAAACAAATGAAACTTAGGAACAATATTTGAGAAATAGAGATATAATGGAAAAACATAGAAGCAAAAACTTAAACAGAAACTGAAGAAATGGTAGTGTGCTGTTTAACTCTAAGATGACATACATCAGCTGTGCAATTTCAAATTACCTAAAGGAGATGATTACCAGGAGCACAGTAGGACCTTTAAATTGTATTTACTAGTTATGTTTTATTATAAATTATTGGTTTGCCAAATACACCAATGCACTTGGGTGAATGCAAAATAGTGTGCTGTGCATCATAGCATTGATAGAAATATTTAGTGATCTATAACTGTATTCTAAATGACACCGTACTTGCTGATGGTTTTATAGTGAACATGTCTCCTGCTATATAGCAGCTATCCGTAACTGCAGCTGGTTTGAAAGGCCCCAGCAAGTCAAGCTGTTGCAGCAGTCACATGTTGATCTGATCTGCAGAGGCAGTGGGTGCAAGTTCTGTTGAATATTTGTCTTACTTGGCAGTAAGTTAAGCAGTGTGAAAAACTGGGCAAATGCTTTTTTGGGTCATTATGTTATTGTGCATCATCTACAATATATTAATATACTTTGAGCTCGTGTACATGTCTTGTTAAATTTATTTGTTTTTAACAAATCATTTTTGAAAACCTGCACACTTCATCACAAGTGCTTCTTAAATCTAACATATTTATCATAAAGTATTTTATTTATTGAATTTTATTTGCCATCAAGAGAGACAGACATGAATATAATGTTTAAAAAGATGTCTATTGATGTGAGAAAAATGCAAGCCGTGTGGTAGAAGCTCAGTGAGTGGGAGAAATGTAAATGTTCTCTGCATTTTATCTCACATGACAGAATGCATTACGGTCAAAATAGTGTCTTCTCTGAGACACAGGTTTCTAACATCTGCATAATACACACTTTTATGTAAGCTTTTTATTCTGCATGCAATTGTTTAGTTAAATGCCCTATGGTCTCACTTATAAGACCCTCTTTTATGCCATCATCTTCTTGAGGTTCTGTACCTTGGATACATATAACCCAATTATAATTACCATGACAATATATAACACCTTTTTGAAATCCTCCTTATGTTATATGGGGGTGTGGTACGTACTGATGTCAGAAACAAGCTATTTTCATCAGACAATTAGTTGTCTTTGACACAGGCTTGCATTTCCCACCAATTAGTACAAGCAGCAGGGTGCATTTCCAGAATTTTGCAGAGACAGCAGCTCCAGCTATTATGTGGAATTTAGGATATTTAAATAAGTTCCAATGCATATTCTGGCTTCTCTTAATTTGTTAAAATCAATAGCCACTTTTTGTCTGTGAATCATTTTTGACTCAACATAATGCATGTAGATTAAAGGTTTTATGAGGTTTATTCTTCCTGTCAACAAAGAGTTTTAGTTTTAATTTTAGTYTTTCATAACTGATGAATGCTATTAGCAGCAGTTGAACAAAAGCTCAAAGTTACAATATCCTGTGTAGCAGTTCAGCTATAAAGCAAGGACATGTGAGGTTAACAATTAAAATAGACCACAGTCTTCTAATCAGATATGTAAATACAAAACTAGTGCATTGGTCAGATTTTAATGGATTTTCATATATTATGAGTAGCTATACAGAAGTTGGGCTTGAGTGTCCTTCTCTATTGTGCCATGAAATCATCTTAGAAATGTCTTCAGATGTTATGGATCATAGTTTCACAGCAAGAAAAATGAGTCAGAATAATTTAGTGCTGCTGTGGTCAATTTTGCCATGGTGGTCGGCAGTGCTGAAGGGCTAGTGCCTGATCAAAAGCCATCAAAACTCAGCAGAGACTCCTGTTTGTGTCAACAGGCTTTCAATGAGTCCCTGAAAAAAAGGGGGGCAGGGGCAGCGTAAGAGCATCCTACACACTTCTTCCCAGAGGTACTGTGGTCCACATTCAGGAGGGTTGATTGTAGATCAGATTGGTATGTTTAAATGTAAACTTAAAGGACTGAATGATAACTCCCATACAGATGTGCATGGCCACCTCCTTGATGGACCAAACCAACCATGCTTGGTAATACCATATACGTATTCAGATCACATGTAGTTTGTTCATATTGCTCTTTCCTTGCTTCTGTCTACCCCCACCTTGTTTTCTTACAGTGCTGCCCTTTGCTTTAGTTTTCTTATTTTTGCTGCATACCTTTTCATGAAAAACTTCAGTTATTTTACTTAGGCTCACTTTTCACCACCTCTTTCTCCTTCACTTTCTTTAAATGCCACTGAGGTCATGAAAGGCAGCACAGTCGCACAACAGAGTTTCTAGCTGCCTGGAAATCTTGGTGGAGAGCTGGGTATAACACAAGTCAGGAAATTCAGGCAGCATTTTTTGGAGCTCTGTGGGCTCATTACTATGTCAGTATTTTCTGTATGGATAGTATGGATACACTCTGTGGAAGCCTGCTTGACTGAGGTCGTGATAGGATAGCTCTGGACAGCCGTTCTCTCCCATCATTCGACTGCACAGGGGAAACCTGTGGAATTTCTAGCTCCGGACCAGCAGAGCCTCCACTCTCTTAAACCTTAAATATGTATTGTCCCACTGATGCATGGAAGGCCATGGAAGGCACCCATTAGCAGTAATGGGAGCTAGACACCTAAATCCCTTGCAATGAGAAAATAGGCCCCTTTCGATTTTAGAAGTCTTTCATATGAGGATTTCCCTTGTGTCAAGTATGAGCATATAAATGGCCATTTTATTGTATTAAATATGTATCACATCCATCATTTTAAATGCTGTGCTGTGATGAAGGCTTCTCAGTCCTGGGATCAGTTCTGAAAATATTTAAACTTGGCAAGCTAAGCATGCTCCACGGAATAAGCCTCAGGGTCCCATTCATGGAAATGTTACATACCATTTGTGCTTGGTTTTTCAGTTAAATTACACAGAAAAAGTTGGTAGAATATTGTCTCAGCATAAATTACAGCATTCTAATATTCATTAATCCAGCTTCTTGACTCTCTTTAGTGGAGATTTTTCTGCTGTTCAGCTGAGGTTCTGTGCAAACCTGGAAAAAAGAGGGAAAAAAAACAGTGGGAGGGAAGAATCCACAAGTGAAATCTTAGAGGTTAAGAAAAATAATCATCTTCTGGAACAAACAGAAAATGGATGATGATGGTTGAAATCAACTCTTCAGCTAGTATGAACAATTAGTTTTATGCCATAGTGTTCATTTGTGTTTAAGTGTAAAGATCTCATCCTGATAGCCTTCATTCATTAAACTATTTAATTAATTGTTAAAAAAACCCAACAGCAACTCCAAAATCAAACAAATAACCCCAGAGAACTGAGCATTAAGGAGAATCAGTACAAAATGAGAAGAATAGCACAACATAAACCAAATATGCTTTCATTTTTAGAAGTGTTCTTTCCGGCGTTTTATTTGCAATTTACTTGACTACAAAAAAGTGTATTTCTGTGACACTCACACTAGGTGTATTTTAACAGAAAAAATGGAATGAGAAACATTCAGAGATTACTTGTGGATTTTTTAACCACCATTTTTAACACTATTTTGTAGTCCAAATCAGTTTGTTTTTACTCAGTACCCATATCTATATTTTTAATAACATTTTAATCACTTGAATTTTCTAAGCAGACCATTGTTAGCTTATTTTTTAGTCAATGAAGAATGTGGAATTTTTAAATAAATTTTATATAGTTTTTTCTGAAGATTTTCTTTTAAATGAGATTAGTTTGTGTAGATTTCACATCATAATTTTGCAATCATATTTCATCATTATAGGAAAATGTGAGCTGCATATCCATTCAACCACAGGCAGCTTCAGATTGCATGCAGCATGTATCTTTTTATGAACTATGAAAGAATCTGCTTACAGCTCATCTGACTCTTCTGGCACATATAATGTATAATATAATATGATAGGACTGGAAGGTAATTCCTAATGAAGAAAGTGAAAATTAAGAATAGCATGCAGTAGTCTCATATATTAAGACTATTAGGACTGGATTATGAAAGAGAGTGTGTGTATGCGTGTATGTATGTATYTTAGGAAGACAAAGGCCCAAGGCAATTTGTGTTCAGATTTACAATGGTTTTGCTGCAAGCATGCAGAACTAACTGGGTTTAGATTAAGGCAGTCTAATTAGTGTCATGTCAAACTGGCAGTGATCATAAGACAAGAGAAGGGTCACTCTTGTCATCTGTTTGGTCTTTTGCCCTTAAATATAGAGCTGCTTAAAGCACAATCTCCTGCTTGTTAATGGAAGCAGAATATGTATAATCTGCACATGAAATGAAAAGAAAATGTGTAAGGAAATTTCTTTTTCCCATTTCCTCGTCAGGAGCTGTGAATTTTAGTGAGAATTAAAGTAAGGCTAATTCTGCAGTCATCTTCTGACCTGTCAGGTTAGCTGTCACCCTCACGTCTCTCAATGCAGGTCTTTAGCTTCTTCTTGCTGAGTGCAGCCTTTGCCAACTGACAGAAAAATACCGACCATGACAAGAAAAAAGAACATAATGTCCTTTTCACCCATCACTACTCAAAATTGCTCAATCTTTACTGACATATTATTATACATTGTTTCTCTGAAAAAGCACTTGCTTTCTTTTCTGTAAGAAGTATGAAACTTTCAAGAGACAAGTAACTGTTCTTTTGAAAATATTAAAGCATGTAATTATTTTAAATTGTCTATTAATATGCAATATGTTGTTCTTTAATATGAATAAGTTGTTGCAGATCTAAAGTCATTATGATGGCGCCCACTAGTGTCTCTGCGGTTGAGGGGCTCGGTGTTCCTGTCGCAACCTAAAGCAGCCATGTTGGGATCTGCTAAGGACACATTACCAGGAATACATGCTATTTAGTTAAAGCAAAAAAATAGACTGTGATGATAAATGTGTAAATTGAAGAGCTGGTAAAATTCTGTAGGATCAGCTACTGAATCTTTTATTCCTATTTCATCATTTTCTTCCAATTTTTTAACGCTTCCATGAACAGGGGTGTTTGACTCATAAGCACAAGTTATGCCTAATTGCTTTCAGAAGGGTAAGCTAAGCCTATACCAGTACAGAAACTGGGAACAGAAGTGAAAACTCAATTAATATCACCTTCCATGCTGCTGAGGTATTGGAAGGGTCTGAAACACTGGGTGAGGCTGCATATCATCTTTGGTGCAATACCTATGCTCTGTGGGGGTTGGGCAAAAGATGGACTCTCAGCCACTAAGTGTCAGATTTTTTGCTTTTGTGAGTTTCTAATCTTTAATGTTACTTGACAGTTTCTTATGATTAACAGTTGGCCTTTTGTTGGAAAAACATCGAAAAATTTAAGTGTTTGCTGTAAGAAAATGATTTTTTTTCATTCAATTAGAGTAGTGGTCATTAATGTATTTATATTACATAGATTAATAATTTAGAATATTAATCTGTTTGCATTTCTTCCTCACTCGTAACATTCCTTGATTTTTTTTTCCTGACTGAAGCATGTGTTATTTCATCACATGACATTGCTTTGAAAAATCTTTCTAGTCTCAGATGTGGACCTTAATGCATTATGCAAAACCCAGGGATTTAGATTTTTGACATTGCATACACTCAAAATATATTCTAAAGGGAGACATTATATGCTAACTTCTTGTGAAATCCTGTAGCAGCTGCTTGGTTAATATAATATGTTGAAAAATATTTATGTAGTTTGTTTTCTTTTCTGTCAACCCTAGTATCTTATGAAATTTTTTCAAATGGCCAGTAGCTGAAATAGTGACTTTAGTTTGACTTAATATTATGCCACATTGACAGATGAAAACTCCTTCTAAGAATGTCATTTCAGTGCTCTACTAATTTGCATTTAGCTCGAAAGCTTTTAGTGCTTTGCACATTCACATTATAAACATTTGGGTGAACATTAATACCCCAGCTAAACAAAAATGCTATTCACTTCAACCATTTCTTCCACTACATAAAAACTATAAATGATTCTCCTACAAAAAAAAAAAAATTGAATGCAACCCGAAAATCAATTATAGTAACTATTTAGAAATGTAAAGGAAAGGCAATGTAAAAAAGTGACAAAAAATCTTTAATTGTAGGGAAAATGTGCATCTTTTTTTCCAACGTGTGAATAAAATGCATTTCCTTCTTTAACAATCACAGTTACAATGGATCCATGCATCTCGCAGGAAAAAATTGACAATTTGATTATGACTTGTACTTTTTGCCGGGGCCATGAAAGTGGTTTGTGTTTGAAATGTATAAGCTGGAAGGTACTTATTACTCATAAACGCTGCGCTATTTCACTCTCTGCAAAGTGAGCTGTTAACAGATACAATTTGAGCAGAATAGCCAGAGGAGGCCTTTTGATATGCAGAAGAGCTGACCCGCGTGCTGAGCCTTTAATTGGGTTTTTAATTTTCCAGGCCATCTGACAATATCAAACATGATCCCAGTGCTTGAAATGTTGATTGGAGGCTAAGCAGGATGTACTCCAACATGGCATTATGGAGAGAAAGTGGAAAGGACTCAGGTAGAAAGGAAGGCACAGAGAGTTAAAATAATCCAGGTCTCCATATTTGCTACTCTCCAGAATACTCCAAAGTAGCTTAATATTTCACTTGATTATTTTGTGGTTGGAGTTTTAGATTTATGATAATATTTTAGCATTATCGATCTTCAGTTCTTTATCTTGCATGTATCTGTTAAAATGAACTGAAAGCAAGTGCTGTGCAAAACAACCATTAACAACTTAGCACATTTTCTTAAGAAAAAATAATACTCTAAAAAACATAGCTGCCAGAAAATAGTGTCTGAGCCTTACATCTTCATATGCCTTGGCTAAAAATCATCTTTACAGTCAGTGTTTCCTTTTCTGTTATGAAGTTTTCAATTTGATTTTGAAAATGTGTTTAAAACGTAAGATTGTACATTGCTTCGTGCATATGTATATTGCTTCTATCAAAAGGACTGGAGAAGAGTAATGTTTAATTTGTTACCTTCTGCCAGATTGCTCAGTAAACATTTTCTTAATTTGTTCATTTGTAAGGATAAGGCAAAGAATAAAATCTAATTTATCATTTTATTAGAACTGTGTATCTGAGTGATGCAGGACTGTGGATTTAAGAAATCCGTAAATCTCTTTAATAAAGGCCTGGGGAATTATTAGTAGGGACAAATGTAAAATGCCTGACAGTTGCATTTCCAAAAGAAAACCACAACAATCTCATTAAAGAAGTTACTGACGGCAGCTCACAAATGTTAATGGTTGAAGCAACAAAGGACATACAATATCAGAAAGCAAAGATTTTTTTTAACTATTGATCTGCTCACTTATGGAGCATATCAAAATAATGTGCTAGACAGTTTCTTAGTGAACAGACATCTTCCTTAGCAGTTCTAGACAATGCAGTGCCAGCAAAGCTGCTGACGTACAGTGGCTACTACAGTGTAAAAAGATAAAGAGCAGCTACAGTAATAAATAGTGATCTTGTAGGAGAGATGATATTTTGTGCTATAACTTTGCTGAAACCTCCAAAGATTAGAATGAAACAAAAATTTCAAATGAATTGTGTCTTGAAGCATATATTTGGCATGAATTTTGAATATTTAAAATGGTTTTGCTTTTGTATATCTATGACTGATAAGTCTTATAATGGTGACAATTGCTTATTTCTTTTAGAAATAAGCAAAAAATACTTTGGAACTATTGCTTCATATTTGAGTGGTTATATTAGACTAGTTTTTGTACAAACGCATGTCCTTTTTACTTTGTCATAATTTAGAGCTTTTGAAATCTTTAAAGAAAAACAAAATAAAAGGCTGATTTCTGACCTGTTTAACTGCAACTGAAGCTGACATGAAGGAACGCTTCACAGACAGAGCTGAGAGAATTAGTAAAATCTTATTTTATAGTTTAAATGCATTTTTCTTCCATTTTCTGTGTGCTATTTTGCCAAATTAGATACCCATGAACACTAATAACCTGTATACAGACATGGCGAAATGTAACCCCGTTTTATCAAGGCAACTGTGGTAACCTGTTAGACAGCCTTCTCTATGTCCTGACATTCATGATACACTTCAGGGCTTTTACCTTTAATTTTTCCAAGCCCATCATGATATCCTGGTAACTGCACAGGAATATTTTAGAAATAATTATTTTCTCTTTGGAGCAAAAATAAAAATACTATATTACATGTAAAATTATATACATATGAATTTTCCTAGAAATTTTGGACATATTAATTCTCTGTTAATTCAGTTAATCATCTTTCTCCTTAAAATGTAAACCCTGGAATTTAAAATACATAGTGTTTTGCTGATTATAAAAGAGGGGGAAGAAGAGTGCCTGTGGAAGTCTTCTTGTAGATATCATAAGTAGTAACAAATGACCTGGTTCATGCATCTCATTCACCAGGTGCAACCCCATATTTGAAAGAATTTTTTAGGTGTAAAATAGAATGTAGCTTGAGTTTTGTAACAGGTTTTGCTCTATTTATTCTTTTTCCTCTTTGGAGCAGCACTGAGGAGTGCCTCAAAATGTCTTCCTCAGGCCCCTATTCAAATCTGTTAATACCAATGAGTCTGTTTATTTCTTCAAACRTGCATACAAATTTCCCAGTGCAATCACTAAGGACTGTACATATTCAGGGGATTCACTTCTAAGAACTTTATTGAAAAGCTTTACATTCTATTATTTTTATAACAGATTAGTGCCTAAAGGTCCAAAATATAACAAAGCACCAACGCATATGCCCTTTATTAGCAAACTGATATCATTACAAGTTCTGGTGTATAATATCTAGGATTGTTTTTATTCAAGTGCTTGCAGATGTCTAAAATAAAACAAAGCTTTACTAGACTGTGAGTTGACCACATCCAAATCTGCTCCACATAATAAAATTAACTTGCCTTAAAATGCAATCTTTTTCTGCATTAGATTTAAGTCAAATGATAAACATACTAGTTTGTTTTTATTTTAAAAGAAAAAAATGGTAATAGCAAATGGTAAAGATGCATGCTGATCAGAGTAATAGCCTTTTAATTTGTTTCACTCAGGTTAATAGGGAAAGGCTTCACAATCATAAATGGATTCTGTTTTCACAACACCCTGGCAGGTAGGTATGTAGGGCTGTGTTTTGATATATCCTAAGCTAAGACAAAAGGTAAGTTAGTGATCACAGGAAGTCAAGCCAACTAAAGAAGTGAACCCTTCTTCCTGGTCCTAGTTAAATACCTTCTTCATTAGACCAGCCTTCACAGCTCTGTGAACAGAGCTCCTTAATTAGATTAGTGGTATCTGAAGAGCACTTGTGATCACTTGCAAACAAATACTAAGTAGTAATAAGTAAGAACAATATCAACCTTCAGTAGTGAGAAGCGCTTACAGAAGGACCACTGCCCTGTTATTAGTATGGCAGTGACCTGACTAATGAGTTAAACCTGTGGGCATGTGTACTGGGAACTGGGCATCTCTAGACCTTTGAGCAGTCACTCTGAGTCATTTTGTGCTTGTGCAGATTAGAGGGAATGAAGGGCTGTGCCATCTCTTCCAAAAATACCGCTTGTGATTAGAACTCACCAAATTATTTGCTGTGAATTTTATGTAAGATTAATTTACGTTCTTTCATCACAAGCAGCRTGTTCCTGAGAGTGTTCTGATTTGTGTTGTTTAATCAACTGTAGAATGAATCAGTTTGTATCTGAGGAGTGTTTTGTGCTAGCTTTTGTGCAATTGATTCACCATTTTAAAAAAATGAAGCCAGCTGTATTCCTCAGTGGTTGCTAAAGAGGGAAGCTGTGGATGGGCATTTCTTATGAAGAATTCCTTGGAAATTCCTTCTGCAGATATGCAAATATTAACAGAGTGCTGTTGAGTTTGGTGGATATTCTTTTGTAGAGAGAGTGAGTTCGCACCCATGTATGGTAGATACACTGTTGGGCAGAGCCAGTCATGCTGCAGGGTAGTTAACCTGTTTGTCTTGGGACAATTTCTATGTTATACCTGTGGTGCAGAACATCCCTTAGAGCATATTTCCCAAGGTTTCAAGGAACAAAGGGATCCCAGAAAAGACTGGACTGCATAATCACAGGTACTCTGCATATTACCCACTCTAGCTTCAGACCTTAGTACACGATATCAACTCAGAGAGGGGGAAAGATAAAATGGTGGAAGCATCTGTGCCTTTCTCCTAGTTGAAAGGGACCTCACCACAAAGATCTTCAGGGATAGGATCTTGCCCCACACAGAAGTAGTGAGATGTCTACCATTGACTTAGGATGGTGATAGTATAGAGGTAGAAGATGAAGAGGAGAGAGAAATATTTGATATCTGCAGGTCATGATTAACAAGGAAACACCACATTATCTAAATTTCTACATTTCAGGACAAGATTCATTCATATATCTGTGAATTGTCTACCACACACTGGGAGTAATATAAATCATAATTATAAAGTAATATGATACAGTTGATTAATTGCTTAATTAAGCCTTAATTAATATTTGTAAAGCAGTTTAACATCCCTGGTTGAAAAGTCTTATAGAAGTGTGAGATATTAAATACTATTTACAGTCAGAGATTCTGGCCTGCCTATGTTGAAATTTCAGAGAGATGCTTTCAAAAGTCAGTGTTAAACTGTGCTTATCATTAAGAAGACAATAATCACTCTATTTCTATCATGGACAGAAATAAAGTCCCAAACTCTTTGAAACTCAAAATTCAAATATAGCGTGAAATACAGTGGATTACACTGTAGATCTTTCAATGTCTTATCTGCATAGTCCACGCTGATGCAATATCTACAGACCATCTTTCCCCACCTTTCACATGCAGTAAAAGGGGGAAAATCTTTTTTTATTGGCTTATTTCAATATTTTATCTTTTATTGCAGTAGTATCCACTTTGTGCTAGTCTTCACTTACAATTCAGGCTCCCCCCTCCCCCAAAACAACAGCAACTACAAAAAAAATTGCCTGTACCCTGAAGAGCCTACAATATATGGCCCTCATCCTGCAATCAGATCCACTCGGGCAAACCCAATTATAGGATCAGGATCTAAATAGGATAATAGGTATTGCAGAAACTACCATAAATTTCTCTCTGGTGTCCTATTTTGCCACTACTTGAACTAAGTGGATAATTCTGGTCATCTTTCTTGTTATGATGTGTCAATTCAACACCATAAGTTTACAGCTATTGGCCTAATTTGTCCATAGAAAATCTTTGCAAAGCTAAATTATATATTTATACATATATCTTTTTTCCCCAAAAAGCTGGTTAGCTTTTCCCCGGGAAAGCTCAACAATATTAGACTAGAATTGAACAAATATAATTTTTACCAAACAACAAACATAGAGCTTGGTAAATACAAAAAGAAATCATTAAAGAAATATCTAGAGATGTGACAAACTGCCTTCAAATAATCCAGACAGTCGGTGAACCACAGTATCTGCTGGTTTGTAAGTAGCCAAGACATCTCATTGTCTGCTCTGTGTGAGTCCACACACATACTTATAATTAGATACCTGTTTTCTGCAGTGATTGTGGCTATCTGATTTGAGAATAAGAGTGTTGTTCTTTAAATGTATTCTGTTAACTGTACCATGTCATGTTCTGTTACATAGAATTCAGTCACTTTGCATCTCATTAAGACAAATATTATTTTGATACAATACAATGTGAATATTAAATTCTGAGAGAAAGAGCAGTTTTTAGGTCAGATTATTCTATACTATTGAGGTTTTTAAAAGAACATGAAAACTGTTATTAAAGTTGTCCTCAGTGCTTTTTCTGTAAGTTCTGTCATGCATTCTCTTTTATCATTTCCAACTATTTGCTTTTATTGACCTTTATTCTTAAGTTATTAAAAAAAAAATCCTGCACCACCCTTAGTAGACAGATTGTATAAACTGTGCTTGCCATAAGCAGCATTTACRTGTTATCAAAAGCCCATTAACATTACTCCTGCTGCTTTCGCTCCACTGACATGAGGCAGCGAAAGCCCAAATAAGTTCTAAATTTAATTTAGATTTCAGGATGTGATTCAGATGCAGAAACACAGGTACCTAGGGCCATATGAAATGCCCTGGGATATACATGGCATCTGCAAGAGCTGACAGATCTAACACAGGAGCTACAGGAAGTCTGCACCCTTCTGGAGTGTGTAGGACAGACAGGGCACCGGAGCATGTCTAAGTGACAGTAAGCCACTATGTTTAGGCTCCTGAACCTTACCCTCTACATCACAGACATGCTACCTTATTATTTTTTTAATTCTAATTAAGATACATTATCAGCTTGTGAAGTTCAGTATTCTGTTATTTCTGTATTCCAAATTTTAAGTCTTAGTCTCTTTATTTCTAATGACATTAATCATTTCATACATCACTAAAATTAACTTCACTCTTCTATGCAACCTATTTGTTGCTGGTAAAGCAACAGCAATTTCACTTGCATTTGTAAAGCATTTTGAAGGAAAACATTATATAAGTATTATGTTGAACTTAATGCATCTAAAAATGTTACAGTTCACAATGTCAAAGGTTCTTGTTTCAGCTGGAGTCCTGTAACAAACTCTCTACATTTCTCTAAGGACAGTTGTTAGAGCACCGTGAGGAAGATGTACTTACAAATATGTTGACTAAGAGGCAACTAACTGATTACAAATGAGTTTCTCTAAATTGCCCAATGCATAATCAGTTTGGTTTATGTTCCCATAAGCAGTGCAAGGACAACGCTCAGTTCCTTTAGAAATCATCCCTTATGTCACCCAAACAAACCAAGAGTTTCCTAATTTACTAGTCAGCATCACCTACCTGTAAATATTCTGCAAATGTTGGGTTCTGGTTATTCTTTAAAGCATTTTTTCACTATATGTTTGATACTTCAAGAAACAACACTATAATGGCATTTGTTAAAATGAGTGGAAAAATCAGCAAGTTTACATATGAAATGTTGCTGTCATCTTCATGAAGGAAGGAAAATACTTTCTGTTTGGCCTTTTTTATTTAAGAAATGCCATTGAATGGCYATGTGTGTTGGGTATTATTATTTTTTTAATCAAGAAGAAGGACAAGTAGTAGCAGTCCCCAAATAGAAAGTGTCCTGAGGAGGTTTATCCAACATAAGATACAACATACTTGGTGACTCATTTGTACTAAACATAGGCTTGAAGTGATTTTGAGCTGCAAAGATTCTGTTTCACTGTGTTTTCCTTAAGTGCACTTACATTAACTACTTTATGCCATTTTATCCAGTCTTCTAAGCAGTCCTATATCACAGAGAATACAAAATAAAAACCACTATGATCTGACCTAACCTAAGATGGTCTTAAAAGCCAAGTAATATAAAACATAAAAGATATACATTCCTAGTGTATCTGCATGTACTTTTAGCATTTTACCTGTGTTTGGAATTTCTTGGAATAACTTCTGATTTGAGGAATTCTTTTAAATCTCATAAAGCAATGAGATTCAGGAGTTTTAAAATAGTCAGTGGTTACATGCAAGGTTTAGCTTTCAAACAKTATCTTTTTCAATGTTGAATAGGAAATAAAAGTGCCCAGTGGTTTCAGAACGATAATGATAATACAAGTACATTGTGAGGATGTGCATATGAAGACAAGCCTGGGAAGAGGACATTACAATTTCAAGGCAATGACAAAATTTCAATTCAAGTCTATAGAGACCATATTACAGTGTCAAGACGATGGCAAAATTATGCCAATGCAAGTCTATGGAGACCACTTTACTATGTCAAGACAATGGTAAAACAATGTTATAAAAAATGATTGAGACCACATTGCAATGTTAAATTATGATGCCAAAACCTTGTCATTTTGTGGAGTAATGACAGAGGATTCTGCATATGCTCCTCACAGCGTTGCCACTGGACCTGTACTCCAGCTCAGAGCACTTATGTAGTTCCAGACCTGGGTCTTCCTTTAAGTAGGAACCAACTTTTCTCAGACTTCAGGCCAAAAGCTGAGGGTGTTTGAGTTGCTGGAGCTGTCTTTGTATTTGTAGATGCAGGGCTGATGAAGAGGATTCTACCCCCATCTCTGATATACATTTTGTTAATAGTAGGGCACAGCCTGACTTCATTGACTTTTGGGGTGCACTGCTGGCCTGTCTAGTTACTTTTTCTCTGTGGTGTTGTTTTGGAAGTAGATTGATGCTTCTGTTTCAGGAATGTTTATTATTTTACCTTGAGCCAGTTGCTTACAACATTACAAAGCTCTAGTTACTGTATGTGTACGCAAACAATCTCACAAAAGAAAGAACTAATCGCAAGTACTTCTGCTGAAATTTCCCTCTTCAGTGTGAAAGTGCATGTATTTGATGTTCTTGCAAAATGACAGTTTGAAAGCTTGCTTTTTTTCACAGGACAAGAAAAGTGTTGATAGTGGTAGAGCATATGTTAGCTACCTCTCCTACCAGTATGTTTCAAGACATATATAGAGAGAACAAACTTCTTGCAGCTCAGTTCTCGTCTGTTCAGTTCTTGATATCATCAACAAAGAGACCGCTGTTGACGTTGCTTGACAATTTGCTCACTCCGATATAACGGACTCTAATAAGTACAGCTACATCAGATGACACCAAGGACTGTTTATCCTAGTATACTTCTAAGGTAGCGGCCAAGGGTAGATATGTAGTAAAGAGCATAAAAGCAGGACAAGCATTTAGTGACACATCCCTAAAGCACTCCTCTTTCAGACTCCAAGAGTTTGCTACTTAGGCACTTCATTTGAAAACTCTCAAAAAGAGCTCATTACATCTGAGATCATGAAACAATTTGCATGGGGGTATGATTACCAGGTGGCTGTAATGACCTAAATTGGAAAAAGGGAAATAGACCATTAGATTAGCTATAAAATTATCTAAGATCTTTAATTTTGCATAGTTGCTAATATTGTCAAAGTATCAGATAAACAAGTTCTGCTTTAAGTTGTTATACCTGCAAAGTGCATATTTACTGATTAAACCATTTAAATGGGAACTTTCTTTAAAAGAAAGCATGAAATGGTGCTCGTAACTTGAAATTTGACATGTTTCCAGTTCTAATGAGAATGTTCAAAAAACTACAAGGGGATGGCTTTTAAGAAAGAAAAAAAACAGGCCTTTCAAGATCTACAACTTCGACACCTCCCCTGTCTGTTTTGTGATTTGAAATGGCAGCTCTGGTAGTTTCTTTGGCCATGAATCTTATTGAAAAGTGAGTAAATGGTGCTATACTTACTTTCCTAATAAGAAGCAATATTCTAAGTGGTGTTAAAGCTCTGTGTAATTGTGCAGAGACATTTCCTATCTGAATTAGAGGTGAATTTATCTACTACAATTAGAAGCTAATATGTGATTTTTATTTCTCTGTAGAATTTAAAACTCACAAGACTACAAACCAGAAGGTTTGTGTGTTAGCTATCACACAGTCAAATGATTCTTTCTCATGTCTTTGTTTACGGTATTGTCAGTGACAGGAGTGTTACGATTTACCTGAGTTTTCCAGGAAAGATAGGTTGAGGTCTTTTAAGAGGAAGAAAATCTTTTTCAGATGAAAGTTTAAATGTTTCCCCTTCTGTGGAGGTGTTAACAAAGCATTTCTCTGTATAATTTGGTGATTAGTATTATTTTTGAAAAAGCTAATCACTGTGATTGTGTTATGAGAGTTTCTGCATTGCTCCTGTATAAATTATCCCTCTATGCTTTGTGCCACCTCAGATGTCCTTCCCATTCAACATCATCAATGAGAAAGCACTCTACTAACTGTAGGAATCATCACGAGCTTTTGTTTCATGTGAAAAGTTCCATGATTTCACGGTAATAGCAGATTCACAGTATGATGTCTTTTACAGGTCCATGCTTCTATAATATTATTTTCAGTAGCTTGTGAATATGATACTTTGGAAGAGGAAGTCATGGTTGAAGGGATTACATGGGGATTAGGACAGATGCTGCAAACAGCTAGTGACTGGCCAGTGGTCAAACAGTATTTTGCAAACACTTATTGTGGCTAAATAATGTGTTAAGAAATCATGGATTTCTTAGAAAAATCTTTAGAGGCAATGTTACTCAGTGACAAGAAGATGGAGATAAAGCTTAGGAGGCACAGCTTATATTCCTGTACTACTGACTTGTTTGTCGCCATGGGGTATTAACACGTCCTGTCTGTACCTCAGTTTCTCCATGCAGCATGGGGATAATGATACTTATTTTCTTTTGTAAAGCACTTTGAGATCCTTGCATGATGTGATAAGTATTACTATTACTTTTACTATTACAATTATCAAAAACCAAACCAGTCTTTTAAAGAATTCATTTAGAGGTTTTAAACAGCTCGTGTTACCTAATGTATTGTAAGAGATGCATAATAGCAAGTAGCTTCCATCTCTGTTTTATACATGTTAAACTTTGTTTCCARCATTTTATTGTGTGTGCCACCAACAGTAGCAAGCATAATACGCTATACTTGGACAACTGCCAAACTTTAATTGTATTTATTAATTCCATTTTAACTATATTCACTGCTGAACTTCTTTGAGTGGGACATATAAATTGTTGCCATTGAGACATTGTTATGGGCAGATATTTTCCAACAGAACAAGTGAAAAATAAGTCCCAGTGAGTTGGAGGCTCGTTTTATAGATCAACTGAAATATAAGGTGAAACTCAGTGAAAGTCTTACTATGTTTAAATATCATCTGCAGTGGCAGAAAGATGTGCATGAATTTGCAGACAAATACAAATTAGAGATCTCATATATTACACAGCTGACAAGAAATGCAACTCTCAGTCCAGGAAGAGGAACTGAGTATTTATACTCCATGCACCTAGAATGAATTAGAAAGACAACATGCACAGATAAGAGGTTGCAATTCAGGGAACTGGGGATTGTTCTGTTTATTTTTTATCCAAGAGTATAAACTGTCCAGAAGACTACTGACCTAAAAAGAGAGGTACCTGACACAGAAATAACATGAGATTTCCCTTAATTGTTCCCCAGAAAGCTACTATCACTAAAACAAAAATAATCTTTGGGAATTGGAAAGCTTTCCAGTTTTTCCCATACATTCATGACTTGATTTTTGTACAACATATCCCTGCTAAGGTGCCTGTTTGAAGTGCTGCAGCTATTGTGGTGATCTTTCACAATAAACTTTTTCGTAATTCTGCAGTTTTAGGCATCAACTACATTTTTTTAAAGCCTCAGTCCCTTAGATTTCAGTAAGAAATTTAGGAACTTTCATGTTGAATTTTTTTTTTTTTTTTAATGAAGGATGCATTATGCATTTTGGGAAAATGTTTTGCAGGAAATGAGATCACCAGACCAATTCCATGTGCTACTGAACATCTGTGGTGGTTTCAACTGTTAGTGTTACTTATCTGTACCATTTCTGTTGCCTAGAAGTGGAAATCTCTCTCTCTCCATTTTTCCCCTGTATTAAAAGTACACTGAGCCAYGCAGTCCCTAAATGCATGCGTTGCAGTTTGCTAACAAGTATTCCTGTAAATAAAGCAACAGGTATGCCATCAAATTGGATATAGTTCTTCATCACAACATCCTCTGTCTTCTTCCCTAAACTAGCTAGAGATGATTACAAGCACGTCTCTGGAAATATGCCTAGCAGACCCTAAAGTTGAGTGAATTCACGAAGCATCTTACAGGATTGATTGAGGCATTAGAATATACATAGAGAGTACAGCATCAGTTCTAAACAAATGCTACCAAGCTCTTTGTGCGCTCTGATAACTTCAGATATCCAATGTTAATGAATTTCACTCTAGATAACATTGACCCCATTGCTTGTTGCGGCAGTGTTGCTTTTTGGAACTTATTTTTTTCTCCTGATTTGAAAACAGTTCACGTGAGCTGACTGTCTGCTAGCAAAGTATATAAAGTATTATAGTTATGTTATGAGTTAGCTTAAAAAATATAAATACAAATCAATCTTTTCTCTTTCCCAGTCTCTCAAGCACAGGGGAAAGTATTTAGGGCTGACACAGAAATTTTATGAAAACTGTGTAGCAAAAAGGCAAATGAGGAATTAATATGCATTGAGATCTTTCATTATTGACCATGATAATGTGATTAAGCAGTCTACCTTGAGTGAATCCTTGTATATTCATTTATTCCAAAATCAAACCTCAAATTCTATAGCAATGAATGAACAGGTTTCAATAAAACAAAAGGTGTCTGGGAGATATCTTATTTTTGAAGCCTGAAATGTTAATTTCATTCTGCCTATTATCTGTTATCTGTATATTTTCATGTATTTCTACCCCCTAGATCGTGCTGTAAGCAAATGGAACAAAATGTAGCAAAAACGGCATTTCCAGTTCAGGTGAAAGCAGTATAATAAAAGAAATCTTACAAAATACTCTGAATTTGCAGGTCTAAAGGAACCAGACACAAGTCAGAGAAATATTTCAAGCACTGAGAGGTTTTGGTTACCTCTGTATTCGTGGGTTTCATATTTCTCTTCAGTGTTTGATCCTCATGACCTACACGAGGATGTTGTTACATCTGAGTTGCACAGTTTGACTGTTTCGTTCTGTTAGGATAGAGAGATGTTTTTACCCCCAGAGCCAATAATATCTGTCTTGATGTAATAGCAAAAGTGGAGGGTAATGTGTATGCTTATGTTTTTACTTTTGGTGGAACAATCTCAGGAAGCAAAATTTAAGGCTAAAATATATTAGTTTAAACATTTGAACTCATTTGCATTTAACTGAACCTGGATGACCAGATGGGAGAAAATTCTAATCCTTATAGTTCTGTGGAAATTTTGATGGTCAGAACTTGGTAGTCAAAAACAATGTTGCAAGACGAACTGAATCAAAACTTTTTTGGTGGCTTTCTTCCTAAATTTCTGCTTCCACTCCCAAATCTCTGCAGCTCCTCCATCATTTTTGTCACCACCCTTCGCCTTAATTAATATACCCAAATCTGTCTTTTTTTATTTCTAAATGCAATCATTCCTCTCTTATTTACTCGGTTCAGACTCAGTCGATCCAGCTTTATGGTCTTATTCCTCTTTTTGCATTTCCGTTTTCATTTCTGTTTCTATTCTACCCAGCCCAGTTTTCCTATCTGGCATACGAGATGCGCAATGCTGAGGTCTGTGAAGCCTAGATAATATTCCAAGCTTACTGCTCCAGAAAAGCTGTCTCTTTCACAAATGGCCCAAAATGAACTATAATTTGTGAGAGGAGTGGGGAAGACCCAGGTTTTATGATTTAGAAAGAAAATTCTACCTAGCCAAGTTTTCTGTTTTGAGTAATATTTTGTTAGATGTGAACTGTTAAAAGAGATACATCTCTAATATAAAGGCATCTTATTTGAAACTGATGGATTCATCAGTGAAGGAGGTTCTGGTTTGATTCACTATTTTTGAACTGGCTCAACTGATTCTAATTATAAGCTACGATCTAGAGCTGTTACTCTTTGCCAGATATTTCAACCTTGATGAGCAAGCCCCTTTAGGCTCTCTTGGGAAAGCTTACAAACAAGGAAATTCAGTGCTGTTCACCCGCTGGGCTTGGGACAAAAAGCAAGTATGAAAGCTGCTAATATTTCTATATTTGCTTGTTTCATCTGAGTGGGACCAGTGCAATGACACAGAAAAAGACTCTCTAAGCCCAGAGCGAAAATAACACACTTGAAGTGCTTAATGGGTTTCTTCTAAGAGCTTTCTCCAGCAGCCTTAATAGAGCTGGGTGAACTACTTGAATGAAAAAACTTTAGCTGATGAATTTCAGTATTTTTTTCAGTGTCTGGATTGTTCACTAAGGGATTTGATTTTGTTTCTAATTTGTAATTATTCACAAATGAGAGCATGAGCAGTGCACGCTCTGTATATTTCTGATTCATTACTTCCAGTATGAGACACTTTACTGCATTATAGTGTCTGTGTAAAGTGAATGGGTGCAATTGCCAGAACTGGGGGGAAGGGGAGGACACAGGACTATGTTATAAGAGACAGCTTGAAAGACATGGAGCACTTTGTCCTCTTTGGAGTTAGATCAACAACATGTGAAATATTTTAAACCTTACACATTTCAGAATACTTCAGTAAAACTTTAAAACATTGTAACATYTTAGTAAAGCATCATATTTTAAATGAATGCTCCTTCATAATCAATGCAAAATTATATACACAAATGACCTAATGTCAGGTCTTTGCCTAATTTATTTTGCCTTTGTGCAAAGGCTATGGGAAAATTATTCCCCTGACCCCAGTAACAAAGAGTGTAGTTACATTACCTTAAATATATTTATAAATATATAATACTATAGTTAATATATATTAATGTATATTATATRTGTGTGTTATTATAATATATAAATTTATAAATATATGATACTATAATTAAGTGTATCTCACTGTCATTCAGAGCCTAGAGAAGGCAATGAAATCTGCCTGATTATTTGGGATCAGGTCCTTAGTGTTAGTATTTTGGCCACAGATTTGGGGAATTGTCAGGTGAAATAGCTCTTCCTGTCATCCTTTGTTAAGCTTTCGGATACATTTCATATTCTTCTTCATCTCAGGTAGTTAATATACCTAGATAAATGACAAGGACCGACTGCAGGAAGCAAAAAGGAGAGGGAGGATTTCATTCAGTTAAGCTACCCTCCCCATTTGCACTAGTAGCAGAGCTAGTCGAGGAAAAGATTTCAAAAGCTTTCCTGTTCTAAATGAAACCAAGACCTTTTGAAGTATTTTTGGGAGAAGTAATGGAAACAGACCAAACCCACAAAAATAGCTAAGGATGCAGACAGCAAATTTACAATTGATCTTCTACAACCCAAAGGAATGCCCTGATTATCACGATATTTGGGGGTTCTGAGATGAGCCTTGTTTTGCCAAGAGACGCCATGCAGAATTTTAGAACCCTTTCAAACTGACAATATAAATGAAACCAGTACATTCCTATAAATGTACAATAATGAATTTTATGTTTGTAATTACAAATGCATGACAAATAATGTATTTGCATACATACATTACTTATATATATATTACAATGTAATGTACATGACATATACATGTACATTTGTATAAATATTTGTATTTATAAAAGTATATAAATCTTTTCAAAGGATCTTACAATGACAAATTTAGTTGCAAAATTCAGAATCAGCTTTCATGGAAAGACAACTAGCTAGAACCCTGGTTTAGTACTAATGACTAGAATAGAAGGAGAAGAATTACCTATTAGACTGATTTTCTCCTGGAGCAGAAAACGGGATATTAACTGTGCTTCTAGCTATGTGCTCTAACTCTTAAAAAATATAAATTGGGTCCAGGCTTGACTCCACTGTAAGTTCTATATGTCCTTTTTACTCAGTCCTTTTCTAGTTTTTATAGAAATAAAGAGATAGGTCAGTTAACCAGTTTCTGAAAGTTAGGAAAAAATGTAATGTTCAAAGGTTAAAACGTTCATCTTTGCCTGAATATCAATCTCTCCACCCCCAAATGTATATTAGGTTGAAATTGTGGGAGGTTCTTTTATTCTGACAGCCTTATAACTGAGATATATTTTCACCTGTCATGTAAATCAATAAAATATACAGTACTTAATCCTTAAATGCTTCACTGTTAGAATCATTTTCTGATCCCTCTGGATTAATGCATTGTAAAATAGAACACTCAATTTTATATGAATAAATTAAGTGTTTTGCAACTTACAGTAATGAGATAGTTGGTTCACATAACTTTATAAACTGGTTGATATGCTGCAGCCATGAATACGTCCAGTTTGGAGGCCTGCTTTCCTTAATGAGATAAAGCTCCTATTTACTTCACTGACTATTCTGTTTGAATAAGGACTGCAAATCGGATCATTACTTCTACATTCTCCTTCTTTACCTCTTATATTGACAAATTTTCCATCAGTCTTTATTTTTCTTTTAATTATGAATTATTATGTTGCCATAAACTTCATAGAAAAGATGGCACAATTGTAAGATAGCCACATTAATTGTTTGTTTCCTGAAAAGTCACAGAGAAATGCTTCCTCTTTACAGGAGACAGTGGCAGATTTTAAACATATCTGTCATGGAATAGCAGAAGAAAGGTTGTAACACCTAGTGGCAAAGATTTGGCAAACTACTTGTTAACAATTTAATGCCTATGAATATCTGGCTCTCAGAAACTAATCTGAAGTGTATAGATTAGGTGGTTGTAGGGAAGTAAGGGAGTAAGGAAAAGGCATTTCATAAAGTTCCCTGAAGTCAGATAACTTTGTAGATGGAGGATCCCACCTCTGCTGACTTTGCAGGCAACCGAAGTCTAACAGAGCAGGAGGAATCTCCCCCAGGTTTCGGGGGCCTGCTGCTCAAGGCCTGCTACCGAGGAAGCCTTTGCAGCCAAAGATCCACGTTTACTTGATAAGAGTAACTGGCACCTCTGAAGGTCAGGTTTGTGTTGACTCAAGCTGAGCCCATGATGCCCTCACAGGCTGCTCTGTACCACCACTCTGTACCACCACCCCAGTGGAAGCAGCAAGAGGAACAGTTGACCTGTTCTGGTAATAAAGTAGCAGAGATGTGAAAACAGGGGCTTCAGTGTATACAAATAAGGTGTAAACAGCTCACATTAAGAAAAAATAATTTATCTATTTTTATCTAAATAAATTAATAGCAATTAGAACTTTCTTGAGCATTCTGCTGCCATACATTTGATTATAATGTAAATGTAGCCAGAAGTTAGGTATCAGTTATGAAAATATGGGATTTAACCTTTCTGTACCACAACTGTCCATTTGTTTTTATGTTGGCTAATTAGTCCCAGCTTCTGTAACACAGTGATCAAGATTGGTTTTAGAATTCACTAGGCATATGTTAGAAACGATATCTGTGAATGAAAGGATAACATCCTTGTTATGTAGAGAAGTATTACTGTGAAGATACTTTCTTTAGTCTTTTTAAGGGAATTCCATGGTAACTGCATGCCAAATTGGAGGGGTAAACTCATAGGTTTGGTAAGCTCTTTGGTAAACCTGGAGCAGGCTTCAAATTTTTTCCTGAACTTGTCACAAACACGAGTGAGATAGTTTGGCGAGATGAAAATGAAAATACTTATGTAGAGTAAAAAGACTTACCTTTTTATTTCTCTTTAGGATTTTAATTATTAAATGAAGTATTTCCCGTCCTCTTACTCAGTGTTTTTTTTTCCTCTTTTGGCCCAAGGATGACTTTTCAGGCATACTATGCAGACAATGAGTTTTTATTAATATACATTCATATTAAATTTTAACTGTAAATGGACAAATACTTGGGTCAATGACAGTGCCCCAGAACCATCAGAAATGCAACAGCAACTCTTTTCAGTGGGTAACTTATATACACCACAGACATTTGGTGTAACCATTTGTAGCCATCTTTCAATTTGTTGTGTTCATGTACCTCTCTATCTTGTACTGGATGAGATTTAGTTAAAAGAAGAGTGATTTTTTTATTCTTTTTTAAGCACGTTTTCAAAGAAGAGAAGAATACTGGCTAACAATTATACAGTTTGAATTTGAGTCAAATACGTAGGTATTTTTTTGTAGCTTCTTGCTGTTCTCCTTTACTGGCTGCCCAATGTCAAAACAGGAGGTTCTCTTTTCTTTTGCAATAATCATCTCTGACATGCTGTTGGCAACATTATCCTTCAGGTTCTTTCTGTTGTCTTCTAGAACACTTTTGCCTGATGGGGGAGGAAAAAAACATTCTGTCTTTAAACAAAGAATTAAAAAAGCAAAGCTAAAAGATACTTGTTGGAATTCAGTGCTCCCCTTATTTTACCGGTGCATACAGGACCGCTTAAATGGGGTATCTGTACTTAGCCTTACTTTTACTTCCTTCAACATAGTGTTAGTAAGATGAAAACAGGGTTTTCTAACAGTGCTATAAAAAAAATGGAAACACCACTGCCCACAGCATTTGAAAKAATATAAATCATGATCTTTGTGATGATGTCTGAAAGAATCTGACATTAGTGCACTGGATAAACTGGGAGTGCACTGGATAAACTAAAAGGGTCTTAAATTTTTCACTACACAGCAAGTAGAGAAGTGGGGCAGAAAATCCACTCCCCCCCTCTCCTTTTTTTAAAATTAAACTTGGTAATCAGCATGTATACCTGTGCAAAGAATGGGCCAGTCCTCTAGGTACAACTGTCTTCTTATTTTTTTAATTCAAATGGATGAAAACAGATGTGAAGTGGAGAAGTTTCTTGCATCATAGATCAAATGATTATAGTCCAATTTAGAAATCATGTCTTAATTATTCTCTAGCACTGCTAAATCTAATAGATTTACACCTCTCAAAAAAATTATGTAATTCTGTTGGCAGAGAAATGATAAAGCTGGTTTGCAGTGGCTTCATTTTCTGTTTCCTTCATCTGCCAAGAGAGAATATAATAGTCTTCCCTCAGGCAAGGCACTTTACCTGACTAACTATTTACACAACATTTGTCAAGTTTGTTTAAAACTTGCTGAAACTAAGTTAAAAATCATACAAGATTAAGAGAGGCAGACATTGATACAGAGGATGGTCATATAACCCTTATTTCTTAAGAAAACCAGATTAAAACTGTAAAATTATAAAGTACTTTCTTTGTGAGAGAGAAGAAATTAAGAAGTGTGAGATAGTAGTAGATAGATGCTGGTTCCACAGAAGCTGAGAAGAATTTTCTTTTAGGTTTTTAGTATTGCTATAGCCTAAGACTTATTCCTCAAAAATTTCTTCAGGCAAATCATTCCCCAATAAAAACAGGAGTTTTCCCTGTCAAGACCACAGAATCCGTCTCCTAGAGTCTATCTTCCACAATACATGAGCATTCCATGGAAAGGATTTCAGTTTCCCCATCCCATCATTGTGCTTTTGTGGACTTTTTGTGAAAAGTAGAGCTAAGTTGTCTATGAACATTCATTTGCAGTTTGTTTGTGTCTTCCTATTGTGGTTGTATATGCTTATTTACAAAACATGTTGACAATAGAGTGAAGAATGATGTATTCACAAAAAAAACCACTAAGTGCTGCTCTTTAAAGAAATAATAATTCCCTTCTACAGAATTCTATTTATAGAGAATGAGTGACTGCCTTCTAGCATTTATCATTAAATAAATATTTTCTGAACATATGTATCTTCATGTTCTTATGTGCATATATGGTTATACCATATACAAATATTGTATTCTACCAAGAAAAAAAAAACAGGTTGGAAGAAGTCAGGTGGTCTGCATAAGGGCATACCTATAGCAGGAGAGTGCTTTCTTCAGAATAAAACAACAAAACAAAGAACCCCAGTTATTAAACCTGGTTCTGAATTGCCTTTCACCTTGTGAATAACATATGTGGATGCTAAATGCTCATTGTGCTGTGAATATGTAGAAAATGAGTCCAATCTCATCCCTGCAAAGGAAGTCTGTGTAGTGGAAAAGTCCTTGTAGGGTAGAATGATGATGTGTCATGATGTCACCTCTGCAGTACAAAGAACAGGGCAAAGCCTTGTAGTGTCATTTGCAGTCGCTGTTACTTTTTAATGCCCTGGACACTCCAGTTTGAAAGTTCATAGGCTAATAACCATACCATGCCTGGTTTTTGGCGGTGGCCACAGTCTTTGAATGGGGAACATACACARAACAAATGCTCAGAGCATAGCTGAATGATTCCAAGGCAAGTAGCAATCTGAAGTACCTGGACTTCTGTGGTCTGGTACAGAAACACGTACATGCCTTTGCATCCTAGATGAACAAAGTATTTGTCAGCTGCTCTCATCTTCCTCTGAACAAGCTCTACTAACAGCTGGCAGATTYCACAGGGATATTGTGYGTGAGAGGAGCTCTGAAGGGCAAGAAGGTAGTGGGCTTACCCAGTTCAGGGATTGTGTTCTCTGCCCACAGGGAAGAAGGTGCAGAGACATTTCAGCAGGTTGTAGATATCACAGGTGGTTAGTGGAGCAGGTCAGGTGAGGGATGATGCAATTATATCCTCCTTAGAGTACCTGGGGACATTTAAGTCAGTGATTGGCCTTTTTCTGTGTTTCTCAAAATGCATCTCTTAACTCCTCTGACTCAACAGCTCCTCGTGGGTGGTTACAGAGAACTGAAATTGATGAATGATCACTGGGCACCTCTTTTGCATCCAGCAGACTGCATTTTCCACAGCAATACGCTGGTGAGACATTGTTGCTGCCATGACACAGCTATTCTCATTTTCTGCTAACAAAGTTGCAGATCGGTGTGTTTTACATTTTATTTTTTATTATTTTTCCAAACTTCATGCACTTTTATCTGTTCAATTCAGAAATCTGATTATAGCTGCTCTGGTTCTCTGCACTTCTTTCTGAAGGCTGCAGGACAGAGAATGAAGTAATCAATACAGCCTTTTGATTAAAAGTGAGATACAGGATTCCAGCTTGTTAGAGCAACTTAACCTAGGTTTTATATTTCAATATCCAGGAAGTTCTGTGGTTTTGTGTGTATTTCCTTAAATGTTTTACCAATGAGAAACACATTTAAACAGCACATAGTAAAACTTAAGTCTATGTAATTTTTTTACTATTGCAGATATTATTATAAAACATCTCAAGACTAAATTTATTCCAATAATCATTACAATGATGAAAAAATTCCTTGCTTCAATAATTGATTTATGCTTCATTTAAATGTACAGAGTAGTTTCAATATCATTTCTTATTAGCTCTAATGACAAATTTTAAAATAGCAGGGCTCTGAAATAAAGATGAAAATTTGCCATACAAGTTATTACATTTAAATGGACTTAATATTTAATATTTAAAAAATCATTTGATGTAAATAGCCATCATGAATCACTGCAAATACACTTAGATGTAATTAAACTTTTTTCTTTACCCATATCTAGTTGCTTCATAATAAATTATTTTCTTTCCTCTTTTAATTTTTTGAGGATCTTCAACAATTTGAACTGGAAAAAAAAGAGTTTTCTTCTGACATATCAGAACTGCTTATTCAGATTTTCATTCTTGCCGTGATCAAGAAATTAGATGCAGCGTTATATATGTGCTAGTATTATATATATAATGCTAGTATTATCTTCCTGTTTTGAAGTTATATGCAAGCTATACTATGTATTCCACTGTGAAAGAAAGACAAATAGAACATAAAAACCTCAACAGCAGAAAACTGTGAAGCTTCTAAAATATTTGGAAGTACCAATTTTTGTGGGCAGAAGTTAAAAAAAAAATCTCTTTTGGTCCTATATTGTAAATTCCCTTCATATGAGATCCAAAGGGTAACTTTCTCCAAGACAAGATCCTACAGGCATGGCCAGGAGGCAGCTTACTGTCTTTTGATGCATCTGACCTGGTTGTTGTTTGCTGACCACAACAGTCCCAGTTACAGTCAGCCCCATGGTTTCATTTTAGCAGTCACAACTGATGTCTGTGAGCTGAATTCACACAGTACATTTAGGATGCTAAATAATAAACAGTGGTATTTGGTAGGTATTTTACTAGAGCAGTAGTCCCGACAGTTACTCACCTGTTTAAACTTAGACACACACAAGAGTACTTCAGGGACAAAAATATGGCAAAAGTACAGCACTGGTCAGTTAGCTTTGTGCTGTCAATGGCAGAAAGTGCTTTTACAGAGAAATTATACACGTGCTTGCATTAGCATTACTGTAGCACTGCTTCCAGCTGTTTAAGAAAATTATATTAGTTCCATGTCACTCCTTAACTGACAGTGTGACATTGTTCTAGCTTGACAATTTCTTTAATGTTTAGAACATCTTTTTTATATGATGGGTCTAAAAGTAACGCAGTTAACAGGGGATGAGTTGGGAACGATATTCCTGAAATCATTACACTAAACCAGAAACAGGCCCCAGAGATTGTTCAGGAGGGAAAACACTTGTATCTGAATACATTGCTTTTAGGAAGTAAATCTGCTTAACTCCAAACAGGTACATAGCATCATTAAATATTTTCTTCTTAAAAAGATAACAAAGAGAGGGAAAGAGCAAATGGGAAGCTACCACGGAGTTCCACTGGGATCTGCACTGAGACCTGCTCTGAGCAGTATAATCACAGATCATTTGGGAAAGGGGATGAATAATGTGGTGGGAATTTTGCTGATGATACTAGGTCATAAGCAGTAAATACTAGGACTGACTGAAAAATTGTGAAGAGATTCCTAAGACTGAGTGACTGCCTAATAAAATGGCAAATTAAATTCAGTGTCAGTAAATGTAAAGTGATGTATGCGGGGAAAAAACAATCCTAACTTAACAAATGGAATTGTTGGGCCCTGTCTGGCCATTGCCACTTAAGAACAAGATATCAAGGTCATAATAGGTAGATACAACCCCAAGAATGCAGTCTTCTCTGTGCTCAGGACTGAAACTTAATATGAGGAATTATTAAGAGGAAAATAGAGAACAAAACTGTGGAAATCCATTATGCACTTGTATCCTGACAGGTAGCTGTCATCCCTTCTACTTCATAACGGTATAGAAGGTAGAACTGAAAAAGTTAGGGAAGAGCTGGGCGGGTGATCAAAGGTGTGAAATAGCTTGCCCACGAAAAGCATCTTGGTAGTTTCACACTCTTCAGTCTGGAAGATTGAATGAAAGAATAAATGATACAGACTGAATGAAAGTATGATATAGAGTAGCATGGAGGGGGAGGACTGTTCTCTCTCTCTCTCTTCCAGCATACAAAATAGGGGCACCAAATGAACCTAACAGGTGTCAGGTTCAGAATAAGGAAAAGGGAAATATTGCTCAGTGTGTGCTGCAGCTGTGGAAGTGCCTAATACGGGATGTCGTGGATGCTACAAGTGTACATGGGGTGAGGACAAAACTGGACAAGTAATTCTTGCTTAGGGAGTCTCTGAGTCATAAGCAGTTGATAGCTGTGATAGTTTTCTAGGGAAATACCACTGAATCGTTGTTTGTTATGTATCTTCTGGCACTGTTTCTTTGTCATCTACTTTAGGCTACTGTTAGAAGCAGAATACTGGCTGGATAGATTGATCTTTAGTTTGACTCTGTGTGTCTCTTCTTACGTTCTTAGTTACCAGTGATCGTTTACAAACACTATTAGAAATGCTTTGAAATGCTACTGCTGATGGTTTTTACAGTTTGTGAAGAGTTTATTTTTGATATATATGAGATGAGCATTTTCCTCTATATTTATTTTAGATTTTTCTTTGCATCTAAAGTGAAAACAACAAAAATGATTGCTTTTTGTTTATTTCATGTCCTCATCAGCAGTATCAGCAGAAATTTACCTTAGGCCTAATTTACTTTAGAAATAATGTAGTTCAAGGAGAAAGATAAAGCTTCTTTGAGTCATGTGAAAAATATGATGGCATTGATTAATAGAGATGTAGACCAGTTACTTTCTAAAGATTTGTTTTGAAAAGTATGTGTGGCTACTTTTATTCAGTCACTGCCTGTCATGCCTGCATTTTTTTGCAGTGACTTCCACTTGCCATAACAACAGAAGTTTAACAAACAGTATTTATGTGCTTCAGGCATAGAAGTGTACATAAACATAAAGGAAAAGTAACAGAATGCAGGTTGCCAATCACATCATCCAGTTTTCCCCAAAGCTTTGAGATAGTTTTACTTTGCTAAGAGTTTCTTTCTTGTGTAGCTTTCAGAAATTTGGAGAATCCATACTTTCTGTCAGGGAAGTTAGTTGTTTTCCACATGGAAAACCCAACTGAAAAAAAAAGATCTCATGAAAACCTGTATGTAATACATTCATATATTGCAAGTAACTGTATTTGGTGTCTGTTAATACACTACAGAATTGTACTACTTTAAGAAAAAAAAAGTTAAAAGCAAATTCTAACCCTTTAATGTTCCTAATTCTAGGCCATTGAAGTAAGTGGGTTCAAGACTAGACTGGAGAATTATGCATGTAAATGCATCTGTCAAGGTAGCTAGCTATAAAATATTTGTACTTTTTTCATAAGGTTTGCATCAGCACAAGCAGCATACGTATTCTGCCTTGAGCATTTGCTTCTCAGAAATGTAGAAAAAGAAGTTGGAGATGTGAGGGAGTTTAGCCATAAGAAATAAGCATTTTTCCATTCCCTTTATGTAGATGAGAAGTATTTCTGGCCTGGCAGCTCTCTCACAAAAACTGACAAATGGAAGATATCATGGGCGAAACACACACATACAGAAAAAAATCAACCTAAGATAAAATGATATAAACTGACAAGAAATGCAAGGGAACAGTAATGTGTATTTGAGAAAGGCATACATTAAAGCATATATAATAAACCCTGGAAAACCTTGGAATAATATCTGTATTGTAGGGGATCGTTAAAAACAAGTCATCTCAAAATATGGGCCAAATTTGTCCATGCCCCATGCTGGCCTTTATACTTCAATCTTGAGAAAAAAACAGTATTACTTTTATGTTAAATTTGGTGGATTTCTATATGATTTTGTCCATGAACTTGTCCGTAATTTTGCTCACATAATCATCTTAGCAATTTATCTCCTTTAAGCCTTAATTTGAAGTTAACTTTAAATTAATATTCCAAATCAAGCACTCCAAATATGCTTTCCTTTCATAAATGGCAATCTTAAAGGCATGTAAATATTGCACATCTAAATGAACAAATCAAAATCTTTTGTCGTTTTCAAAGTTTTGGATTTCTGATTAAAATTATAGTAAGTTCATCCACTTGCCTTAGATAACAACAATCTTAGGTAATTATATTGTATCAAGTTTTCAAAACACAATCATCCAAGCTTTATTTAGAAATTATGTGGTGTTTATGGTTTCTTGTGTTTTTGGAGCAGAAACAGGTAATCTCTTTGATGTAACTCGATTTCATTTCTTTCTTTTAAAAGGAAAGTAAAATGAAATACAGTGGAATGTTTGTGTTGAACTCAAGCACTTATACAAGATTTAAACATTCTAGTCTATGAACTTTTAGATTGTCCATATAAATAATGGAATGCTAAATTAAAGCACAGGCTAAAAAATATCATAACATCTAAATTAAGTTGATCCTTTAAAGCTCACTGTGCTTGAACATAAAGAAGTTTAGCAGCATATTGTTAGGCAATCATTTTATGCCATATATTTTATTGAGATGGTGTAACTACTAAGACATATTTCAAATGCAATATATATTTTTGGTATGATAAAATAATTTGAAAGATGTCAACTTGAATCACACAACAGTGATTATTTACTAATGTAAGATAGAGACACTTTGATTCTAATAAGAAAATGTCTGGCCTGAAGTCACACCTTCATATGCATCTAACAATGCTCTCATTTTATCATATTTTAAGAATCCACACCTCATATTTTCTGTTTCCTTATATGGATGGTGCTAATGACACACGTAGTAAACCTTCTATTAGCTTTGTACTTCAATAGGATTTGTTTAATTTCAGCTGTCAAACAATATGGGGGAAAAAAATCCACTTTTTTGATAACCCCAGGATTTAGAATGCATTATCAGTATGACAGCAGTAGATGTTTTCCAAACAGTCTTATTTATGGGCCATGTTCTTTCTTGGTGTATATACAAATCTGAGCAGCATGTGAAATCCCTCATTTGTTTGCCATAAATTGTGCATGTTACCGACGTAAGATTTATTATGTAAGAGTGGTTGACTAACCCAGGATTGGTACAGTTGATATGCAGCATTTTACCTCCAGC
This sequence comes from Apteryx rowi, assembly GCF_003343035.1. Classification (NCBI taxonomy): domain Eukaryota; kingdom Metazoa; phylum Chordata; class Aves; order Apterygiformes; family Apterygidae; genus Apteryx; species Apteryx rowi. The sequence goes on from NW_020448708.1 coordinate 525,043, forward strand.
TCACTTACTCAAATCTGACTGGAGTTGGTACTATCTGAAAGTCATTACCATCTGATGACTGTTCAGTAATCAGTCTATATGAAATGTATATGCTAGTCCATTTCCTAGTGGAGAGGTACTTATATATATAACTTGCATGTATGTGAAGCCCACAATGATAACTGATTTCTCATCGCTAGAATGGATCAGTTAAAACCTGCTATAAAAGGCTGGGCAGTATGGGAAGCCACTATTATTGCCTGTACTCTAACCCGGAGAATGGTAGAGCTGCTGTTTTTATTGAGATGTCCATCAGACACTTCACTGAGACTACCAAAATGTTTTTCTGTTTACATAAATTTACCTGGTCTTTTACCTATGGATTTACACTAGAAATTTCTGTGAAAATTAGCCACTGAAATGTACCTTTTCTCTCCCAATACCTTCTAATTTTCTCTCTTGCACTATCTGCTCCATATGTATTAGGAGCATAGCAGTTTTACACTTTGTCCTATTCAACTATATTGAACAGAACTTTGTGAAATTTCTATCTGTAATATGAATTCTGACAAAATATTTTCAATTCTTTATCATAGTCATAATGTACAAAAATAATATTTTAGTACTCTATTTGCTTTTTTTACATTACATTTTATTTCTTCTGATGGTATTTATAAAATCCTCACCATCATGGTGTCTGAGGATCTGGTATTACACTAATATCACATAATAACTGTAATTATAATTTTTTTTTACAATTCAAATAATTATATTGCATTAAAATATTACCAAAATCAGGCAGTCTGACATCCATGCTTCTTATGATTTTACCAGAGCAATATGCTAATACTGGAGGATAGAGAGAGGTTTTTTTAATTGTGAAGTCCATCTGTTTTTATCCTACCTAGTCATTCAGTAATGAGAAAACACTGTTTTTCCCACTGAATATTCCTGGTTCAGAGGAGACTGCAAAGACATTTTAAATGCATCTTCTGCTCCGTTAGGGTAACTGAGATGCCTACTTGTAAAAATATTTTCTAATCTTTGCCTTTATGAACATGAAGAAATTGTAGATATGTGTAGAGCACTGCAACTTAGCAAAGTATCAATATAGCTTCTGATGCAGGACCTGACCCTGAAGGCAGCTTTCAAGTACAGATACCAAATTGCACTATGGAGCCTCTCTGCATAAAAGACTCTACAATGCTACTCTTACAGTGGCTACACTCCTGTCTGCTTTAAGCTATATAAAAGCCCATTAGGAGCCAGGATCCCAAAGCAGCAATACTCATTTTACAAAGTACTTCATTTCATATTTAACTTTAGAGATGTACATAAATCCCTCTGAATGAATTTTCTTTTGAATGGGAATAGATTTAAGCCTAGGTTTGATGTCTTCCTGAGATGGTAGGTAGATGTTTTAAAGCGTTTTTTGAGCTGGCTTACTTGTAGCTGTTTAGCCATCCAGTCTAATAGAAATGCTGACTTTTAAGGGCTGAGCAAATATGATATGCATTGGAAACCAATTATTTGCAATTCCAGCCTGGGAAAAGTGGTAGCTGATATAGTTTTTCAATACGAAGTGCCAAGACTGTTCTGCTGGGATGGCTGTACGGTCACCGACAGGAATGGCCTGTTCCTCTGGCTGTATGATTTTATGTCTGCTCAGCTTTATTGAAAAATCACAGTACCAATCTTCACCATGTTTCTAGAAACTCTCTGTTTCTAATGTTATAAGATTCTGATTCACTGCAATTGAAGAGAAGCAAACAGGGCAGCTGTGACTCCATCCTAAATTTGAACTAGYAATATGTATTGTACAAAGAGTTTGCAGATATTCAGCGAGGTTATGCCCCATGCAACCTTTATCTTGTTTTCATCTGTGCTTTCTCTTTCTCACTGTGAAACGCAAACTAGCCTTTTCATGCCCATGCTTCCTGCAAAAAATGTGAAAATGTATCTATAATATTTTTCCCCACATTTGAAAAATGTGTTCTAAAGGTTGATTTTATCACGTAGGTTTAATAATTCTGGATAGAAGAGCATGCCTGTGACAGGTCTGTACTTTCTTGGATATATTGCATTTGATTCTGAGTGCAGTTTTCAGCTTTTTTAAATGGAATTTTGTGGGGTTTCAGCGTTTGTTTTTCATTATGTTAAACATAGAGCATCCATATGTTGCTTTCCTTTGGAATCTTAAAGAAAACATACAGTCATTTAAATCTGGGCTATTTTATCCCTGCAGTCATAAAATCACTGTAGAAGAAGGCTTCTGCCTTATATGATGCATTTTTCTCCCTCAGTTGTTGCAAATGTGTGCTCTAATTCCTTTTCATCATTGTACTTTATATGACAAAGTTGCTGCAGGTAAGGAAACATGCATAGGATATGAAACAGTCTCTTAAGTTCCATGATATGCTCCACAACACAAAACCTTGACCAAGGTGCTCAATTTTTATCACTGGTTCATGACCTTCAGGTTGGTAGAGCACAATAAGAAGTGTAATAGCTGGCTTCCATGGTATAATCTTTATTGTAAGAATAATACATGAGATCTTACACGTTTCTATCAGTTGCAAATGTTCTTGTAGCTCATTGTACAATATGTCAGATGAAATGGATTTCATGATCTTTTGTATAATGCATATGATCCAATAGTAATTTCAAACCTAATTTATTTCCTTAGAAATTCATTCATCTTTTGGGTGCCATTTTTAACCATTTTGATTTTCTATTGTACAAGCACAGGGGCTAAATTCTTTGCTCACATACATGTATCCCACTCCCATTGGATTTTGTACAGGATTTACAGTATCTAAAGGGAAAATTTAGCTTAGGACTATTTGTATTTATCACTCTATTACGAGTCCTTTTTCTGTTCAAAACCTAGTAGTTCTTTGGCAGTTGTGTTTCATTTTGGTCTTGCTGCAGTAACTAGAAAGGCTTTCACAGTTATAAATTTTTCCTGATATTATACCTCTCTAAATGCCAAAGCTGACTTTGTGTCTTTCAAAATATATGTATAAGTTATTGGGAGTTTTAACATTTCTTGCAAGTGTGTCACTGAAAATAGTTCTTTCATTTTTCCTTTTTTTTACTTTAGTGGCTGTTGGTGGATGAGGGTGTAGAAAGGGAGGAAAAAGGAGCATGCCAGATTTCACTGGGAATTCCAAAGATCTCCTAAAGCCATGGGGCACATTTGTTCTTATGCTTTTGCTTTTAATAGGAAGAATAAGAGAACRGGGGATTCAGGTAGCCAAAAGAGCTTTTAAATGTATATTTCATTTGGAAGAGTGGCATCCTGGCAAAGACAAACATATTAAGCTGCAGGGCATTGTTAAATATAATAAATTTTTTGGCCCAGGGCAATGTAGAAAATGACAGTGCTGGAAATTCCTTCTTTCCCTTGGAAGAGGCTTTTTTTAGAGAGCAAAGTAATTGGCAAGATTAAATACATCTTGCATACTGTATGATCAGTTTACCCTTTTGTTCTGGAAACAACATGGTAATATTTCAGTCTCAGCCCTCTCACTTATTAAGAAAGTATGGGCTAACAATGTCTCTAAGGTTTCGCAGTTACAGAGCAGTCACCTTCCCTTAGTCTGTGAAATAGCTTCTGTAATTCAGATCTACAATTTTATGCTCCATGTTCTGTTCTATAATATTCTAGTCCTACCCATCAATATGGTATATGAAAGTCTGTATAAAACATGTCTTAATTACCTCTAGAAATCTGTTTAGGTAATAAAGTGGACTTAAATAATTAAAAAATCAATGAAATAATTAAAGAGCTTTTTTATGCTAAGGTGTAAGGCAACCAAAACCTTGGATATTGAAGAATACTCTTTTGTATCCCTCTCGAAACTCCAAGACAGAGAAAAATGCCACAAAGTTCTTGAAAAATAATTCATAATTCAGGATTTCAGAAGAGTACATAGGTTAAAGAAATAAAATAAGCATGAAAAATCTGGTAGGAAATATTCTTTCCTCAAAATTCAAGTACGAAATAACTATGTATGAAAATGAAAATTCAAAACACACCTAAAAAGAAGTAACAAAGTGTGAGACACCTGGGACAACAAGGTTATGTAGGCACTTATTCAGCAGTCCATTGGTGGCTCTTGCTCGCAAATCCCAAATAACTTGTTTAATCTCAGACATGAAGTATTTTATAGCCTAAAATATTGATTCACATGAAGTCCATGAGAGAGGATGGTGACTTTGTTCAGGAAATATTTGTATTGGTTCCTGAACTGTAGATTTCTATTAGAAGGATTGGTGGCTGAAGTCAACAAGTAATATATGCCAGCTGCAATAGTTTACATGTAGACTCTGATATTCAGTCTGGAGTAGATATTGATTATGACAGCCCTGAGAACTTCTGTGTCTAGTGGAGACAAACCGTGGGCCCAGTCATTAATAGACCCCATGTCATTTACGTATGAGAATATAGTCATGAACTTGGGCTGAAGAATTAGCTATACAGAGGCAGATTTGTTCCCAGTAAAATGCTTTAGTGCTATGCAAATTTTAGGATTCCTACCTTGATGGTATAATAATGGGACACACTTCTTTCGGTAAACTGCATCAGGCTGTTCACACAGCTTAAAGCATTACCTTGTTTTTAACCATTTTTTTTTTTTGTGTTGATAATATCTAGAATCTTAGAACACATAAGCAGTCTTGTATACATTATTGACATTACTTTTTCCAGCTTGTGAGCTGAATGCATTCTATCCTATCCTTGTCTTTTAAACTTCTGAAGATGTGAAGAGGCATATGACAGCCGTATTCATTTGTTCCTATTTGTCATGGTTTAGGTAAATTGTGACTATAACTTGAGTTATAATGCAGCGAATAAGAGAGTGAAGTATGGTAGTCTTACAACATTTTGTGCGACTCTGCAGTCTTCAGTTTTGGATTAGCACGATCTGAACAAACTATCTGGATGTATGACCACAGTTAATTGCTCCTTCTTTGAGTCTCTACTCTGCGATCACTCTTTGGTGTATTCATGAGCAGACAACTCTGCAATACAGTTTCTTCTTAGGTTTGACRAGTACACAGCTAAAGCTGCTTTCTTTGGTCACCTGTTGCACACTTCCTGCTAACATGAGTTTCTCTTTGTCTCTAACAGCTACCAATGTCTCTTGGATGAGCTTTTGAATCCAAAGGCTACACAAAAATATCCTGTTCAGTTTGCCTGAGTTCTGCTCACCCATACACATTTATACAGGAAGGACAACTTGCATTATACATATATGAAGGGCTTCAGTTTGTCAGTGTGCTTTGGAATATTTCCCAAASTGGAAATTTCAGTGTTCACCATGATCCTTAAACAAAACAAGGAATTATTTTTGACCATTTCACTGCTGCCTAGTGCAAGTGCTTGTCATTGGTGTTACCATTACATATAACATATTAAGCTGTTCTCTGAATGTACCTAAATAACAACCAAAAAAAGTGGTGAGACTTGTGTTGTCTCACATGTATGTTATAAACATACATGATCCCTAGGAAGAAAACCAAAGCACTGGACCCACATATCTTAAACTCAATATCTAACTTAGGCAGATAATTAAAAAAATGATAAGGTGCAATCTTAAGCATTACATCTCTGGAGCTATGTTTTTTAAAAAGATCAGTGTAATTCAGTAGTATGCAGACACAGTTAGCACTATTGATAAGGTGAAATTGTTAGAATGCCATGTCAGAGACAATGAATGGTGCTCTTCCAAATTTATCATTTCAAACAAAGCTCTTCTGCTGGCAGTGTCTGCCTGTATACAAGATGCTGCTGCCATCAAAACCATGTCACTGGATTACATTCAATTTCTGTTTTACTTTTCAGTGCATCTGCGTGGCGTAATTGGACAGCATGGTTTTTCTGTGCCTCACATTCCTCTTCATGATGGCAATGGTTTGTCACCAGCTGCTGCACAGCTACAATTGCCTTTCTCAGTGCTGTTTACTTTTGATTCTTCCTGAAAGTGGTACATTTTGTTTTATGTTGTGTCACCGTTGTTATACTTACATAATGTACTTAAGTATTGTTTAGATTGACACAGTGTTAGCACTAAAATTGAAAATAAAATGTCATTATTCGTAAGCACAGCTGTTTTCATGCACATCATTTTCTGAGCTTCAGTTTATTAATCAGGCTAAGGAGGAGCTTTATACAAATGGTAGTATTTTTTCTTGAAGTACTCTATGGACTTCAGATTTCCATCATAACAGAACTGAATAGTATAATGCAGCAGAAATGTTTGATGTGATTAAAAACTGTTTATTCTGGGTTTGTAATTGATTTAATTGTAACATCTAGAGGGCTGCAATTTTGAAAAGTTTCACCCCTGATTGCCTATTATTCACATGACAACGCTGAAATAAAATGACACGATAGTAAATGAAAACATAACAAATAACCCTGGTGGTTCAATAACATTTTGAAAGAAAATCAGTAGATGTTCTGCAGAAATCACCTACAGAAACAACAGAAAGAAAAGCCCATATTTTAAACCAGCTTCTGAAAAAACCTGCTAAAAATTGACTATTGCAGAAACTATCTAATGTTGCTCATCAAGTAAAAGTGTTTGGCTTGTCTTCTATAGTATTAAACGATACCTGTTTGTGAAGTGCAATCAAATATTAGGAGAAAGGACTTGCAACCTTTTTTTTTAAACATAGGTTAYATGTCCCTAGCCCTCCCACCCCAACTCATTTGCACTCCCCCGTGTAAAAGTCAAATGTAAAATGCATCAAATTTACTGGAAATCTAGGAGCACTTAGATTCTGAACCTGCAAAAAGTTAATCGGGTCCTTGATCCCACAGGAAATCCAAGTGATTTTAATTGGCTTTGCACAACGTCAGGGAGCTCTTCTTATGAATTGAATTTATGGAACTGGGACTTTTAGTTTATGTAAGCCTTGGATACACTACATTTCAAAACTGCCTCTTTAATTGTATCATGCATAAAATGTCCCTGTTAATTCCTAAAATGAGAATTAACAAAAGCAAGATTCAAATTTTTAACAGTAAAAATGGTACAGAATTATTTACCAACCTTGCTCCTCAAAGAACAACAAAGAACAAATCCAATTTAGGTGTTTTACATACTACAATGAATATTAGTGTCATGTTTTAAGTACTCAGACTGATATATCTTACAAAACATTTTTCTTTTGCTTGGTGGACATAGATCATATCCTCTACATTTTGTGACAAAATAGTACAAAAAAGTTACAATGGCTCATGTTTTGGTGTTTTTTGCTCTTATGTAAATTTCTGTTTCCACACTTAAAATTTTAAAATTCCCAGATTTAAATTCTCAAATTCAAACTTTCAAATTTAAGCCATCAGGCTATTTATTGTTTCCTCTGTGTTTTCACCACTATAACTATGGTAAGTTTTTATGTAATGGTGTTTTGAACCTGTCTGTAAATATATATGGGATAAAATTTGGACTTGCAAAGTTATTGATTTTACTTAGTTCTTGGTGCTTTATCTGTAGTTGTTAAGTTCACATAAAATCTGTGGGACTTTATATACTTTATTTATAGTAATCTTTATTCTAATTTCATGGATGAATAATCACTTCTGGTTTTCACCAATGGTCAGAAACAGTTTAACACTTTTCAAAGTTGTTCAGATGACTAGGGCTGGATCTTTGACAACATGCTAGGTGGATTTATTAAATATTGTTACCTACAGTCAAGCTAACCTTTAAAGAGAAATATATTTTTGCAGACTGCTTCTAATTGACATTAGAAGGTAGAGTGTTAGATTTTTTCCTTGAGTAATTCAGTTAAATATTTTCTGAAAAATGCTTCACGGATAGTACTGGATTAAATATTTGCTGGGTTTTTGCCAATGTTAAAAGCATATTGGCCTGTTTATTAATTTATGTAATGAATGGTTCTTGTCATAGAGAACAAGATAACCACTCTTTGTGCAGAGGAACGGTAGGTCACCAGAGTACCTTGTTTTATGAAAAGTACTTGTCTCAGTACTTTTGTAACTTCACTTTGTGCAAGCCTTTTCAGCTGGTTGCTGCCTTAGACAAAATCTCACAATTAAGTTGATATCCAGGCATAGCAGAGCAACTATGAAGAACTGCAGAGGCTTCTTCTGCAAGATCTGTGGCCTTTGATGTTAGCTCTAAGCTTGGTCAAAATATATATACATAATTTTTACTGCCTAACTTGTTTCTTGAAGCCCTGAATTGGTTTACCTTTAGGGACAGTAGTCTCTTTGTGTAGTCTGGGAGACTTTGAGTCCTGAAAGTTCATTTTGAATCCTTGAAATGCAACCAAAATGTTGGATAATATTTTTTCTTGTTAGAAACAAAAGATTTTTGGCAGAAATAGAAAAAAAATCAAAATATCCAGAAGAATGATTGCATTGCTAGGGAGTAAGATATCCTTCATTGCCTTAATTCTGCAATTTTTAAACATGAATGTCCTTTTGCTTCACAAACTATGCCACATTGTGCTTAMCATTTTACAGATAGGAAGTGACTTATTACACTGAGAATCAGGTAAGTTACCTTCTAATCATATATGCAGTTTACTGCATCCTTTAGGGTGTCATTTAAATTCTTTTAGGAGGTAGAATAATTGAAACAGGTCTTCCTGAATAACATTTATAGGATGTTGTATAAGAAAAGCATATTATTAAGCTGGCCTTGTAGGCCTAAGAGGCTACCCCAAGCCTTTCTGCAGCCTTTGGTGGGCAAAGGTGAAATCCAGCTCCAGATTCATTATCCGCAAGAGCTCCGCATCTTTCAGTTCTGTTTCTCTTCGTATTCAGAGGCACCAGAGACACCAGCATGGCACAAATTTCACTTTCTTCTCCTTTAAATGTAGTGGGTAAGACTCCTTCCTCAAAGGAGTGCCTTGGAGCACTTGCCACTTCATGATTTTTTTGTTCTTGTTTTTATTTTGGAGAACCTGAAATGTGAAGTTGCAGAAAATATATTGGTGAACAAGTGTGTGTGAATTTTCAAGAATATCTTTTAGCCACTTAATCCAGCTGTTACATATTGGATCTTTCATTGTCCAGTGTTGTTTGGAATGATGCATATATTTGGAGGTAATGGTGTTGAATAAAACTTCACATTTTGCTTCTCAGTGAATATATAGTATGCGTCTCTTGAGGTTTTCTTTCAAAGTGTTTATATATTGGAGAAATAGTTGCAGTTTGGAAGACTGATAAAAGTTACCACAGAACTATGAGCTGAGAAGATGGTAGTGCTAGGATCCAAAAATCCTGCTCAGGACTTTTCTCCACAATTCCCTAAAGTTAACTGGCATTCCTGTAGCCATTCCTCCTTGATTTTGCTTTTCACACTCTGTAAACAGGAGAGCCTTCTACTTTCTAAATGAAGAAAAAAATGCATCATTTGAAACATTTTACATTAACTATCTGAAAAACATTTCTGTTCTTGATATCTGGCTCATACAGACTTGATATTTTAGTCTACTAACTGGCCAGCACATAACTAACTATCTAACTGGAGGTAAGGGGTGAAATACAAGGAGGACAAGAGAAAAAGAAGGCTGCAGTTCATCTTATACATGAAATCATTGTATATTTAAGCATTTTTATTGTATAAAAATGGATTAGGGAAAATTAAATCAGAAAGTGAACTAGTGGTCTCTAAAAAAAAAAAAAAGGAATAGAAAGTAGTTGCTTTCAGATAGGCTATTTCAAACTAGGGCAGCTGCTCTTTCCTTCTTGTTCTTTCTCAAAATGACAGGCTTCCCATTATATTGAGTGTCACTGTCTCTTTAAGTGATACAGGGTGCAAATCCTCGATAGGGTATTTAAAAAAAACCTCTTGACCTCTTCATGGATCATGGAAGAGAAGACAGAGGGATAGAGGAAATACGGAGCTAAAGGGATGTTCAAAAATATTATTAATAGATGCAACCTTTTATTTAAGATACATGATAGTAGGGAGAAATCTTTTAGGGTTCAGTGCGGCCTGAAAGAGGCATGGAAGGGAAATATACCTTTTTACATTCTTTGTACATTCCATCAAAGAAATATCTGAATTCATCTCCAGTTTCTTTTTTCTGGAGTGACTAGCAAGAAATTTTGGCTACATTTGAAAGGAGTAACAATGAAGAAGTTATTTGATAATTTAAAATCAGGACAAACGGCCTTCAGATGCCATTTCTGCAGATAGTTTAATTGTGTAACTATAAATGCAGTACAACTTAGGGAAAAGTAACTACTTGTTATCAGTGAAATGAGGTGAACATTTAAATCTTTATCAGTGTCATATGTGTTCATATTGAATGTAACAGTATGAGAATGGCACAGCTAGTACTGAAATTTTGGCTTGGAGAATTTCTTTATTATGGCTCATCCTACAGGCTGAAATTTAGAAACTTGCTATTAATTTCATTGTTCTACCTGAAAGATTAATTTCATACACTGATAATCCTTGGGAAAGATGGGGAACCTGAGTCTTGTTAACATGCAATAAAATATGTTTCTACAAGATCTGCCAAAACCTGAGAAATTAGCAAACAGAAACAAATTTATAATTATTCCGTGCTACTTTAAATAGATGTATTTTGGACATGGGATAGCTTGTCTGACTAGCAGAGTCATCCACAGCTTTTTGCACCAGCAACTAGAGAACATCTTCAAAGTTATCCTTTCCCCCCTGTTCAAATGACAAGGATTTCCAATGACAGGACAGTTCAATGGTTTGGGCAGAAAAGATGTGATTTGCTGTCTCCTTTATGGAGTAGCTCTGTTCCTCTTCTGGAAAACTGGTATATAATATTTCTCCCTTTCATGTGAAAGGGAGAAGCCCTTTTTCATGTGATAAGCCCTTTTTGTATTGTCAAGTGTTACTGGCAATGGTTGCTATAAATACATATGCGCATACACATTGGAGGTGTTTTACTCAAAGTAACATGTATCCTGATATTTTAGGGCAAGATTCTCAAGCTGGAGACTTGAACTAAAAATTGCAGCGTATAAACACTACGGGCAACTGGGAGAAATTCTAGGGTCATTGATTAGGGACAAAATGGGAGAATACTTGGACAGGTGCAGACTGGTCAAAGACAACCAAGACATTTATAAAAGGGAAGCCATGCTTGTCAAATATTATTAACTTGTTTGAGAAGGTGACAATGAGAGTTGACAGGGGTGAAGCAACAAACATAATCTGCTTGGACATCAAGATGGCTTTTGATACTGGTACACCGAAGACCAGATACAGAGTTAGCAAGCATCTGATGATGAAGTGACCAATAGAATGCCTCTGAAATCTCTTAGACTCAGTCTTGTTGACATATCTTGCAAAACATGCAAGAGGATGTACAAAAGCAGTAGATATAAATGAATTTCAAAGGGATCTTAAATATTAAAAGGAGGAGGAATGAATCAGCCTGTGAAAGAGGGAGCGAGAGAAAGCAGAAGGGTGGGAGAGGAGAACTGACCTCTTCATATATTCTCACACAGAGAAGGTAGTGAAGACTAGTTTATTGAAGATCACTATAGATGAGATGAGCGTTCAGAATTCAGAGACACCTGATGAAATATCTCTCTGTATCTGTCTATAACTGCACTTAACTTTGTTAGGAGTCCTGCTATGCACAAGAAGTGTTTGCTAGAGGGAACAGATGGTTTTAAGTACCTGCTGGAGGAAAGATGTCTGTTGGGAACAGGGCTCATAAGACATTCTCTTGTTGAAAAGGGAAAATTGAGGGTATATTCCTACCTAAATCAGATATAATTGATAAATACTAAGCAGTCCTGTGCACAATACCTTCTTGTTATTATTTTCAATGGAGGAGAGAGGTCAAAGTGTAAAGGATTCTTGAATTCATTTTTCTGTAGTGTTATTTCTCTGTACTTGTTCACATTCTATTTTGCATGCATATGTTTGCCTTTCATCAGCCACAATATTTAACAAACAGGTACCAGGTATAATAGGTCTCAACTGCAATAAAAGTTACTGAAGCAATTTTTGAGACAGAATTTGTAGATGGAGTGGATCACTGTATGGAAAACCTGAAGTAATAATCAAACAGTATGCTTGATGAGGTCTTTCCATGCCATAGTATAGTCTTTATTTCCAGAATGCTGCATGAAGTTCTAACATACATTTTAATTTTCACATAACCTGTTCATTACAGGCATAGACAAAAATATTCCATTGTAAATAACAGAAGCATAGTTTATTGGTGTGGAATATCCTTGGTTAAAAAAAAAGCCTCCAACAAGAAGACTTAAATGTAAATTGGTAAGCTATTTTTGTTTTCTGCTAGGGATTTTAGAATATTTTCCAAAAATTGTCACAAAATTTGTTTCCTATCCTCTCTTTGAAATTTAAAAACAAAAAGACAAAGCTTTGCAACATTTTCTTTAGACAAATTCTTTTGTTTTATTGTTTTTATCCATATCTATATTTAAAAATTAAGGGACGAAAACATTCTAACTCAAAATGGTGGTCTGATTGTTACCATTTAATTCAGTAAACAGAGGCAGAGGATACTGCTCAGCAAGCTGGTCCCTAAGCAAGAAAGAGGAATATTCCTTTGCATTTGAAGAAACAGCACAACCAGTACAGATCCTGTTTTGAAAAGAGATGCAGTGGATTGGGAATGTAAAAACTCCATACACATTGTGAAGCTCTGTTGCACAATGGCAGTGTAGTGACTCTTGAAGAGAGTGCTGAGCTAATTTTTGATCTACTTTACTGAGATGCCTAATTTGGACATCTTCTAGTTTTAAGCAGCACTGCAACTGCTCCACGTCTTGACTGGAAGGACTTACTTGCATTTAATTAATATACTTTTGTGTGTTGACATGATAAAGAAAAAAACAAGTCTATATTTATGCAGAAATTTGCTTTTGTGGGTTTTCAGTTAGAAAGAGAGAAAGTTGTGCCCTGATGATGGCTTAAGTGGTCAAAAGTACTAGAAAAGGAAGAACAGAGCTAGAAAATAAAGGGTGGTTCTTTTTCCCACTTTCCTAAAGCTTTAAATATTCTCAGAATCTGTCCACATTTGGAGTAGTTCCAATACATTTTGGGGAAACAGGAAAATGTAAGTCCAAATTTCTTTTTTTTTTTGATTTAGCCTATCTTTTTTTTGTTTTGGTGTATGGCATTTAAAGTAGTTTGAGTATAATTACCATGCTGTATCAAATACAAAATAGGCATATTTTTGAGAAAGGAAACTAACGCATACTGGAACAAAACAGGAAAACACAAAGGTAAGCTTCTGAAATAGGGTATGTTGTGCATTTATACATTTCTATGCATTCTTTTAACAACTGAATGTTTTAAATCTACTTTTATCTTTGAATGCTGGAAAAAGACAAGGAAATTAATATTTTTGTAATATAGATGTCATCTTATATTTCATGCCTGATTCATTTGAAAATGTAGATTAATTTGCAAACAGTTTAGAGAGGTGAACTATTGAATTGAGTCCTATAAGATTTAGGATTTGTCATCTTTTAAAGTTGACACCCAGTGAGAGCTTGTCAATTACAAAGAAGTGAAATGAAGTGAAAATAAGCCTCATCTTCATCTTCTTGTTATATGCTTGGTTGGTTATAGAAAGACACCATCTACAAGCTGAGAATAATTACTTGCAAAGTATTCTTCACTTAAAACCAAAATTATTTATTATTTTATCTCATTCCATTATGACGTAGCAGTTACTGTAATTTCCTAATCTCATAACCCAAATAGTCCTTCAATACTGATGTGGCATACCCTAAATGTAAATTTGTTTGGGTTAAGAATGAAAAATGTTGTTTAGAGTAGGATTTTTTCTCAAACATTACTAATCCTTTTGTGATAAGTTATTCAGAATTTCTTCACTTTATAAATCTACAGTAGCAAGTAAATTAGCAAATATTAAACTATATGTATGATATAGAGAGAATGTCAACAATACAAACCTTTTATTTATATGCCAACATATCAAAATTCTCTTCTACCTTAAATGTGTTTTATGTTATCAACCTTTCGCTTATAGATTTGTTTTTTGCACAGATCCTTCAGCCTTTCTGATGTGGGTCTCTCAGATTTAAGTGAGTTTGTATTTTTTCTCTTATCAGTTTTATTCAGCAGCATGATTTTACTTCTGCAAGCATACAACTGGTGTCATCCTGTCTTTTTTGCATCCAGCATTCCTGCACTTCATAAATTTATGTACTGAATGCTATTTTATCAAAATTCCCTAGCTGTTTCTGAAAAAAGTACTCTTTAATTGAATTCTTATGTTTTTTAAGTAAATATAAAATAGACCTCTCCAGCAATGCTTAGCTCAAATGTTACTTTTGATTTTTAACTAAAACTCTGAGCTGATTTGTTTTCTTGCTTTTCAGGATTTTCCAGCTAGACCACATGAGGCATAGAGAGGCCAGATGATTTGCCTGTGGTGCCTAGCAAACCAGCAGCTCAACCTGAACTAGAACTAGTGATCTCCTCGCTCCGAGGCCTTTGCCCAGACCACCAATCTTGCTGGCGGGAAACACTGCAGAAGGAATTCTCATAAAGGAGAATTGTAAGAATCTCTCTGAATGGGAATTGGTACTTGATGACACTCATTTTATTCATAAGTGTACCCATTTGAGCTCAGTGAACACATATGCAAAATATTAGATGTCAGTTATCACTTTAAATTTTTAGATGATATTTAGCTTCCTTGGCATGCAATTAGTTTTCTTTATTAGTTGATCTGAATAATTGCATCTGTGCATCTTGCTTGTGCTAGCTGAAGCACAAAGCAAACCCTATAACATGTCTTGTATTATTTCTATTTTGCTTTAGAGTAATCTTGCTCTTCCCTAGTACATTTTGGTTATGCCATTTAAATATATAGTAGAATATTTCCTTTTTTATTGCAGAAGAATGCTTTGATCTATCAAAAAGTTTAATTGCATTTCATGCAATGGTTTCTATTTGCAATTAGGTATATGTATGGCAGTTGCTAAGTTTTTCTTTCATGTGCTTGCATTCATTTTTAAGGCAAATTTTCTGTTACAACATCATGTATTGTACAGTAGGTTCTTTGCTCAGATTCTGGTAACAATAACCTCAGGGAGCTGCACACATATGTCTGATTTCCCCAGTCATCCATGAAGTGTTTTGGCAACTTGGCCTTTGATTATTTTAATTATTCCCTTCCTGTTTGTGATAGATTAATGYGTGGTTTGATTTAACATTGTTATATCTCTGCCTCTGAATAGGGAAACAAAGACCGGTGTCACTGATCACAATAATACAGTGTAGGCTGTACTATTCCTTTCACTTCTTTTTTAGTCTTTTAAATAAAACCTGCTGAAGGAAGATCAGTTAGTAAAGATTTATTAGAGAATAAAAACCAACCAAACAAAAGATAATTTGGAGATTAACCCTCAGGCTGACATTATAATATTCCTACTCTACTGAGTAGCATGCCACTTCATGTGTGGTCCTACAGAAGTGGAACTGATAGAGAAGGAAGGAACTAAAAAATTTGAGAAGGAAAGTTTTGGCAGTCTAGGGGTTAATGAGATATAGGGTATTACCAGTAATATTACTACTAATATAGAAATACTTTCTGCAAAGAATTGAAGCTTACTTTTGCTCTCCATACTCCATCCTTTCAAATAAAGCTGGTAGTTGAATAAGGTGTGAAAGAAAATTGGGATGAAAAAAATCAGAGCACATTCAACTGAATCCATTAATGAAGAAACAAAACTGCCGTAGCTGGCACAGTAGGATGGAGGGATCCCAGGGCTTAGTAATTAGTGTCCCTTGGTAAYTGGAGGTATATGGAGTTTTATAGGGTCTGGCTTGTCTTAATATTTTTAGAATATAAGCTCTGCAGGTATAAAGCATTATGTAAATCAGCAGTACTGCACTAACTTCTCTTATCAGCTAAGTCAAATGAAGTAAGAAAGTTGTTGCCAAGGTGCAGCTGGGCTGATGAAAAATAGCTTACCAATGCTATTGGTCTCTCCTTTCAGTTAAAGTATTTAGATTAAGCTTAGATCAATATGAGTGAACACTATTTTGGGGCAGCTGAGTATACAACTAGCTCCAGATAATAGCTAGAGAAACTGGCTTTTCAACATGACTCAAAGAAGTAGGATGCTTGGAGTGGAGGGGGAGGGGGGAAGAAGGGCGGATCAAATTGAACTGTGCTGAAATTGGTCGTTGTCTAGCTGATCCAACGAGTGGTTTATCTGTTAAAATACTCAGAATTGCCTCCCGACATCGGGTCATATCTCGAAAGCATGGCAGAGTCGGGAACTGGAAACTCTTGATAATTCCATTTTTGTTCAGGAAGACGCTTTCTTCAAAGAGATGGAGAAGGTTTGCCTCTTAGACATCTGTTGGGTAGGCAAAACCAAGCTGTGCCCAACTTGTACCTTTATGGCTATCTGCCTCTTCAGAGAGGTGGGGTGGAATATCAACAGAACACATGCTATGTATGATGTCTAAATAAATAACCCATTACAAATCTCATTGCTTTGATGGCTTTTGTCTTGGACAAAAGAATAGTAAAATCTTCAGTTTTATTATGAACACAGTGTTTTTCTTAGAACATTGATGCTGAAAAAGAAGAATTTTTTTCAGATTTCTGAACAAATTAAGTCAAAGCCAAAGACTCCAAGAAAAGTTATTTGAAATTTCTTAACAATGGCTTATGAAAGAAGCAGCACAAGGTTTTGTTCCCAAGATAGGAAAAATCTGATTTTAGCTGTTTCATGCCATGTTATATAGCCCTGTGCAAGGCACTTAACACTCCACACCTTAGTTTCTCCATCTGTGGAATGGGTAAAATATCTAATTTTTTCTCTTAGAGAACAGAGAGAATTAGTATTTATTTTTTTCTTGAAAATATTTTAATTTGACAGCACTGCAAAAAATTAAGTGCTGACAATTTTTTCTTTCTTTTATTACTGGCTAAATACAGGTTTCCTGTAACTCAGCTTAGCTAGGATTGTCAAGAAAAATGGTACCTCTAACTTGAGTAAGCATTACTACCGACTTGTTGGTGCTCAAACTGTTATAAACTTCCAGCTCTATGCATTCGAATTACGCACATAACTCAAGGCTTTGCTAGAGCCATTATTGTGGATAATTTCCAGTGGAATAATTTTGCACAAAATGACAATGTTTTGCAGAATCTTTTAGATTCTTTTAAACTTTTCAGTGGGAAATTGTTGAAACTTTTCATTTCTGTGAAGTCGAAACATTGTGCTTTTACCATATTATTTTCTTGCTCCAGAAGATAATATTTTGAAGTATATGATAGTATAATAGAACAAGGTCAAAATTAGAAGGTTTAGATGAATCATTCTGACTTTTTAAATAATTGATTTGTTGGAAAAAGGGGGGAAAATTGCCCACAGAATGGCTATAGAAAGACAGGCCTTTTTAAGAGTTTCACCCTTGTTGAGAAAAGATGAATAAGAATTGCTATGTAAGAATGAGGGGGTATTAATTCTGACTTATAAAATTCTATGTGTTTACATTAAGTTCTGTTCAGCATCATTAAACTTTTGTATCACATTATTTTTTTATTCCAAAAAAATGTTTCAGGCCTTTTCTATGATTTTTATTTTGTAACACTGCTAGCTAGCTCTGCCAATTAGCTCTGAACAGTCCAACATTTTGCCACAGGAACACAAACTAATATCTTTGGTTGCCACTGCGTTAGGTGGCCTTTATGAGCAACAGGCATTGAAGCCCTCCTCAAAATCTTGGTTCAAGATATAGAAAAAAAACAGCAGCAGTCAAGGAGAATCGTGAGTTCTGTGAGGAGAAATAGAAGCAATTCCAAAACACATCATATACTTTTTTTTTGCATCTGATTGATTGAATGTTTCTCATCTGATTTTCTTGAAATACGACATCTTAGAACTTCACATAGAAAATTGAGCCAAATAAGGTAGGTGAAGCACAACAGAAATGAGAAAATCATAACACTGTGCTGTGAGTATAAGGATATAGTGCAGTTCCCATGCACCAGTGGTAATGATAAAGAGAACCGAGATGGTTTAATGTTTCTTTTCTCTGAAGTGAGTGAACTAAATACTGTGTAAAATGGTTTATCCATTCTGCAAGAATTTTCTCTATTAATTAGTTAAAGTGTTCCACATATGAGCATATATTTATAATTTGTTTTTCAGCCCCCTTCAATTTTTCTTCCCAAAACTGCAGATTAGGCTGTTCAAACACCTTTATATTCATGCAAGTATTATTTACTTCTTGATTGAAAAACACAAAGTCATTTCTGTTTATGAACATTTTCTTGTAATGTGACCTGGCATTTCTCATCACTACTGCTTGCAGTTTACTCTTATAAAATTTAATGGATGTCAGAAATGAACACAGTATGAAAAATAAATAGACAAAAGAGAAATCCTTTACATGCTAACAAATGTCACAGAAAGGTCTGTTAAAGTTAAAACCCTGTGGAGAAAAACAGTTTGGTCTTGACCAAGAGAAATACCTCTTTAAGATATATGGCTGAGGGAAATCTTGGAACTTTTGTCTTTTGTAAAGAGTAGCCTTATTTTGTATGTCCTTCCAAACTCTGCTTCATCTTTATTAGGGAAATCCTTCCTTTCCACTGGTTTTAGGCAGATTAACTGGCCTAATTGGATGTAAGCTGCTGTGAAGAGAGAGGAAAAAAAGGTGGAGGCACAGGCTCTCCAAGTCCTCAAGTCACATCCTCCTGGTTGACTGGTCTGCTTAGCCAAGCTGAAACTGGTTGTATTGTCATGTTGGATGCATTAATTGGAGTGCAGACTAATTTGCAAGAATGCTTTAGTGCCCTTTAAAAGGTGATTTAAAATTCAAAGTGATGGAAATTGTGTAAAAGCATGCTGATCTGATCATTACCCAGAATTCAGTTTGACATTTCCTCTATTTATCTGTTTTTATTGTTTAGACTTTTAGTTTACTGTGAAAGACTTAAGTTACTGCAACAATTCGTGATATTCTCTGGTTTGGTTGATAGCCCCTCCTTTTTTAAACTTAGGGAATGCAGTGAAAATAAACTGGTTAAGCTGAAAAATGTCTTATTTGGGGATGATGGACCAAAGAATATTTTTAGATCTCACAATGTAATAATAATTGCTGCAAAAGCTTTCCCATGTTTCCATCATATACATGAAAATTCCCTCTCTGGATCATTCTTACCAACTAGAGACATTAACACCTCATTAACATAAACTTGAATACAATGGTAATGAGGATAGTGAATTTACATTTTCCAGCCAAAAGGACACAAAAACAAAACAAGGCACTGTTTTTGCAAGCTCTATAGGTATAGCTATATGCATTGTTGAAGTCCAGCTACTTTCATGGGTGAAAAAAGGTGACTACCAGCAGTATAAAACAGCACTCCACAACAGTTTACAACAGGAAATAAGGAGTATTAGTCACACGAAATTACAGAAGAAGCCTTAAGTGGATTCACAATAAAAATACACAAATTAGAATCTCATGTAGGCAAAGTAACAAACACATGAAAAATGTCCAGGGATATGTAAGTCACACACTGACAGAAAACACAGTCAGCAYCTTTGTTCTACATTTTATTCAAAGCCAGCAGAATCAGCAGATGTAAAGCAAGTGATTTGAACTACCCTTGAAGTGTACTGTACTTGCTTGTCCCAGAAGCTAGTAAGATTGGCTAATACTAGTATGAAACCCTGAATAGCTTATGCTGTTTCCTGAAACATTTAGATGCAATGCTCTGAAAACATACTTTTATTTGGAAGTTGCCTCCTGTTGCCTCCCAGAGCAAGGGGTCTGTGCTGGCAAGAATCTTCTGCCGTAATTAGTACATGCAAACTGCAAGGCTACCCTCTACCTGAGTCACGTCTCCAACACCGCTGCCTTCACTGAAATTATAAGGAGCATCCCCATTCTATGTCTGGGCAGGGGAGAAGGGTGGGCACAGAATAGTTTCTTTCTACACCTACCTAAGCGGCTTGCTTTGCTGGAAATGAATGAGCTAGGCAGCCTTTATCTTTCAGCCTTCACAGAAGAGAAAGGGAAAAAAGCTTCCACCTCCCAGCATGCCAGTCAATCCTTTAAAACTTCGGGCTGAGAAACAGGCCAACATCAGAGTGGGCTGAAACAGAGTAATTCTCTGAAGCAAAGCATTAGTGTTGTTTCTTCTAGAGCAGTCACTTGTTTAGGCTGAACTGTAAGATTAATATCCAGTTCCCTGAGACTGCGCTTGTGTTGTGTTGCAAGCACTACTTCCAGGAGCCATAGCAAGGCAGAGGCAGATACAGAATCATTATTGCCAGTAGCAATACATGCAGAAGGAATAAAACAAGTGGACTTTAAGATCCTAAGTTGGGTCCCTACCCTGACTGTGAATGTCTGTTATAAGAGTGGTTGTGTGAATATTGAAAGGAAAAGTATGGAACCTCATGGTGCTATTCTTTGTCATTTTTCATTTTAAAGGGTGAGCACCGAACTTCTCGCCTCTGTGTTAGCTGAGTGAAGCTAGCACTTGTATGAGGTATTATATATTTCTTCTGTGCTCCTAACATAACACTCCTTGGGGCATTTCAGCTGCATTGCACTTGAGGAATTTTCATATTTGAGAAAGTCTATCGAATTTTTTGTTTTGGTTTAATGGAATGAAGTATTGAGGTTTATTTACTAAAAAACTCTGAAACACTGCCACAGTTCATGATGCTTAAGATAGTGTTGTTTTCCTTCAAAACAAGTTTTACATATGTTCTTCTGTCTATGTCATTTTATTAACTATTAAAGAAGAAAATATTTACCATGGCAACTTGGACTACATAAAACATGTATAATTTGTTCTGAGAGTCACAGTGATGTGTAATGAACTCTGTCCCTGAGAAGCGTTTTTAAAAATGTTTTCATATCATGCAATGTGGTCTCCTTGCTACCTGCACAACATTACCTGTGGGCAGAAATCAAAGCATTAAAAGAAGCCTAAACACTTGATTAGTTGTAATATAATCCACTGAAGAGGGACAGTCTGTATGACAGGTTGTCTTGTATGAAAGAATTGGCTCCTTAACACACTCTATTTCTATTATCACATTTGGTAACAAAAAGAATACACGCAGAGCACATCTCAGTGAATGCCTCAGCTTCTGTTATGCAAACAGCAAACACTTGTTGTCTCTTCACCACTAGATTTGAGGAGAGGAGGGACTAGGGATAAATGCAGTGGTAATGCAACCTAAGAACAGAGCACGTTCCACTAGCAAGAAATATATGCTAAGAAAAATATGATAAATAGATGTGCTTAAAAGGGCAAAATACAGTCCTCTGAAAAATGGCTTGTCATTCAGTCAGACATTCACTCTATATGAAAAAGACATATTACTTATCCCTGTGATCTTGACTATGATTTCAGCTTTATGTTCCAACATGACTGGTCTGGCAGTTCGAGCTCCTAACGCATAAAAAAAAACCAGTGAGAAATTCTGGCACCATGGAGGATTTGCTTTAGACCTCAGTAGGGTCAGGAATTTGCCCAGTATGTCTTCCATTTGTGTGAAGGCTTAATATAAACTATCTTTTCACTTACACAGTATTAAAATCCGGGATTTTTTACAGCTGTTTGGCCTACTTGCAAATGGCACTACCTCTGCATTTTCACCTGAACAGGTTGAAAAATATGGAGTACAGTATGTTGACATTTTCCATGCAAGCACTCCCACAAACCATGTCCTCTTTTCACATAATTCTGAGGAGCTAGCTCCTGAAAAAGCCAGTTTGGTGTTCCTGCACCCTTTGAAGGCCAAACCCCAGGACCCACAACTGATGCAGCCAGGTTATACATGAGATCCATATATGTGAAGTAGTGAGGGAGGAATTCTCCCCTCTGTGCAGCGTAGCACCAAGGAAGGTCCAGTGTGATGAAGTTCCTGCCACTTGTTCAAATTTGTGCACAGCATGCTGGTGTGGGGAAATAGCAGATGAGTTGGTTTAGTCACAGATCAGTTGGACATGCCAGTCCTGCTTCTTTAGCTGATGGCATCCAATGCCAACTGAGAAGAGCTCTTGTGAAGAAAGAGTTGGAAAAAGCCTTGGTGAAGGCCTGCTCTTCCTCCCTTTGGGAACTTAAAACTCCCACCTCTGCCTCCCTCCCGACCTACTTTGCAGCTGCATCACATCTATGCCTGTGCCTGTACCCAGAGCCCTGACTCAACCCGCGAGCTACCACTTGGCCTGGCCCAGCCCGGCCCCAGCCCCACGGAGGCATCTGATGCCCAGGGCTGGGGCTGCCCTGGCTGTCCCCAATGCCCTGCTCACCATGGGCGGTGGGACAGGTCCTGGTGGCGAGACCCGGCCCTGCACCTCTCTGAGCTGCTGCTGCAGCCTTATATAATGGAAGAATTCATGCTCTTCCATTCAGGTTTATTGAGTATAAGAGAGATTTGATGTTCAGGAAATGCTATGAGCAGTTATGATCCATCAAGGGAGGAAGCCTGATATTGCTTAAAAACATCTGTGTAGGTGGACAAAATCTAAATAACTTCTAATAATTTATTTAGAGCTAAACCGTTTCCATGCTTTGGATCGGAATAGATAATTAGCAATAATAATAAGCAGAATTCAGTTGTATATAAACAGTCTGAAAACCAGTTTACTTTTCAGCAGAGTTCACATACTCTGAAGTCTCGATTGCCATCCTCTAGCGCTGTTGCCTGCAATGTCAAGTCTTCATTTACATTTCAGGCCCAAATGCACTGGAAGTCATATGAAAGCCACAGAATTGGCCATCTTGAGTTTCAGGACAGCAAAAAAGTTATATAAGGTTAATAACAGCTGCTTTTCTGCAGGAATTTCTACTTCCAAAGACAGTAACATGCTTTGGGTTTTGTTTTGCTTTTGTTATCATTTTAAGTTAATCATTTAAAATAACTTTTTTGTTCTATGTAGGACTAATTTTCACGGACAATGCAAAAAACGTGTTAATACTGAGAACAGTTTATATTTTCACTTGGATTTCTTAAAAAAGGTGTTGAAGATCGACACATTTCAGCTGAAAGAACAAGCTATAGAAACCTTGTATGTTTAAGGCTAAAAAAATTAAGCAAGCAAGAGAACTTAGAACTGCATAGTAAACGTGGCTGATTTGCTCATGAATAGCAAAGAGTGCTTGCTGTCACTCTCCATTAGCTCTAGCTTAAATACGGAAGTATTCTTCTGAGTAAGTGTGAAGTCTGTTAGGTCCTGAGGAGACCCATTGGCTTTTTCAAAAAGTCTGTTTGGGTTACCTATTTCCTGCCAGAGGACATGATTTTTTTCACTACTAAATTCTGTGGAAGATTTTGTTGCCAAGTT
The DNA here is from genome assembly GCF_003343035.1 of Apteryx rowi. Lineage (NCBI taxonomy): Eukaryota > Metazoa > Chordata > Aves > Apterygiformes > Apterygidae > Apteryx > Apteryx rowi. The sequence continues at coordinate 548,355 of NW_020448708.1, forward strand.
CAGTCTGGAGAATACCATCACACTGTACTAGCAGTATAAATTGCCAGATTTGTTCTTGTGAGTGCAAACTGCCTTTAACTTCATCTCAGTGTCAGTGCAGGAACTCCAGCATCTTTTATATGTTTTAATACCAGCATCATACATGTTAATCCTTCCTCTCTATTCAGAGGTAGTATGGTCTCAGAAGACTAAAGACTGCACCTCAAGATTCACACTGACTGCAGAGAAGCTAGAAAATAACAGTCTTGATCATAAAGCTTGAAAATACGATCTATGGAAACATGACCTATGGAAACATGAAAGAAAGGGCTCGTTTCACCCACGAAGAAAACAGCCTTCAAGTACCTAAGAGGTTGCCACAGGGGTAAAAGAAGAATCTATTCTCAATGTCCTTTGTGGATAGGATAAGAAGTAATGGGTTTAAATTCAGAAAAAAAAAAAAAAAAAAGATCTGGTTAGACTTTGTGGAAAACTTTCTAATAGTAAAGATAGAGAAGCTCTGGAGCATATTGTCTGAGGAGATTTGGGGAATCTCCATCATTTTATCATGTTTTTAAGAACAGGTTAGACAAACATCTGTCAGAAATAACATAGGTATAGTTGATCTTGCCTTGGGCAGGGGATGGACAAGGTGACCTCTTGAAGTCACTTCCAGCCCTATTTTTCTATGATTGTGTGATTTTAAAAGACAGTCAGTAGACAAAAAGAAAGAAATATCACTTAATACAGGAATGGAATCTATTTAYTGAAGACAATATAATGCGAAAAAAGCAAACCAGCTTGTTGTGCATTTGGTGATGAAGATCAGTTGGTGATGAAGTAGAGTTTATGATAAGGCACTTGGAAAAGAAACAATATATTTAGAGCATTCATAGTTTGAAATGCCTGATATCTGACAAAGAGAACATTATAAAAAAAGGACAGAGGATCTGATGCTCAGTGACTCCAGGTTGCCTTTGCTTCTTTATTAACTTTAATAAAGGTATGCTAATTTACATCATGTCAGCATTTCGGGCTAGATTTTCATAGCATTATTATTATTGATGTGCAAAAAACACTGCTACATATTACACTGTAGAGCAGAGGAACTTTAAAAAGTGTAGAATTGAWGTTTTATTTCATAAAAATGCCTATGAATTCAGAGCTTCTACAAAACATGTTCAGACTGTGTTTCCTGAGAACAGCTTTTGCTATGAAATTGCATAGCTCATGATTCCAGCTTTAAAGTCAATTCTCTGTTATAAAACTACTACAATACTGATCAGTTACCAGAAGTAGAATTAATGTGATTAATGTGATTAAATACATAATCTTGCACTGTGTAGTTTACTATTTCTAAAAATAGTTAATGGTACATATTAAAATGCTAAAGAAAATAGAAACCATTCTTTAAAATATGGAGAAATGTAGTAAAATCATTTCACTGATAAAAACACCTGTATAGTAGGAGATCGCAACACCTGAAATAGCATTTTATAATTCATCCTTGATTTCTCTTACTATAGCACTTATTTCCAAGCATGGACAGGACCTTATTGTGCTGTGTGCTTTGGAAACACAGAATCGCAAGACAAATAGTAAGCATGTCAGGCGTAGGACAGTATAAGATTTAAAAAAAAAAAAAAAAGATGAATACAGGCAGAAGAGCATTAGGAGACAATATCTGCATGATGGTCAGTAGCTAATATAATATGAATACACATGAAAACAAGTGGGCAGTATTTTATTTCTTATATGATTGGAAATATAATAGATTAGAGAGAGATTATTTCTCAGTGAATAATAGTTCACTGCGAAAAGAACAGAGGAAAGCACTTTTCAGTCATCCTAGGGCTATTCCTTTATGAGTCTAAAATCAGTAGAAATTTTCAAAAGTATCATGAAACTTTACTGAAAGCTCATTTAAAAAAATTTAAGTATCATGAGAGCTTTCCAATAGCTGCTACATTTTGGAGAACCTGTCTGTGTAGGATATTTCATGATATCTGCTGTTATTGCATGAATGGCGCTACATCATTCATTCTAAAAGCACTTGGAAAATGCAGTTTTGTAAATGTTTGACATATTATGTCAGTTCTGGCCATGGAAGATCTCAAAGCCTGACAGGTGACATAACGCTAGGAGATGAATGTTGTGTGCCAAAAATTAGAAGTATTGTGTTCATCTTGAAGGAATGTAATACCTCCCCCATTAGCACTTTTTTAACCAAAAATAGAGGCCTAAATATATCTTTTTGCCCACATGAGTGAATGGAAAGCAAGCTTAGCAACCAAACTAACAGCACTGGCAAGTACTCTTAAAATGTTGTTCTTATGAAAATATTTAAATACCAGCACAAAAGGCTAGATTTACAATGAAGCATGGTTTAACATTAGTAGTACAAACGTTTAAGTTAGCAGCCACAGCAAAACCGTAATATTGCTGCTTAAATTATCCGAACAGAGCATAATCCAAAACCCACTGAATTTATTGGAAGAGCAAAATGTATTTTGTGTATCTATYCCTGTAAGCTAAATTGCCTAAGCAGTATAAAAGGATATGTCAAAAATAATAAACGGACTGAGGTTAAGATATCTGAACTGAAACTGGAAAGATTTTCAAAGTGTTGGGACAGTGCTTGGTAAAGTAAGGAGGATCAGATTACTGTGAAAAATATTTTGATACAAAGGCTTTCCACCTTTTGTTTTAAAACAGAAAATTAATTAGATGCCCCAAAAAACCCGAAAGACAAAACAGAAAACTCCAGAAAATTATGCAGGATATACATTATTTATTAGAATAATATGATGTTATATTGCTGTTAGGACAGCAACTGAAGTTTGTGGGGTTTTACCACTGAATGTAATGGTGATTTTAAAGTAAAACCTGTAGAAAGGGCTGTGATTTCAAAGTGTATTTCCTCTATACAATGAAGTCACTCTTTTCTCCTTTCCCCTGCTCCCCAGTTTATTCTCCTAAATAGAAACTGGGCCAGAGAAGACTACAGAAAGATAATAAATTTGTTCTTCCTACTATATGAGTTGCTGTCATGAATTTAGAAGCTTTACAAGTTTATATACTGGTACAGATGAAATAAAAAAGCAGAGCTAAAGATGGTGAAGAGATAATCTTTCAATTCCATAAAATCTGTCAAAAATTTCTACATTGACCTCATCTTCGGACAACCTATTGCTTTTGAGGGAAGAGGTTCTTCCACTGCAGAGGAACTGGAGCACCTTAAGATTGATCAGCTCTGGCAGGAGGGACCGAGCGCACAGAACAGCAGACAGCCTGTTGGTTATCGCTTTCCCATCAACAGGGGGCCAATTCCTAAATGTGGCAGAACAGAAACTTGAATCTTTGTTTCTTCACCTCCATTCTATGATAAATTCTTGATAAATGAGGTTGTACATATCACACAGAACATGTCCAGAGTCCAAAACATCAGGGCCGAGTTCCAACCCTGTTCATGCAAGGTACTGATAAACTGTTAAATTTGCACTTATCATTTGTTTTGAGTTTCTGGTTATCAAAAAGTGTGTTAGAGCTGCCAAGCTGTTTGTCTCTAGCAAATTTCAAATAAGTACACAGGATTTGGTGTTGTTAATAAGGAAGCTGAAGTTTCCTTAACGCCCTGTAAGCAGTGGCCTCCTTTGATATCAGGCTGGCTCTAGTTTTGATCAGAAATTTCATGTTGCTCAAAACCCTCCTGCCAAAAGTCTCAGTTTTGACAAAACCTAGTTACAATCTGTTTTGTCAGAAAATGTCTGACTAGCACTAATGTTCATTTGTTAGGCTATACTGAAGCGAAACTGTTTATGCCGAATATTCCCATTATATTCCTCTGTTTCAGATGTTTAAAATTTGCCAAAATGTGGTTTGAAAATTCTAATACTCTGCAGACAAAGTGTATCTGATGGAATTTTCAGCCAAAACATTAGATATTTTCAAGTAGATTTCATTAGCCTTTCTTTATCTGATTTTGTGTGTAAAAATCTATAGCTGAAAAACTAATGATGTATGTTTGATTTAAATTAAGTTCTCACAGCTCCATCTCTTAAATGACTCTTTAAAGTTGATTCTCTTTTTACAGTAAAGAATCTGAAAACACATAGTACATTCTTAGGATATGATAGGAATCCATAAGCACAGTAGGTTGAAAGGAGCTGCAAATGAGCCAAGCTCCCTTTTCCAAGCAAGAGCTATTCATTGGGCTTGGCATGGATTGCAGCAGCCTACTCATTGCTTTAATATATGCTAAATGGCTGTTGACCCACAGTGTCATTTGGCAACTAGCTACAGTTGTAGCATTGTGCATTCTGCCGCAATCTTTTCTGTTCCCAACATCTCTTCTTGCTAGAGAGAGCTGACCAGTTTGCCTCCTTTGTCCAAAGGAAGGACAAAAAGCCTAAGAAGCCATTCTCAGGAGTTTAAAGCATTATTTTAAATAGTAATTTTAAATATTAAAACATATGTTTTAATACAAGAAGAAAAGATGTTTAACATGAATAATATTTAGGATAGGAAATGATTAATTGAAATAAATTACCCTTTTCAGCTCCATAAATTCAGTACAGTAGCCTGCAGTAAAAGTAAGCTCTGAGTTGATTTGTAATGTATGGAAGCAATTAAGTGGATTTCTTCATATAGCAGGTATTGAGATAAGATTTTTTCTTTGTGTATGTAAATATATATATCAGATAAGGCAGATGATAGCAAAGGTTTGATGAAATTGTAAGTTACAGGTGTGCTAATAGAGTATGAATAGAAGCAGGATACACTATATAGTCCAGTTTCAGAGGCCTTTTGGAAGAAAAATCTCCTTGTCTTCATAGTGGTTTTTGCGCTCCTGCTTTCAGGATCAAGATACTTATTCAAGCAGAGAATTAACTAGTGTTTATCATCACAGCTGTAAAATACAGTCTAAAATGTTAGGTATCTGTGCATAGATCTGTTCAAGGTAAACTTTTTAATAATGGGAATTAYAAGGGATAAGGATATTCTGCTTTCATTTTTTCTTTCGTTTTCTTCCAAGTCCTCTGTTTTTCTCCTGAWGTCCAGTTTTAACCCAGATTTTTAATCCAAAGCCAAATCCATAAAGAAGTCACCAACTGCAGGAGTAAATCACTAACTTCTGCTGATGGGTATTGTCTAGGAAGATAATGATAACTTCTAAATTGAGAGAAGTTATAAATGCTTTATTAATATTTACTAAACAACTGCAAGATGTCACTGTGTACTCTAATAACAGTTTATAAAATGCACTGTAAGGCATTAACCGCATTATCAAAGCGTTTTCAAGAAGTACTATTATAAAGGCCTTCTTAAGAAAATGAGTTAAAACAAGTTAAACTATGCCTGCCTCTGCACACACTCTAGCATGTGACTTTATTCAAGTGAACATTTAATGGGTAAAAGTATGCACAAGCATAAATGTTTATAGGGAAAAAGTGCCAAGGAGCACATTGCTACAAGCATACTATAAAGTTCCTTTAAGAAAATAAAGTGGGTTAAATTTGGGGGGAATTACTTTGTTGCATCTGTATAACTTTTTAGATGGGAAACATTATAAATGCATTCTTAATATGGTATAATTAGAAGAATATATTTTAAATTCTTTAGCACATAGCCTGCTGTGTGCCCTTACAGATAACAAAATGCAACAGAATATATAGTTATCATCATGAGATAATAATGACCTTGTGGCACCTAGGTGCAACCTTTAACCTCTAAACCCAATGGTAAACGAGCTCGTGATAACCACTCTGCCTGAAATTCCTTTACTGCTCTTACTCTGGGGGGGAAGTGTCTTTTCTAGTGGAAAGATGAACTTGGCAAACTGAAATGTTAAATAATATTGTCAGCACTTTCATCAGAGTTGTGTGGTTTGTGTTAATAATTATGTTTACCAGCCAGTCTGAATTTTGCCTCTAGTCCAAACAATTTAATGATTTCATTCTCTTGACTTAATTCTGCACTAATTTTAAAACTATCTTCAAAGAATACCCTCTGATTTTTTGTGAAAGATGGTTTCAGTAAAGTGGACCTATTTTTTTTATTTAACAGCCACTCAGATTATGTCATCAATAATATGCAGAAGAACTAAGGACATTAATAACCTGGAATTACCAAAAATAACAATGCTAACAACCTAGTCATTAATGAGAATTACTAGATTTGTTGCTATAGAAACAGGAATGAAGCAAATAGAAATTATGTGTAATTTCTCTTTCCCAAAAGTGACACATATTATATCATTACCATAGTAATGATATTATTACCCCAAATGTATTAAACTAAAAGCTACTTACCCTGAGAGGACACCTCCACACCTGAAAAAGCTGACATGCACATTCTGCTGTTGATCTTCAGTGGAGCTCCACAAATAAATAAAAAAACTGAAACCCAGCTGGCAAATTTACCGAGCAAAGAAAATGGAATTGTCTCAGGACACTTGCCGATAGTTTGCTCTTCTTACTTATGGCCAAGGCAAATTAAGCTGTCAATCACAGTGAATGATAAGAGGCCAAAGGTAAAAGTCAGTCTGGTCTGCTGTCCTTTTTTGGTATGATGAGTAGTAATTGTTGACTCAGACAGGGAAGCAAGACGAAACTGCAGTCACAAAACAGCTGACCATTGCTGCTGCTACAGCTGCTGGTCCCTTTAGCCGTTTCTCAAGAATACCAGAGAACCAGCAGGAAAATTTAGACAGGAATCTTTACCTAGGCAGCAAGAATTTCTATTTACTTTTCCTCTAGCTGTACTGGAAAGCCAAACTGGGCATTCCTGTATAAATGAAAAAGTGTGATGTATTGAGAATACATACAGGAATAGATTTTCATGAGTGGGTATACAAAAGATTGCCTCGACAAAAGGAATCACTGGAAACTTCTGCAGCAACCACTACTAGCACAAGCAACAACAAATATGAAATAATTTCACAGTTCATAGCCTCACCATTTCCCATCAGTTTATGTGTTTTCCTGTTTGGGATGAAGTACCTTGCAGGACCAAACATTTTGAGGATGGTATCCTTACCATCACTGCCATTACCTTTGTTGACCTCTTTGTAATCACTTTTTCAGTGCTGTTGTCAAAGACAGGATAAAATCCCTTGTACTAAGAAGCAACAGTAGTGCTACGGCAGCTAAGGGACAATAGTAAGGAGGCCTTTCGCATTTAGAATAGGAATGAAGAGTATTCACTAATGTCTTGTCATTGACTCATTCATCAGCTGCCTCTGACTTCAGGCAATGGGATTGCTGTYGTTCCATTATTAATTTTTGTTAGGGCTTGTTTATTGCTTCAGGTCTTGTCACACTTCCATTGCCATAAAAAAGGAAAGCTAGACTTAACAGAGTCTTGATGTGGAAATTGTAAAGAAGGGATCACAGTAAACCTGAGGAAAGTGATCATTCCTAACTGCTGCCAGAGTGACCCTTACTAATACACACTTTCATCAATTGTTGTTCCTCCTCATCACCACTTGCTAATCTCTCTCATTTTTGAAATTTCTAGAAAATCTGTGATAGTAGTTGGTTAATTACCTAGATTTAGCTTTTCAGATATTTCAAAATATTGTGGTAACTTATGTCTCTAATTGATTCAGGTTGGAAGCTACTATTATTACTTTGGTAATTCAGGCAGATCATGAGGAGTTTATGAACTCATATCTTAGCACAGAGAGCTGAAGAGGCCCTTGCACAGAAATTGAGTTGCTTGGGGGTAAGGACGTGAGGGTAAGGAAGCCTCAAGAGTTGCTCAAAGGGAAGGGCATGTAAACATTGTATGCCTGATTAAAAAATAGGAAAATTGTCAGCATTGTGTGAGAGAGCATGTTTGTAAGGGCCAATAATAAGGAATAAATAGAACATCAGTATAACTGATGAGCTCCTGAAGATATATTAACAGTTCCTAAATGAGTTTACAACATCATTGCTTCTGTTGACATGGTAGAGTTGTTAAGGGAGAAAAAAACAGGTTATTCCCATAGAAAGTTTGCTAGTTGTTACCAGACAACTTCAGAAAATTTGTACAAAAAAGCCCCGTTATGCTTAGAGAAATTATGCAATATAACTCCAAAAGAAGATTCTGTTTATGACAACAGAGAACAATTATACAAATCATGCAGGTGTTTTCTGTTACAAGATTTACAATTTTGTATCTTAAAATGCCAGGAGATTTAAATGTAACTTGAACAACCACACATAGATCTTTCTTTATATGCCTCTTATTGCACTGAAAAATGCACACCTTCTACAAAATACAATAAATGTTTATTTAGCAAATACATAGTCATACCTTTGGCACAAAACATTACTCAACTTCTAAGGCAATACATTATATTATATCCAATAGAGTAGAGATGATTATCTGTAAACTTTGCATATGCAGAGGAAGTGTGGTTGCTTTCCTGAAGCTGTGTGCTGAAAATTCATGCAAGACAGCTTTTGCTTGCACAGCCATGTTGATCTGTCTTGTGTTTTGATGTGCTACCAGATTGCAAATCATCCTCAGCAATAGCTCTGCCCCTGAAAAGCAAGGGAGTAGAATGAATGAGAAAAATGTTGATTTTGCTTAGAGCACTGTAAGGGAAGGAGTCAACAATCCAGGCCTTGAACAAGTGATCAAGATTTAGAACTTACTGTGTAACACTGAGTTACGAAAACAAGAAAAGGCATGATGAGTATACAACCATGAACAGAACTTGGAAAAAAGCCCTAATGACTAACAACAAGCATTATTTTAATGATAATACTCCAGCTCTGGTGGAACTTGCATGAAGATATGTGCATACTATAGTCTTCTGCCACCATCCTTGGACATAGTGCCTAGCTAATAATTAATGAAGCAGCAATTCATGCCTAATGGCATAAACAGTTGGTTATTCCTTTGAATAAGAATTTGAGCTTGATTGACTTAGAGCCACTGTTTGTAACCTCATAAAACCACAGTCATGAGCAATAATTGATTTACTCACCTCTCGAATTGGCAATACTATGTATCGAGAAACACGGAAGTGGACAAGTGCCTCTGCTGTTCAGCCTATGAAGTGAATTAATGTCAAGAGTTAGAGGCCCCTATATAAGAATAACAGGATAATGTTACATTATTTAATATTTCCCTTTTATAGTGAAAGAGATCTTGAGGATACATCACTGAAATTGTAAGAGTTACCTAGAATATTTGGGTATTCTTTTAACCAGTTAAACCTTTCAAGACACATTTGATTTTGCTGGGCATCTGGAATAGGTTCTGGTTAAAACAATGTTCTAATATTTTATGCTCGTTGAGACTTTTTCTAAAAGACTGTCATTATCTACGTATGTAAATCAACCAATTTCTTGCCTGATATTTTAGTTAATTTACTATCTTTTGAAGCTTTTAAAGAGGCATTTAACTAGAAACTTCTGCTTTCATCAAATAAACTGATTTAAGCATGAATAACACTGCCATTTAAATTAGTATCCTGCTGATGCCAAGACACTGAAGCAAATGAACCAGTAAGCCTCACCTGAGTGCAAGATACAGCTGAAGACTTGTAAAGACTTTGGAACATGTGAACCAGAATTATGAGTTTCAGGAATTATAGTCATGTGAAATGGCATTAAAGGAAAACAAAATTCAGAACCATTACATAATGAAAGCTATTAAACAAAAAATTAGTCTCTACTGTATATATATCTGTACAAATTTTCAAAGTGAAAACTTCTGATTGGATGTAGGGTTCAAGATATAAGAGAAATGCCTACATTCTTTAAATGTCTGTTTCTAGGTTTTTGAGTTTTTGAATTTTGTTCTCTTTGTTGGTTTTGGTCTGGTTAAATAATTTTTGATGCAAATGTATTTCCCCATTGTTCAGTAGATCAAAATATATCTTATCTGCAAAGTCAGTAATACTAACAGTTTTTTCAGTCACTACTGAGTTACTCTTAAAATATCTTGCTTTTATAAAAGACATTAAAAACATCCTAATCTAGAAGAAGCCAAATACCAGCAGACAAGTAGCCAGATTATTATTACTATTTTTTTAATTTACTCAGGATGACAAATAGGCTTGGGCAGAAAGGAGACTAAACAAATCCTATTCCTTACATGGACTCAGGAAAGAAAGTGATCACAATAACATTAATAAAAAGTCATATTTGAACTATCGTTGAAGGAGTATATAGCACACTGGTTGCTCTAAAAAAAGAGCTAAGTAGAATCTCTACACTTACCCTCTACTTTGAGTATACTGATATTTCCTTCCAGGTTTATTGGAAATAAAACCTTTTTCTTAGCAATATTTGTTCAGACAAAACTTCTGAGTAAGAGAGCTGAAACTTTAGATGAGCTTTTTGGTCACAACTAGAAAGACATTGACTCTAGAAACTCGCGTGTTGCTTTCCCAAATTCTTCTGAGCTATTATGTTTCCTCTTACTGTCACATTCTTTGCTACTCTTTTTTGTCTTTTAGAAAAACTTTGAAAACTTCACTTTTACCTCGATCAGAGCAGACTCAGAGCTCCTCAGCAGAATAGACAAAGTGGAATTTTGCTTTCTCTGAGGAGGAGGACAAAATGGTTTATTTCAGCCTCATTCTTTGAATGGGAAAATTCAAAACTGCAGCAGCAAAAGAGACATTCCCAGGGTGCTTAGGAGTCAGGGCTAAGAATCTGCAAAGGTGTTTTGGGGAAACATAAAGAAAGGAGAGAATGGATAACAGTCTTAAAAGGAGGATTTGGAGGAAATGAGGGAGAGTTGGAAAGACCACGTCTCATGCATCAGTCTGTGCCCACCTTCCTTCCATTCCCAGTAGTCCTTCCCTGTCCAAACTCCTGTGTGCGCAAACGTGAGGCAAGAGATCGGCAGGGAAGGAAGTGGCAGGGAAGGAGACCTGGACAAGGAAGGAGCCCGAAGAGCCTGGCGCATACAGAGCTGCTCCTTGCCCTTGAGGTCCAGAAACAGGCTCAGCTCCAGCAATGGTACGAGGTGTTACCACCACTGCCACTCCTTTAACAAGAGCTACCACCTTATTCACCCCAGTGGTTCCCTTGTGAAGTTGCCTGTGTTAAGAAATAAAGTGGGTATGAACTGTTCCGATGAAACTACTTGAGCAGCTCATTTCCATCCTTTCCAACAATGGCAAAGTAGGCAGCAGGGCCACGGGCCTCCTTTAGCAGAATTGGTTTGCTATCCCAGGATCCTTCTGACCAAGGAGACTGCTTATTTGCATATGACTACAATTAGCCCTACCCCAGAGCAGAAAAGGAAAAACAAAATCAAAAAAGTTTTTGCAGGTAGAGAGGAGGGTTTCTTGATTGTCTCTTTTATATTACAGCGTGACAACGCAGCAAATCCTAAGCTTTTAAATAACTCTAACCTCTAAATAATATGTCTATATAACCAGTGATCAAAACTGTTCAGATGGTTACAGCTGTAACAAATCTCTACAAATGTATTACTCAGTGGAGAACTATGTATAGAGGAGCACTCTGTCTAATTGTTTTCATAAGAATTATTTTTTTAATCTATTAGAGAGCACATGCGTGCAGATTAATAGGACAAAGGGCCAAAGCTGATGAATGAGTATTCTTCTGCAAAATCAAATGCATACCAATGTGACCTTATTGCACTGGCAGGGGTTGAATTGCAGTTCGGTGTGAAAATCTGAGAACATATCTTGAAGTTTTAAATAGAATTCTCCTGGTTCACTGAAACCATGAAATAGGATTGAGGATTTTTTTTTTTTTATGCTGTGATCTTCTCCCAGACAACCATCCTCTCCTCCCACTTGTGTCTGTTACGACCTACAGGAAGCTCAGCAGTGGCATACACAGAAAACATTCACTACTGACTCATGAAAAATCAAATCCATTCATTTTCTTCCCTCCAAAAAAGGAAAATCACCACAAAAGACTGCTTTCATTTAGTATGCTCTTTCCTAGTTGCTGACTGCTGTTAGAAATTCCATTGACACATCTCAACAGGAAAACATGCTGGCCATAGTTTTCAAAAGAGACATTATAGTGTTGGCTTAGGGATGCTACTGACTTTTCCCAGCTCTTTTATTTATTTCTTTAAAATATTGCTACTATACGTTAAGATTTCACAATTGCTCTTTCCTCCTGGCAATCAGACATTAATTTGTAATCTGTACAAAAAATGGATCTAACTGGAGAGCAAATGCAGGCAGTGTCTGACGGAAATATTTGGGTGTTTGAGTAATGCAAGCCTTGATAGGTGTTACATAACAAATTGCATTAACTAAAAATTTGGATAAACAAAAATTTAGTGAAACCTTGACATTCCCAAGTTTTCTGAGACACCAAGTTATAACTTAGATTACACTAATATGGCAGCTTGGCTACTACTCTACACACTGCTGCATGGGGGTTGGGCCCAAGCTCCTGGTCAAAAGAGGCAGTTCAGCTCTGCCTTTCCATCCTAAACTATATTTACTTAAAGATTTCATATGTTTCTGCAAACCTTTAGATAGACAGGACTGTGTTTTAGCAGGTGTTAGATAATTGCCCTTGCTAAGCCCAGAGCTGGACTGAACCAGAAAATTCAAGGTGCCTGATTTATGCACTCACATTTTCCAATATAAAACTGGCTTCAGAGTAAAGGAAAACTATCTAAATGTCTTATTTACTTTTGTGTTTGGGACTAAAGATACATGACTTTGTCATCAAAGGAACCTGTGATGTTGAAGTGAAATTAAATTTGTGCCTAAAATGCCTAGACAGTATACAAGATTTTCAAAAACAATCTGAAAAGTTCTCATTTCTTTCTTCTTTACTTCTGCTAAGGAGAAGTGACTTAGCTATCATTGAGGCTTATTAGAATCCTGTAATATAATGAAAATGAAATGCATTGTGCCCAATATGCCTTAGTTTTCATAATAATGACAACACATATGCTGTATTTCTTTCTTTGTTTTCTTTGTGTCAAAGATATAAACTGTCTTTCTGCCATCACAAACTGTGAATAATGTATGAAATAAATAAAAAAGAATGCAAAATATGAATAGAAATAGGCTGTGCAGGAGACCCATATGCTCTACTTTGGGATGGGCCTGATTCACAGCTTATCAAAGTCAATGCCAAGATTCCTAGGGAAAATAATGGGCTTTGATCAGGACCTACAGTCACATATTTTGGGCCCCAGATTCTTGAGTAATAAGAAAAAAAACAACTTGCAAATGAACAGCATGCTTTTCCTTTGTGCGGCTCTTCAGGTGTCATGAGCTCTCTTGGCACTTTAAGTTTGACTTCTTTGTTACAGCTTCCCACATGTGGCCTTGTTACCTGTGGAAGGCATGTGTTCAAGGGTATTCTGTATGGTATTTCAACACAAGATAGGGTAAAGGAGAACCTAGTATCAGACTCACTGTTAAATTCAGAGGATTCCTGAGAGTTTAATGAAATATGTATTATCTTTAACTTGATGTTCATTAGACAGAAGAGTGCCTCTGTTTTGAGCTTTGATTTTTTAGTCCCTTGAGTCATCACTTAATACATATTTGACATTTAAAAATAATACTTCTCGCAAAAGGGGCCAGCTTGTGTACACTGGGCCTGGAAAGCAAAATGTCTGCTTTGAGCTCCCACCCACAGTTGTAATAAAGCTAATGAGTAACACATAGGAATGCCAGCTCCCATGAATTAGTGATGAGTAATGGGATTTTGGCTGAGATTGCATGGTGACATGGGAACCTCCAGGCCTCTGAAAAATTCTGGCTCTGTCACAGGGAAAACCTTTCATATTGCCTGCCTCTCGTGCTTGCCTGCTTCCTGAGGAAAGGAGCCAGTGAAGCCTGCTGTGGGGAGGGCTTTCCCTTCTTCTCAGCCTGACACTTCTCAGAAGAAGGAAGAAGAGAAGAGAAAGCTGAAAAAAGCATATTAGGATGAGGTCTGTTTGCTTCTTTTCCCACCTTCCACAAGCAATGGGAGAGGATCTCTGCTTCTTGCTACATCTGCTTGCTGGAAAAGGAAAAAAAGGATCATCCTGCAGGGCTCGTGACTAGCGCACAAGAGCTGGTAAAAGAAAAGGGAAGAAAGGACTCTACAAGGAGCAGAAGTAGGGCCGGGGCACTGGGAAGAATTGACAAAAGATTGGGAACATGTGACTGAGTGAAAATTTGAGGGAAATGTGAACTGAAGGCAGAGCTCAAGAAGAGATCTCATGGTATGCCTGGCTGAGCATGGGGCGCAGGAGGGTGCAAGAGAGCCAGTCTAATGGAAGAGAGGAACAGAAGCTGGTTCAGGACTGAGGGAACCGAGAAAATGGAATTATTTGTTGAGAACATCAGAAGAGAAGAAGAAATGAGAGATCATGCAGTGCCAAATGCCTAAAATCACATCGCTCATTTTTCCTCTCTTTCCCTTACAAAGACACACTCTAGATAAAGGGAATCTGGAGAAAGAAACAAAGGCCAAAACCCCCAATATTATTACTGTCACTACTTTAAACAAAGCATAATAATGCCAAAACACTGTCTTCCTGGTTTTTGCAAAGAAATATCAAGACCTGGGGGATCTCTTGGAGTTGTAACTACTGCAACCTTTTGTTTCTGAGAAAAATATAAAGACTCATGCCATTTAAACTTCTCTATATTCATACTTTTCATGTAAAAATCACTCCGACTCAAAAGCATGATAGTTTGAGCCACTAGCAATCCAGAAACACTTTTTAGTGTGAAAAAACTTCCGAGGACTATGGTGAGAAGAAGGAGAAGCATAGCACATCCTAGAAAAAGCTGGCCTGACCCTCCCATAAKTTTGCAAATGCTATTTAGCTCATGAAGGAAATAGTCCTAGAAGAAACCTAAACCTGAAGCCATCCATCCATCCAACGGGACCAGGATAGTCCTCAAAGTTCTTTAAAAATTCCCCCAAAATGTCCAAAAGGACATCAGTACAGGCTGCCCTCTCATCTCACAGCTGACCTAAGGTTCCTTTTTTGTTAAAGACAAGCATTCTTTGTGCAAATAATATTCCTGCAAATAATGCCACACCAGATTAAAAATTAAAGCAATACAAAATATTTTATTTAGGATATTAAATTTCATGAAGAAGACATATCACCTTCAAATGGTAATGTACATGAAACCATCCTACCTAGCCTTAATTATGTTGTAGTGAAATATTTTTGCATTTCTAATGGAAAAGTAAAGCTGAAAAATACCAGTGTAGATTTGTACTAGGTATATAAGACAAACTAAGATTTTTCATCCTCTTAAATATTCAAATATGACTGCTTCTATTCCACTTTAGCAGAGTTTCTACCTAGCAGTGATGAAAAGAGTAGAAATCTTTTTCAGAGAAATTAAGGGATAAAAAAAAAAACAACTTTGCATTTTTTATACCTGGTCTATTTCTTTTTAACTAGAAATGTAGCATTCAGTAACCTGAAACACTCGTAAAACTGTGTTTTCTTTTCATCTGAGTGAAATACTAACAATTGAAACAAAATATATTTGGGTAGTCAGTAGAAAAAAATGGACCATTTAATAGAAAGGGCATTTCACGAGTATTTGTACAATAGAAACATTCTCAGGCACATAAAGACTATGTACAATAGTATTACTGCCAAAGTGTTATGATATGAGAATTTTTCAAATGCAAATGCAAATGCAAAAAAAAAAAGTCTAATAAAAATGTTACTTAAAATCTTTTGGAAACTAGACTAAAAAGCTTTTCAGATCATCCTTCCTCTCTCCAAACTAATCCCTAGTCAGACATATGCCCAGTTGTGCTCTAAAGCCAGTGGTTTGCTGAAGCTAGTTGTAGGAGATTTTGGATCAAATCTAGCATTTACATGGTACCGTTGTAAAATTATTGTAAAATAAATGGTCAGACAACATCTATAACTGACAGTACTGGCAAAATAATACTTGTGTGCTGATTTGGCAATTGTTATRTGAGCAAATGATTATAACAAAGGGTCAGAGAAAGTACCCTGGAGAGACAACTATCAGAAAGATATCAAATAAAACACATTTTCAACTTCAATCATCCCTAAGCCATATACAGTCTGGGTAGAACAAAACCAAGTGGAGCAATTTTTTCTTTATTTTTTTTAACTAAAGTGAAACCTTTGGCTGTATTTAACCATGCACAAATGATTGATTGCATACTAATACACAGCTGTACATACAAATATCACTAGTACACAGAGCCGACAAAGTTATGAAAAGAAATATTGTACAAATATGATAAACATTACTCAATAAGTGCCATAGAAGATTAGTAATACAAAGCATGTACAGTAGCAAAAAGCTGTTTTAATCCTCTACAGTCACAGTTAGACCCACTAAGGTGTTAAAATCCATTAGTGCTAATGAAAATTCACAGTCTCATAATATGGCTGAATTCAGCATATATAAACATTTTAATTATTGTCCTTAGTTTAAATAAACAAAGGCAGTGAGTTAAACTTTTGTACAGGGCAGGTACTTCAATAGGGAGGTTACATGCAGAGCATTCAGACATGGAATGGAAATTAACAGCTTTCCAATGTGAATCTTAAATTGTGCCATATAGCAAACATTGGTTGTGCCTAACGTCTTTATATCTCCATTGATTAATTTTATATTTGAAATGGAGTATTAGCCAATTGTTTCTTATGCATGGGTGGCATGAGTGTTGATGTACAGCTGAATCTTATTTGATGAGTTTTACACTTTGTGGTGGGCTTCATGTTTCTCATTTGCAGTTATAAATGTGAGCTTGAAACGCAAGCATTTGAAACAACTCTCAAAGACATCTATATTCTTTATTGTTCCATATTACATGTAGATTGTGTATATATCTGTTATAGATATTTTACATAAATATATATAGAAATGAAATAAAGAGTAAGTACTTTGTAAAAAATGGGACCAATATGCAAAACAGTCTTATTCACCATTTTGTCTGGGATTGTGAGCACTAAATCTAATTTACAGAAGGCAGCTTCTAAGTCATAACGGAAGTGGTGCATTGTTAAAAATAATCAATAACCCACCTATAACAGCATTTTTAGTTTTATTTTAAAGTGAAAACTGTAAATTGTTTCTACTTAACAAGCAAATATATACCCCATCTCCTGGTCCCCAGGTCACAAAAGAGGGTTATCCTGTCACTGCCACTGATTTCTTAAAAGTGTGACATGTATTTAGTTGTCAGTTCCTATCAGCAGCATTCAAGAATCAACATTACATCAGCAGCAAAGCACACCATTTTATGCTCTTTTTGAAGATAATTAGAGTTCCCTTTTGTTGCAGATAAGATGTAAAACAGCTATAACTGCTGGTGAACGTGATTAAAGTAACCTCTATAGAACCCCATTATTCTAGGCAGATTCCTTCAGATGCATAATTTCCCCATTTTAAGAAAACATAATGCATGCATATAAAATTCAAATTGTCGAGACACCTCTAACAAAAATTAGTTCTCTATTAAGGCATTCTTAGTAGCTGGTTAACATGTAAAACTCTTTAAGTGTATTTTAAAATAATCATGAAATAATAGTATGTGTCATTAAAGGTAAACATTTTACAGTGAGAGGTTTGTTCAGACAAGAGCTGTGTATTAAACTTTTTCTTACAAAACTCCCATTAGAAGCGTACGAAGAATACACCACATTCTCATCTCTGTCTAGTATGTGCTGGAACATCTCCCTTCCCCCAAACATCATAATCGTGCATCACTATATACAGACAAATTAGAGAATGTCCTCTTTTTGCAGCCCATAAATTATAGCTGAAATATCCTAATTAGACCTCATCTAATAGTGTAAAAATTTTGTTCATAAAAAAGTGTATTCATCTACTGATGGACAATATACATGACTTATTTATTTGGCACATATTGTCTGATCGTCTACAGAACTCACTGAATAGTGGAAAGATTGCCTGTGAATAATTTATTCAACAAGTGATAGAAAAAATTAACCAAATAAACTAGTGGATATTACTCTATAGGCTCTCACTATAGTCCTATTTTCCAGTTTTAGAAGGTATTTTAAAAAAAGTCAAGCATCTGGCTTCAAAAGAATTGGATAATTGCGGTTTTGTAGCCTGGAAAGGAAAACTCCAACAAATGCTTTTAAGCTACGTGCATGATATCACTAAATCCAGCACATCACTGTTCTTAAGCAGAAAATGTTATATTTCTCCTGAACACCCCCTGCGGACATGTATTTGTGTACACTGGGATCTGTGGCATAGAGAGCTAGATATTGGAACCTGTTCCCAAATTGTGCAGGACATCTCTGAGCAGCTGCCGAGTTCCCTGATTTCAGAATTGTGTGGACAGAGTTTGACTCACTGAAGGGCTCTGTGTTGTGTAGTACACAAAATTAGGTCCATGATGATAGTTTACCTTTGAATTATGTAACAGATCATTGTTTATTTGAAATTTTGAAAAGATAATAAATTATGTTGAACAAATTAGACAAAGATTGCCAATAGAGTGACCGTTACTTTTGCTGAATAGTTATAATTATAAAATCAAATCCTGGTTTGCTCTGTTGGGTACCTCAACATCTAAAGGAAATGTTATTAAAGAAGCTTACAAATAAATAATCATTCCCAACAACTCACAGCAGCACTCACAGCATGAAAGTGTAAGAAATAGGCAAAGTTTTCAAGTAGGGAACTGATTAGGGTGAGGATGATTCTCTGTCAGGAGAATGTATTGTGTGAGTGTCCTCTAGAGAAAAAAATTTCACCTGAAAAGAAACAGCATTATGAACACTACAGAACTGTAGATTGCAGGACACTGATCTTATTAAGAACCAATGCTAATTTGCACACTGTCTCCTGCTGAACTAGAAGCAAGTTTACCACTGGGTTTGTTAATTTACACAGGACACCATTATCTTTGGTTGGACTTAATGTATCAGAGTAGAGGTCATTAACTGCTGGGTTCATGATTATCTAGCATGAATTACAGACAGTATCACAAAAATACATTTGTTCTGAGGCTTCATTTCTCCTCATGCGATTTTTTCTCCCCCTATTGGTGTTTAATTCCATTTTCAAAACCCTAGGCATTATATATTACACATGCACACACACTGTCAGTCTTTTTTTTGCGTTTTCTTCATTAGCCATTCAGAAAAGTAGTGCAATTTTAAATCAAAATGAAGTGCAATAGTATGGACTTTGCATTTAATAGAAGTAATATACAGTCAACTTGACTTTTTTAATTGACAACAGTAGGCATAATTATAATGTAAGCTCTAAATTCCTCATTTTAGGCAAATCAACGATTTGGATAGTTCAGTATGGGGAAAATAAATGGATGAATCTCTGCCCTAAATGCTGTATCTTGGATTTATGTAAACTGTCTACCGCACTTCTAAAGCTTATCTTGTACCCTAAAATGTTGGAGAAAGAGATTACAAACTGGCATTGGAATACTGTTTTTAAGTACATCTCCATAAAATCACACATCCATGAGAAATCAGGAATTTGGAGTTAAACTTGAAAGCATATTTAATAGAAATATTTGTGTTTTCTGGTTAAATAAACACATTTTCATAAAGATGCATGCTCAGTCTATTTTACTTAAATGGAACCAACCATCTACAAATTCATTTACAATTTTTAGATCTGTACAAGCACATTCTTAATAGCAGGGAACACTTTTGTGTCTCGGCATGATATCTTTAGAAAGAGGTGAATTTTCATTTATTTAATGCAAATATTCATACAAGGTAAACTGCTTAGGTATATATGGAACATGTTTTCATGGAAGCATTGTGGCAATAGGAAAATAATATAACATAATTGTACAATAAATGGAATGCTGCAGTTTCAAAATTACTCATGCTATGATGCAGTGAATAAAGAAGAATATAAGAAGATTGAGATATTATTTGCAGGTTTCTGAGCTGCTTTGCTTACAAATGATTTCATTCCAGTTTTATATGTATTTTAAGAATATCCCATCTTTTGTACTAGAGCAATATCAACAGGGAAGATGTATCTGTTCTTCACTGAATACTTTTAAAGCTCTGGATACTGAAAGTTGTTTGCATTGTTATTAGACCGCTGTGAACTAATTCAGTTGTGTGAACTGCTTGCAGCAACTCATTTTTTTTTTCATAAATTTAACCTCTTTCTTATTCACAAATTTTATACAAGTAGGGATACTGCATTTCTGAAGTGATTTTCATTCCAAGGTATTTCTCTTTTTTATGCAAACAATTTAAGTCTGTTGGTCTGTCACGAATTGCCTGGTATGACTATAGCTTTGATTACTTCTGCCTTTTTTACTTACTTGATGTTACTGGTTACTTGAATAACATGGTATTTTTTTCTTCTAACTGAATAACGGAAACATTCGTAAGGAAAAGAAGGACTTGAAAGGTTAAGTGTGGTACAAACACACATTTGCACAAGTTTCCGTACACACTTTTTAACCCTTAAACATTCTGAGAAACAAAAAAATCTCTTCTCAGAATGTTTGTGAAAAGTAAATAAAGAGCTTATAGATTTATCAAATTGAATTTGTTGCTCAACTTACCACACCGATAAAATTCTGCATTTAGCTGGTATAACTTTGATATACATATTACTTCAGTACCATTCTGTCAGCATCATAGGTCATAAGAACTGCTCTTTTTTTAAAGATACGGCCACAGAAAGCAACCACATTTAGGAAGTGATTCTTCCCTCTTTCTTACGCTCTGTATATCACTGTGATGATATACAGCATAGTAGCTGTAGAGTCCTCTAAGCAGAGAAGGAGGAAATCCTCTTCCTGAGACCCTTCTGGTCTGACCTTTTAATTTTTCAGCATAGGGGATGTACTGGAGTAGAGCAGACATCTAAGCTTCTGTGGCCTTTGTTAGAAACTCCACTGAGCTCTAGAAGAAATTCACTAATCTCCTGGACAATTCTCCAGGTAATAGATATTATGGATATCTCCAATATAGATTAATGACTATAAAGCTAGTTAACTGCTAGCTGGGGACAATGTCCTGTCCTTCCATTGACAGGAAAACTGTAGTTTCTTGCTTGAGGATGTAATGGTGATGGGGGCGGGAGGGGGAAGACAAAATAAAAGGAGGCATTGTATGAACTATTTCATAACTATTTTACAAAATCTTTTCAACCAATCTGCAAATACACCATTTCTCAGGACCATTACAAGACTGGTATCTGCCATGTAATATGGCTAAAGGTAAAACTCAGTAAATAATGTTTTACAGCATTTTCAATGTTATAAAATATCATGCACAGTTTTGAATTTCTCCTCACTACAAACCTATGCCTTCAGTCATGAGTTAAATTCAAAAAAAATCAGCAGCAGCAGCTTTTAAAATTTAATCTTAGTGCAGATAAAGTCATTTTGCCTTTAAGTGCTGCTTAGTTAGGATTTTCTTTGCCTTCTTTACACCTTTGGAATCAGTCATCCCCAATTTATGCTTCTTCACTAGACCTTACAAGGAGTTTCCCACTGCAGCCTTATTTTATCCAGCTAACCCTAATGTCTGCCACCCTATACTGTTCTCTTTTCCTCCTACAGATTCCTCTATGTCACCTTTTCATTTTATACCTAATCACATTTATTCCTCTACGGTCATCTTAGCCCAAGGCTTTTAACATAAAATGTCTTCATATGCAAGGCCCCTGAACAAAACAAGGGAGACTTAGTCTATTTGTGGCAGTCAGCATGCTTAAGATTGCGGACTTTTAGATATTAACAAGGTTGCCAGCTAAAGACAACCAGGGAATGGAGAGGATGATACACCAGAGATGATACCATAGGGACAAAGATGAGATTGAAGCAGAAAATCTCAAGGCCGAGTTTCATCCCCTTTTGTTTATGTCGAGTGTTGTTATTTGGACTTCTTTCTACTTTTGAAACAGTTCAGCTGGAAGAAGATGAAAGGGATGAAAAAGCCTCTCATATCCTAACTCAGTCAGATACTCAGCATACACAAGTATCTGTTGGCTTAGGCAGTCTCAGTCTTTTTTCTCATGACAGTAAGTTCACTGATATTAAAAAAAAAATAATAATAAGGCCCAGATATGTCCTTTTCTAGAGAAACAGGGAATTCTTACACTATATCGCTACTGTTGAACTGGCACCAAAAATTCCAGTGACCACAATTACCATGATACAGAAATGAAGAAACTCAACCCAAGAAACTCAAATCATCTACCTCAGGAAAAACAATACAGAACAGAGTTCAGAGGGGCCCCTATCAAAACAACAAGAAACCCACAAAAGAGACCTGTTAGCAGAACTATACAATATACCAGTATTACCAAAAGATCTGCTAAGATTACTCTGGTACTAAGAGTCCAATGTATCTGTGGTTGTTCGGTATCATGAAGCATAAAATAGAGTGCTGTCAAATCTTTTCGTTTATGAGCACATATTTATTTTGCTGTAGATATCCGACCCAATAAAAATGCTTACTGCATTGTAGCATTGTGGCTTACTGCATTGTAGTCCAAATATGATTGCCAGGAAAGATTTCTCTTCCCTGTGTTTGCAGTTTTAAATAAGAGCAGAAGGTTATCAAAAGTCATAGAGAATAGATTTGAGGAAGTGCTTATAAACATAGGGAGGGTTTACAGACACATTTTGTACTATTGTTCAAAGACAAAAAAATTTGAGAAGTCTTCTGGCATAAGAACTGACAGACTATCTTACTGCAAAATTAAAGGACTAATGCCAAATGGTGCAGCACATGTAGATGATGTCACTCTTCACATCCAGGAGGAGGTCACCCTACCTGTGGGGGAAGTGCTGACAGGATGTTTATGTGGGATTAAAGTCAGATATAATTTGGGCAAATGAGGGCGGGAAGAGGATGCATAAATAGGAAGTCCCTTAATTTTGTTTAATTTCCTTCACTCTCTTTTTATTGTAACTTCTTTCATACCTGAAAGATAAATTCTTACCCGTGCAAGAATGTTAAAAACTTAAAACAAATTAATTGCCTTCATACACTTCAGCCATTTGTATAAGCACTCACTTTTTTACCTTACTATTTATCTACATTATTAAGGAAAATGTAAGCGTAATTGCCACTGTCCTTTGGCTATATTTATTTATTCCGAATGGTTGTATAACTTCACCATGTCTTTACTTGTGAGTCGATTAGTTTTTTTAAAAAGTATGTAAGATGACACTTTATATAGCATTATTAGCACTGCTGTTAAAAGATTCTATGGAAGATTTATTGAGAATGATTTTAACTCTAGTCATTTACAGAATTATACTTACTGACATATTGCCCTCAAGTAGTTCCAGTATAAAACATGCAAATGTAATGAAAGCTTTGTTAGAGATGACGAGTTAGAAGGAAAAGAGTTTTGTAATAATTGGAATACCTATAATGAAACCATAATGCTAATGCATCCCCCATTTCTCCCCCTATTTCACTAATTTATTATTTGAAATATACAACAGAAAATATGGAAAGCAAGATGAGAATTTAAAGAATATTTTCTTCTGCTTCCAGACAAGTATACAGAATGGCAGTGTGAATAATTTGCAGTTAGATTGTAACAGAGCACAACAGACTGAATAAAACAGAGTTATTGTGTGACATCTAATGGAGTTCTTTGATATACCACCAGAACTGGCCAAACTACTACTTACAAATGCATTATCCAGTATATCTCACCACTTTCACCTTTCTTGAACCAAACCTGTTTCTGTAAATGTCTATATAGTTTGCCAGTATTCATAAACAATTTACAGAAATGTCTTTTGGACAACCTGATGTTGATAGAGTGTCTACTACAAAAATTTGGTGTTTATTTTATTGACTGATTGACTGAAACAATTGGGAAAAGAAGTATTAGATGCTAAACACTCAATAGCAAATACCCTTGCTTTTGCGAAACTTTGGGGCACAGCCATTCTGCAAATCTTTATATGAACAAAATCATTTCATACACATATTAAAGAGCAAAGAATAGAAAAGTAATTCAAATGGGAACTCCGAATGCCAGTGTGTACACAAAGAGAAATCTGGCTCACCCTTTTTTTTTTTTTTTTTTTTTTTTTTTTTTTTTTTTGGTATGACAGGAAAATGAGGTTGTAGTTACCTTTCATTGTATCCAAGCATAGGCTGTTGTTTGTTTCCCCTATAAATAGACAAGAAGGGATGACATTGTGCTGTTCCTAGAGGAGGTAGGCACTCCTTTGTTTTATGATAGGCTTCAGTAGAGAGGGAGACTTAGATAAATATCCTTCATGATTTAAGATCTTGAAACTGTAAGACCTGAATTGCAATACTTCAGTCCTGCAGTCGGACAATATGTTTCTGGACCCCAGATGATTTCAATGGTATTCTGGGTAAAAATACTGGCCATTTATGCAGTCAAGTTGCAGGACAATAGCTTGCTATTTTAGGGAAGAATATCCTTCAGAGCTTTCATGACCAAAGCTGCATTTTCCCACTTCATTGTATTACATTATTTACAAGCTTTCAGATAACCACTGCATCCTTTTTTATTATTATTCTTGCAGCATCAGTATACTTGTTTTTAGTGTTTTGTCCATAAAATCACTTATTGTAACATGTGTCCTCACTGTCTGATGGTTTTCTTTTAAAACTAGGATTCTAAAGAATAAGAAATGTTTGAAGAGAGCAACCATTTCCTCCTTTGAAGAAAACAAGGATCAGATCCTAGCATTGCTCTGTTCCATAAGAGAGGTAGAATTTTAAAGCTGCTCTGAATATCTTCTTGACTGACAAGAGTCATCAGGCTTACTGTAAAGCCAGCATAACTAGTTTAAAATCATCATCTCATGCCCTCAGCAGCAGGAAACTGCAGAAGGTGGCTAGTATGTGTCATACCCTGACTACTCATAACAGGAGGTATAGTTGGTCGTTTGGGCGATTGAACGTAACTTATTTGAGGAATGTAAACTGGTGACCAGCCACCCTAGGGAGCAGAGGAGAAATTTTCAAGACAATTTTCAGCTGTCTTCTGTTCTTCTTTTCAAGTTCTTATCAATTTTTGCAAGTTCTTATCTGGAGAACATACCACCAGGATACAACAACATTGTATCAGCTACTTATTGGCAGAGCCCAGAAGCCTGAAGCAGCGCTTGGGCTTCTGCTCTGTTGCACGAGGAAAGCTAGGTAGCTTTGAAGAGAGTTCATAAACATCAGCAGGCTAAGCAGGGAGCACTCATGAAGTGCACTTAGGCTTGCTAGTACCTCTGCTACTGATAAGGGTAGAGTTGTGTCTGAAAATCATCCCTCTTATAATATTTTGGTGCCTTACTCAGCACTACCAGGAAGTATCTTCTTCCACTGAGCACTTTTAGCTTGAAATCTTTATCTCAAAATAGGTTTGTAACCCCTTTCTCTAAAAGAGTAAGGGTGGGTGGACAAGGCATTCCCCACAATCAAAATACACACACCTGAAGAAATGTCAATGATGGTGTCTCATTTTTGCCAAAACAATAATTTAATAATTTGTACAAACATGCAGGACAGACAATTGTTTTCAATGCCCCATCACTAAAACAGGTGCCTTATGCCTCAAACTATATACTCTTCTGAAAGGACATGGGGAATTCAGTCCAGCTGAAGCTTTTCCACCTTTCATGCAATACTTACTTTTCACCCAGAGACTGAATCTGATTCTTTGCCCTAGTGATTACAGCACTCAGCTGGCAATGGAGAGACTGGAATTCAGTCCTTCTGCTAAGTAGTTTCATTATTCTCCTTTGCTGAAGGTTCTAACGTGTGAGCTAGTATGGTTCATTTTCACACTGTCTCTCTCTGGCCCAGAGAATTTTTCTTATCAACTGGAATATACTGTTCAAAGAAGGTACTGACAGTGTTCTCCTCCAAATGCCAGCTAGGCAAGTAGAAATGTAGGAAAGGCAAGTTTGAATTCCTTGGGCAAAAGAAGGTTTTCTATACCATGGATGACTACTGTTAGAAGAAAATTTGTTTGAAAGGAAGTACTGGTAGCTGCCATATTTTTTGTTAGAAGCTTGATTGGCTAACTGTGTATAAATTGTTTTCAGGTAAGGGCTATACCTTGTCCACAGATCCTGACAATCCTTTACACACCTGCTAGCACAGGACTTATGGAGCCATGTTGATGTGCAATTAGACAATCCCAATGTTAAATAAAAAAACAAAGTGCCTTATAGAGTTTATACCTTTGGGATTAAGTAGCAGGTGAGTGGGTAGTGGTTGAGTATTGTAGTTTTGAAGTTAAATGACTTAGGTGTGAGGTCTGGTGGAATTAAGTCCTCCAGGTCCTTTTATGAAGCTGACATTTATGCCATAATATTATTGTGTCACTGTTACTAATTAATGAAATAGTCAAATGTATTGAGGAGAAGTCATAACAAGGAACAATAATTGGCTCAATAAGAAGCAACCAGTCTCCAACTCAATAATTACCTAAACAACTTCAATGGCGTTTACGCCAGTGCTCTAAAATCTCTGTCAAAAATGACTGGAATGCTACATATGTTATCCAAACTGAGGACAAATTATGAATTACTTCTTTTTCAAAGGTGTGTTCATCTTTATATATGTGCTTGAAGGCTCTGTTTGACATAGCATACTAGGATTAAAAATACGGTGCTGCTGGAGCCCTTGCTAGTATCAGGGGCTAATCAATTATTGCTATACTACTTTAATAAGGCTTCATTACAAAGCTTTATGAATACAATAAAGGCAGTGAATCTGTTTGATGAATTTCAGACTAGAAGAGCAATACAGATATATTTGTTTTGTCATTATTTATGAAATTTTTCAGGAATGAATTGCAGCCTTTTGTTAGTTTCTACTGATGACCAGATTTTGTACTACATATGCAAGTAAAATTCCCCATAACTTCATAGCAGAATTAAGCCTGAGGCAATAAAAAAAAAAGTTTGACTAAGAGATTTGCCCTGAGCTGAATTATGGAAAAAACATCTTGCATCAACCCCTGCTCCCTTCACTCATGCATATATGTTTCTATTTAAAATAATGGCACTATACTTGAATGAACAGGATTTGCCCCTGCCAAAGGATCTGATTATTAAAAACGAGCTCAAATGAGCGAGAGCCACAACATTAGAAGTACACCAGAAGTAAGTGAAATCAGTGAAACTAACTACAAAAACAAGGCTTTGGAAAATCAGGTGCTTTGTTTTTGAGAAAAGAAGAAAAGTAGAAAAGGAAAACAAAATACTAGAATATTTACCGCTCCCAGCAAGCTTAGAGAAAAGAAGTATGTTTTAGAAAGAAAGCAGTTTCCCTATATCTGATTCATCTGGTATGGCAGGAGGATTTACACAACAAAAGACAGAATCATTTTATAAACCTGGATGCAATGTGTGTTTACAAACTGGACATTTCCTCTTGTCCTGGTGAACATAAGGATCTTGTATGCCATTTTAGTTCACAACACCTGTGATGAATTATTTGTAAATGTAATGAATTACATTACTAGGAACATGTCAAATTATATGTTGATAATGAATTTTTGGATGCATCTGCTATTTAATTGTTCCCAGTGGATGTATATTCATCTTCACCTGGCATTATTTCCCTGGTTTTGGGGGGCTTTTTATTATGCATTTTCATTTCTATCATAATTGTTCCAGTGATCCCTGTTCCTTTGTTCTAATCAGGTCCCTTTAACGGTGTCGCACATTCTGAACAAAAGAGGAGGGGAAAACACACCAGGCTATTGGCAAAACAAGACACTGGTCTTTATTTGTTGCTTTGTAACTGCCTGCTTGGCCTCGGAAGGTTGGGTGGTGCTGACAGGGACCAGTTGTTTTCCTGAATGGATC
The DNA here is from genome assembly GCF_003343035.1 of Apteryx rowi. Classification (NCBI taxonomy): domain Eukaryota; kingdom Metazoa; phylum Chordata; class Aves; order Apterygiformes; family Apterygidae; genus Apteryx; species Apteryx rowi. The sequence goes on from NW_020448708.1 coordinate 576,098, forward strand.
TGCCGGCTGCTGCAGCCCGGTATTCTGTAGAATAGTAGGTGAATAAATGTTAAAGGCTGCTCTGCTGACAGACAGGTACATGCTGCTTTTACTAAGTGCATCTCAGGTTTTTAGCAAAGGTAAATAAAGCAAATGAGTAGCATTAGACGGTATGTTTTTTCACAGCACTCAGATACGGAAATGCTCACAATGAAAATATCTGTCATCAGTTTACGGCTGCAATAAGCAGTCCTACATTAATTGTGTTTACACAAACTTTCCGTATAATATACTGTTTATCATCCAGAGGTCATTTTTACTTCACAGAGTATACTTGTCTCTCAATAGCAGTAATTTGAAAAAGCTGCCAAAATCCACTGATCAAATGCTGGATCTATATGAGCAGAACTTAGGCTTTTATTAAAATTTGACTTTTCTTTAATTCAGTAAATCATTTACAGCATTTGACTGAGACCATTTTTACGCTGGAATATTTGCTCTGCACTTTACTCCCCCTTAACTTTTACATCAGTACATGCAGCAGCTGACATTTCTCTCTCTCACTGGGTATTGGAGAGTACTACACGAACAATTTTAGGCACAGTCAAAAGAGTAGTCTGGCTCTCGGTTTTCTTTGAAGATTCAGGGTTTCTGCTTCAGGACTGTTTTAGAGAGATGGGAAATCACTGAACTTCATATCCAGACTTGATTTTATTTTTCCTTTCTGAATTCAGAGAGATGGGTTTGGCCCCCTTCTATGAAAAATGCGTACAGTTTTTAAATAGATCTTAATCACAAACACCACCCAAACACCTTAATCACAATCACCCCAAACAACTTCTTTCTTTCCTTCTTTCTCCTTCTTTTTCTTTCTTTTTCTTTCTTTCTTCTTTTTCTTTTCTTATCTTTTCTTTGCTTTTTGCTTTTCTTACTTTTTGCTTTTCTTTCTTTTCTTTCTTCCTCCCTTCCTCCCAGTAACACTTAAATAGTTTGTGGCTGTTATTTAGCAAAATACTTCATTCTCCCTTGTGGAGGACTAAATTGGAATGTACTTTCCATTGAGTTGCCTGTTTTTGAAACAATCATTGCCATTTTAGAATTTTTTATCGTTTCTTTTAAACATTTGTAGATCGCCACATTCTGCCTGTCAGTTCCATGAGCTATGTGATAACCATTTATAAGAAGCTGTTCTGAAAATTAAAAATATTTGGCTTTCTAAAATGGGATATAATAAGAAGGTAAATTACAACTGGTCTCTTTTCCCCCAGTGTTTTAATATCAGTCTCACTGCATGCAGCAATGCATGCAGCTACACAGTATATATGCAGTTTTTTTCTTTAATTGTGCATGTGAAAAATATTCTTAGCACTACATCACAGACAAACATCAGTTTCTATTAATTTGTACAGGACTAGAGAATATGCCCTTAAAAAGAGCACTGCATGAATACAGATCATATTGCATTTATTTGCATTAAATGCTTAGAAAGTGACCATTAAATTGACAGTAATGCAGAAAGATGTTTATTTATAAAACTTAATAAGCACAACAACATAACAATACTTTGTATATAGGTAACATCTCTTAATAAAGAGTATTTTCAAAAACATTAATGAATGAAACATTAGGAACACATGGAGATAAATTCTTCTCTTTACTATACTGGCCTCAACTAAGGAAAGAGATGAATTTAACCTCATAGGCACTTTGGGAAAACTGAGAGAAGAATCCAGTCAAATATGAGCTATTTAATGTTTTATAGAAATGTTGCAGTAGAATTTGGTTTGTATTTATAGGATATGTTTACATTTCACATGCAGATATATTCCTCATCACTAACTATTGCTTTGTGTCAGTAGGTCTAAAATAATCGACAACAGAAATATCTGTTCATAAAGACTTAATAATTCACACCAGTTTTTCCAGTTTAAATTTGGACTTTTAATTTCTTCATCGGTTGTGACTTTCAGAGCCAAGAATATACAGCTACATTATGATGCATATTTGGGGGTTAGCCCAAACTGCAGCAAGTAGCACACATACATAGCAAAATATTTCATTTAGTCATTCATTAGCCTAATATATCTTTTCCTGCTTTGATCCTGAAAATTTCTAACATGTAGCAATTTAATATTCTCCGTTTTTGTTCCTCTGGGAATTTTTTTATCTGTCAAGAGGATTTTGCCCAACTATTTCCAAAAAAAATGATAAAAAGAAAAATCAAGTGGCTCAGTTTACAAAAGCTATAATGAAGAAAGTGGCATTTATTTCATTATGCTAAACCAATTAAATCTAATTTCTCTTCTGTTTCCATACATAAGCAACAGCTGTACATGCCAGCCATGGGTAATTAATTGCTTCCAACTGCCTGCCAATGAAAGTGGTATTTCTTTAAATTGGTGACACAGCACAATGTGGGCCCTTAAGTACATTGGAGCACATCAGATCATGCAGTGTGTTTGACACGTAAGAGTGTACAAGGTTCCGCAGTGGCTGAAGAGCAGAGCAACCCCCTGCAGTCTGTGCTACAAAGCCGGGCTCTCYGCTGGGCTTGTTCCAGCTGTGGAGTCACTGCTGACCCTATCAGGGCTCAGCCTGCGGAACTCACACAGGGTATGCCATAGACATCTGCAGCGATGGTCACGGGTCACACCACAGAGCAAAGCAGGTAATACACGTGGTGCACTTGCACACCCTGCCTCCAAACTGTGCCGCTTGGTATCAGCAGGGAGCCATTGCTTCAGAGAAGGGACTCACCATTGGAGAAGGAGAGATAGAGGCTTTACCAACTTTCAGCAGCAGTTGGAGTTTCATAAAAATTTGGGGTGAATTGTCAAAGGGAGAACAGAATTAGTGTCCAAAATGTGCCTTACCAACCTCTTGTCTCTTTAGTAGATAAGGTAAATGATTTTCTTTTGGAAGAGGTTGGGTAACCTAAGACTCTGCTGTCATAACTGGATTGTGTCTGGTCTGGCTTGTTATAGAAATGGGTTTATGTGATCCAGAGACACAAGGTAGCCATGTGGCTCAAGGTTAATAATAAATGACTTTTTTTTCCTTTTTTTTCCTGTTTGAAAAATTCATTATAAAGAAAACAAGAGATTTTATTCCAGTTCCATTAGGGAAAAAATGAAAGACACTTGAGTTGTGGGAGGTGGGGGAGTGTGGAAACAGCTTTTATTGTTTACTCTTGAAGTTCAAAAGAAGTAGTGTGGATGCCAAGCCTTTGTAAAAGCCAAGAATAAACAAACAATTTTCAGTGCAAAATGAAATAAATTGCAAGGGTTTTTAAAAGGTACATTGTTTTTTTTTTCAGGCTTAAGCCATCAAGTTGAAGCTTTTAGCCTCTTTATTCTGACATTTTTTCCTTTATTGGATTTTCAAGTTTTCTTCTCTGTATGTTCGTTTATGAGGACAACTTCTTTTAGAACTGAGTACATGAGAGAGGGGAGGAGGCGTGATTCTCCTCTCACGTACACAGATATGAAGAAGAAATATTCACAAATACACTGAAGTCTTTGAAACTACACAGATATAGAACCAGAGTAACTGAGAAGAAAATTAGACATGTGGAATAAAATTGAGACATTCTGGTAAGAGCATAAGAAGAGCCATACTGGTTCAGACCAACAGTCCATGCAGCCAAGTATTCTGTCTCTGACAGTGGCAGAGAAGACACTATTAAGGATAGCACACAAGCCCTGTGTTTTCCATAGTCCATTCCCCTCATACTCTCCCAGTGTCCAGATGGTTGTGTTAGAAGGTACAGCACTGCCTAGTCCTTTTAATATCTATTCAAGGACCTGTTGCCTGTCTATTATCTTTTTGAACCTGCTCATACTATTTATCCTCCACAGCCTTCTGCAACAGCAAGTTTCTGAAGTTCTCTGCTCTCTGCACAAAGTAGTACTTTCCTTTACCTGTTTTAGATGATTCTTTATAGATTTCTTTGAGTGGTCCTTGTTCTCATATTGTGTGGAAATTAGTGAACAGTTCCACAGTCAGATTATCCACTTGGTAATAAACCTTGATCATAATCCTTCTCAGGCTTCTCTCTGGATCCCAGGTTTTTTAGCCTCTCCCTAATGCAGCTGATCCTTTTTCTTGATTATTTTAATTGCCTCCTCTGTTTCTTCTCTAACTTTGTGACATGTTTCTTGAGATGTGGAGACCACCAGAACTGCACAGAGTACTCAGAATGTGGGCACACCAAGGTTTTACACAGTATCAAAATGATGCTCTCTGTCTTGTTCTAAATACCTTTCCTCATGATGGCCTGCATTTTGTTGGGTTTTGACTGCTGCTGCACATGGACCTCATGACTTCAGAGACTCACCAGGGATGACTTCAAGATGTCTTTCCTGAGCTCTGAACAGTCATTCCAAGTTCAGCGCCATGTGGCACAGTGTAGATTATTCTTCCTAGATGCACTGCCTTACATTTATCTCCACTGAAGCTTATTTGTCACCTTTTTTCCCTGCTCAGTTTTGAAAGATCCTTCTGAGGTTTCTTCAGCGAATTGGCAATGACATTTGACCACATAAAAGAGTCTGAATAATGATCCTCAGACTTGGAGATTTCACTGCACGCTCTCTTCTCCAGGTCATCAATGAACACTTTTAATAAAACCAGTCCTCAGGGACCTCACTGCTGAAAATGAAATATCCATCCTGAAAAACAACCAGTAAGCCCTACCTTTTGCTTCATATCTTTTAACCACTTTTCAATCCATAAAGAAGCTTTCTCCATACCTGAGTTTCTTCACTATCCTTTGGTGTGGAACCCCACCAAAGGTTTTTTGAAAATCCAAATATATTATGTCCTCTGGATCCTCTTAATCCATGTGCTTACTGAAACCTTCACAGGGCTCCAACAGGTTAGACAGGTAGGATTTCCCGTTACAGAAGTCATGCTGATTCTAGACAGTTTCTATCCGTGTGCTCAGTGATCCTATTCTTTATTATAGAGTCTACCCTCTTACCAGGAATAGAAAGATATGAGAACAGCCTTCCTGAAAGGCTTAATGAAAAATCTGTACTTTTTTGTTCGTAAATCATGTCATGCACATGCTCTTTGTAATATGTCTGCAGAATACAGCTTTTTAATATCTTAAGCATTATTTATTATTACAAATTCATTAACACTGTAAGTTTTCTACTTGCCAGTTTTCATACCCTGCCACAGAATAATCAATTATTGAATAAATTCTGAAGGAAGAAGTTAGAATAAAAAGGTATGGACATGGAAAGATTGTGGTTGTGCACCACGTTTCCCCTATGCATTCACATTCTTCTCCAGAGCCCAACCTGCATTCTGCCAGGCAGTAGGAGGTTAGCCTTGCATAAAGAGACCAAGCTCTGGTGCCTCTCTCTTCTTTCACTGAAAGGCATAGTAGCATATTGGCTTTAGCCTGAGCCATTTCATCCTGTTTTTCCTGTTGGATCTAAAAAATGTCTATAAAAATTATACTTACAAAACAGTATTCTGGGTTAAGTTTATTAGTAGCACCTACAGAGTTTTTGCCTTGATACTTAAACCACCAAGATCAAAGTTTCTCCATTAGTAAAAGCAATAAAACAAACACCTGACTTTCCCTGCTAGAGGTTCTGAAATACTGGTCTTCTCAAAACTTCATTTAAATCAAAGAATGTGATCAATATTTTGGTAGTTTGCGTGTGTCTATTATGAATATATTAAATATACTGCATATGCACAATAAAAATATACTCACTCCCTATAAATTCTATTCTGTGTACACATATAAACTACCACAATTTAGTTATTTACTGTGTACTACAAGAGCTATAAAATGCCACTTTCTAAGAATACAATTGAGGCTTAAGTCAGCATTTTTATGATATCATCTGTACTGGGAAAACATTAAAGGCTCAATATTTAATAAACATAATAAACATCCCCATGAAACAAATTGTTCATAAACTACCTGTTTAATTTTTCAGGGTTCCTGAACCACATATTTTCTTATTAGTTGTGAGCCTGCTGGGTTGCAGGATAGATAGGGCCTGTCAGGGATAGAATATAATGTAGCGGTTTTATGAATTATTTCTGTGAGGAAAAGCCTATTACAGCTGACAAAAGGATGATGATATTAGCCCATCATCATTCAGATGGCACCACCCTTCCCCCTTTCATCCATCAGACCTCTTGTATGGAGGCTGAAAGCCATACAGTCTTTGCATAGCCAACACAAAGACAAATACTGCTCTTTCTCTGAGTCCATGAAACATTTAGTATTTCATTTTGAATCATGGCAGATGACAGTAACAAATGGCCTAATGAATCTCCCTTATTGTCCCTTGTGAATCTGAAGATGAGCTAAAAGTAAAATCTCTGTTTCTTTTTTTGGACATGCTCGTTTGGGATTGAAAGGTCTTTGCTGCATTCTAAATAGCATTCCTGTGTTACTGAAAATTAGACCAATAAACAAACAAGCAGCTTGCAAACCACACAGCTATACTGCCATAGACCATTTTTCACCCTGTACCTGATAAATAGTATTTTGGGGAAAGTACTTCAATCAACTTTGGCACAATTACTTAAAGCAATATATATCATGTAAAAATATGTAAAAACAATAATAAAAACATATAATGAAGTTCTGCATTAGAAAACAATAGTAATACATCAGTGGGCATCATGAATTGTAGACCTGATTTTATCGTTTTTTTGTTTTATTTAGAAGGAAATACGCTAATGGTGTCTGCATTTTACTGCGAGAATGTGGCACTATCTGTATTAGTTTATATAATCTGCTAATCTAAATATTTATTTAAAGAGGGAAATCACTAAAAGATCATTACAGCCAATAGTTCCCCTCTTACTGCCACTCCCTCACAACCCACATGCTGAACATAGTTATTTAGCCATCTCACCTTCATTTCCCTGTGCAGAAACTTTTACAGGCAAAAATTAATAACATAGCTTGAAATAGTTTAGTGAGCACTGTGTGATAAAATGCTCCCATTACAAGATTTTTCTATCCTTTAGCTAGTTGTTACATTAGCTGTTACTTCTAGTTGTACTGCACTTATATTTAGCCCCCACTACATCTGTCTCAGGCTCAAACTGAGCTCCTGCTCGGCTCACGCCTGGCTGTGTCGTGCACACTGTGTCATGTGCACCCCGCTTTCTCCACACGCCTTTGCTCTGGCACTCCTGGATGTTAAAGCTCAAATTGGTTGTGTCTGCCCTGCAGGGCGGATACGCTCAGGGTGGGCCCCATGGTTCGAGTTCCCTGGCTGCATCCAAACTCCAAGTCAGAAATAGAAGTGGGAGTGCAACAATCCTCAGTGTGCTCCAGGCTCCTTTCCAGTGGAAAATTACATACAGACCCATGGAGGGAGCTGTGGTGCTCTGCGGTATTGCCCACCAGTCTGGATGATGAGGAAACTAAGACTATGGACTGCATCTGTCCTGCAATGCAGACGCAGGAGAGCTGACTCGCATCAGCCCCATTTATACTTCCGTCCTGCTCTGAGAGGGTCTGGTGTTCTGCGCGTGCATATGTATCAGGGCTAAAGTTGTCAGCAAGAAACAAATTTGCTCTGGTGTGTCATTAGTTCTTACCGAGGAGCTATCATATCTATTTCATGGATGTACATAACGATAGCAAACTTACCCTTGCTCCCTTTTCCTTGAGAAAGTCTTCCTTTTTATATTTTACTTTTTTGCTTCTAACAGGTTTCATCTATCCCCTAAAGCAACATGATTCATTGAGCTTTGCTCTTCAGTAACGTCTCCCCTGATTCCCTTTCATATACCGCATATGGTTTTCTTTAGCAAAGCATAAGGCAGTTGAATGGCAGAAACTCCTTTTCAGTCATTATGAAGACTTGTGAAACTACTTCAGCAAAACGTGCTTTCTTTGGTTTGTTGGGGAAAGTAACAAAAATGGCTTGCCTCATGAATGAAACTTTTTTGCACAGCTCAGTTTGTATCTACTGTAGGCACGTGCATTTTTGACATGACAGATCATAATGGCTCTTTCAGAGCCATTACAGTTACCAAGTAAATCCTTCTTAGTTCAAGTACATATAATTGATTCCCATAGAATGCAATAGCTCCAAAACCAAGGCAATACCCTTACCAAACATAAAAGCAGTGGCAGCACTAATACATAATAGCAGTCAGTTTTTACCACCATGGTACTAGAAAATGATGCAGTGCTAACAACATGGCTTTTTTACTTGCTGATTTTTTGGCACAATAGAAGGGTAATAATTCCATGGTATTACAGTGGTATCATTCCTGCATATTTCTGGTAAAGCTATAAATCCTAAAGTATCACAATAGTCATCTCAGTCTCCATATAGAATGTAAATTAAGGGCTTGTCCATTCAACTTTTATGCATACAAATATTCCTGTACGGTTTGCCGGGGCAAGAATATGAATAAGGTTTTATTCTTGTGAATTAGGATTGCAGAATAAGAGGGAAAAAAAGGTAACTTTAAAAATGGTCCTGCAAATTATAATGCAACAGTAATTTAAGCAACATTAAATAGACTTTATAGTAAAAAGGAGAAGGACCTCAGTTAGGCTCTATAGCCCTATCCTGTACTCAGAATGCTGCAAATACGCATTGCTCAAGGAGGAATTGTGAAAAACCCTTTCCCAAGTAGCTTGGTGAGCAGAGGTAATACACAGCAGGCATTACTTTTTTTTTTTTTTAATGTAGTAGTCTGCTCCTCCTCAGCATATCTGATAGATTCAATAAACAGCTTGGGAACATACATCCCTGCTTTCCCATTGCACAGGGTATGTGAAAGGATAATCTCTGTGCTCACGAACATAGATGACCACTGACCCTAAAAGGAAGGAGAGCACCAAATGATATATTGACAAGAAGGTCCATTTTCTTCTCTCACATACAGAAAATAGGTAGAGTGAAATAAGAACAACATCCTCCTCTTTCTTTTTTTTACTGCTTTTGAAGAAAAGACAAGTTTTTAACATTTTTTTAAATTACAATATATTAGTTTATATTACAATAGAAAAAGGTGCTGTAAACTTCAAGAAGCTAATGTACCTTCTGTAAAGAAGTCTCAGTGGAGGTCATAGAAATTTCACATGACTCCCATATGTTAATAATGTCTTTGAATATAAAATCCAAATTAAAAACTGGAGCTGAATAAAATGCTTTTGTTAAAAGTAACATTTTGAAATGCTGTCAGTAACTATCATAAATATTTGAGAAGTTAATATTTTAATCTTCAGCTATAGCTCTGAAAACATTTTTAGTGACAGACAGTGCTTCATTAATAGAGTTCTGTATGTCTAATTGCTTTAGGCAAAGTGGGTTGCATTATTTTGACACATGACATGCAATTAGTACATGGTCACACGGCTAAAGTAAGATTTTACACCTTTTTTCCTTCTAGATTCAGAGTGGATAATTAGCATATTTTTTCTGCTTAGAATAATCATCAGAGCCTTAGATCAGAAATTGCCTAATGAGGTAAAATTCCAGTTGTTGACATTAATACATGTGACATTTTTTTCAGTTGTAAAAGTAAACCTAGTGCTGCCACTTCATTTACTCTTTCCAGTGTGTTTTTAAGATTCAGTTATGTTTTTCTTAGCATGAAACTGTTGAATAATCATATCTTATGAAAAGAGAGAGATGAACGATGTTTTTATATTTTAGAATATTTGCTTGATAGTGATATTTTAAGAAGGCCAAATTTGACTATAACCTGCAGCCATTCTAGATAGACTTCAGTTGCCTTAACGCAAAAGATAAACCACAATATTAGCATGCTACTTGCTTATGAACTTATTTGGTATACCATACAGAAAATGGGAACTCTTTTCGCTCAGTTATAAGACCCATGGTATAGGATATTAGCAACACACCTAATATGCATGTCTGTCTTTTTGCAGAAAAATATACTTTGATTACTTTGTGTTGAAGAAATAAACTATATTTTATTAGAGATAATCTGATGTAACAAAATACTTTTTTGCCACAGATATAAGCCTTTTCATAGAATCTGAAAATTTCAAAAAGGATGATACTAGTTCTTTTTTAATAGAATGATTTATTTTTTCTTTCATTTATTACAATTGCATATAATTACCTTTTATGCTCATTTTCTAAGGAGTATATCTATTTGGCACAAAGGAAAAAAAGTGACTCCTTATTCAGTCAAACTTTTCTCTGAAAATTTTGAATGAGGTGTGGGGTCTGCAATTGTGACAGGTTTCTTTACCTGGATTTATGCATATGAGTTCTCATTATAGTTTTGAGTGTAAAACACATACCGATATTCTTCTGAACTACATCAGACATTTAGTGCTACCTATAACAAAGTGCTGACTTAAGCATGAATAGGACAGAATTTTTTTTTACTTTTAATATCCTGCTATTCTTTTAAATACATGGGAAAGAGAGAGTATACTGTTGCCTCATTGTAGGTATTTGGTATTTACCAAGATTTGAACAGCAGTAAGGTTAGCACTTAACATTTACAGCAAACAAAAAAGGCATAGACATTTAGCTTTTTGCATAAATTGGGAGGTAAATGTATTAAAAATAAGCTTGCTAATTTCTCAGGAAGGATAAGTTACCATAGAGTGACCTGGTACCTCACAGGCATTACAGAAGATCAGGATGCCAATCCTACTTTAAGCACTGATTCTATTTATTGTCAAACTTCATTTTTTCCCATGCTGTGGCTTTTATTATTAAGTTAAGGAAACACAAGCAAGATAAGCTGTAGTCATAATCTCTTCCTTCAGCATAGCTGCCCCTGGCATTTTTTTTCTACGACTATTTACCTAGAGAGCAGAGATTCCTTTAACCCTACTTCCTTTGTTATAATTTTAAACTCCACCCTACATGTGTAGCAGGCAGATTAATTTTGTATCTTTTTAGATGATGAACAGCTGCTGTTTTGAAGACTCCTGACAACTTGCTAACCCACCTTATAAGACCTCTGAAAAAAAACCCCGAAAAATAAAAAAATGAATCTGAGAAACTTAGCAGCAGTACAAAAACTTGTACTGGAAATCATCATATACAAGTGATGAGGACCAGTGAAGAGAGATACAGGTGTATGTTTTTAAAATACCGAGAGATTCTACTGAATAGAACATAACAAGTCAAAACTGTAAGGCAATAATATATGCCAGCAACTGAAAGGGAACAAAGTAAAGAGAGTCTCTTCTGTCACTAGCTTCACTTCCCCTTAACTCATTTCCAGAGGCTAATGTGGAGGTCAAAGTAAAACTGGATAGAAGAAGAGATTATACTAGTTCAAATTGAATTGGTGGCTGCTGAACACGATGGAGGTGAAACCTCCACCTTTGACTCAGAAGCCCCTGTAAAGGCTAGAAACTTGGAAGATATGTTCTCAGAGTATATAACTCAATGTATATACTTTACTTTTACTCTTCCCTAAATATCTCTTGGCCATTTACTAGGTTAGATGGACTAGATATTCTCATCCAGTCTGTCTATTCTGTAGCATCCATAAAATTGTGTATTGTAATTGTTTACAGATAAATCTGAGAGAGTCTTAATTAGGGCTGATAAGCTATTATATAAGGACATTTTTGTCCTGAACAAGTGGCACATAGGGTTATTTTCTTAGGTTCTTTTGTGCTTTGCCAGAAGGCAGCCATGCTTCACTGGTACTACAGGTAAGACAACACAGAGCTCGGAGAGCTCATGTTCCTGACAGGCATCTGCAGTACTAGTTATTCCCCGCATCTTCCACTGCATTTTGGAATCACATTGTGCCACTGTTTAAAAATGTGCAGTTTCTGATGAGAAAAAAAAACTCATCTAAGCTACCTTTGCAGTTGTAATGAGACTGTGATAGTGAAGTTTACTGGCAAGAGGCAGGCATTCGGCAGCAAGTCAATGGGAAACCAAATGTCCACAGATTATATTGCACTGCCACAATCTACCACATCACAGTAAATCAGTGAGGATAAAAATGGCAAACAGCAATATGCAGGAAATCAAAAACACCAAAGAGGGCATCTTGGACATTTTTGTTTAAGCGTACCTTCACTGATCTTATTCACTATGTAAAGGCTAGACAGACTACGTAAAACAAATCCGAAATTCATAAACTAAACCCAAACATAGAAAGAGCCTCACAACTAAAGAGATATTTCTACACATTCTCAAAACTGCCTGAAACCAAACTGCACACATACCATCAAGATTTATTTCAACTGGAGCTACATTTTTTTTAAAAATATATCTGCTAAACATGTAGTCTCTGATGTTTTAGATAGCATTCAACTAGCATACTGGGACCATGGTATAAATAGGTAGATTTTTATAGTGTTGATCCTGATCCATTATTTCTTCATTCCCCTATTATTATCATTGGTACCAGCTGGTAGATATTTGAAATTAGAGCTGAGCAAATAATTAGATGTTTTGGTTCACTGACACGACTGAAAAACTGGAAGGTGGGGGGGAGGGAATGATCATTTTATATTGACTAGTAAGGATCGTTTATTTGGTTTTGGTTCTTCTTAGCAGAGAAAAATCAGGAAAAAAATGCTTCTGGTAACACAAAATGCTTTGCTTCATTTTCATTTTTTTAAACTTACAAATATTAATTGAAATGTAAATATGAAATATTTCTTTAAAGAAGCTTTAAATGAAGCATATTTTTTCAATATTTCCCATTCTGTAGCTGGCCAAAACTGTTCACCAAATTTGACATCATTTTTACAAGCATTTTATTGACATCAATCTTTATTTTTTATCAAATACAATACATGATCACAAACGTTTGCCTGGCTCTACTTGAAATATCACTGGATTAATGGCTTCCAGATGATTAAGTTGGAATCACGTAGGAATCGTTTTGTAGCCCCCCTTATTCTTAGACTCCTTAGGAGAGTTGAGTCCCTGGGCCACATTAGGGCAGCTCTGGGAACTGCCATAATATCTGCTTCCTATTCCCTGCCACAGTTCCAGAAGGCATGTAACAGTGAAGAATCACTGGGACACATGGAAGGCATTATACCTATACTATGACCCTTTTGGTCAGCTATATCTGGCACAAAGAGCAGTAAGGCAATGCTGAATCTTAGTTTTTCATAATCACATATAAACACTTCTCAGAAATATGATCAGTTGCACTAGGCAATGTTTAATGTACTTGCATATTTCAGACTTTTGAGTAGAAAATTAGGTGTAGGGGGAAATATCGCAGATGGTCTTCTGATTTTCTAGTTTTGATGAGTTTTTTTCTTTGACATTATCCATTTTAAGGTCATTGCATGAATTCCTGTACCCCCAGATTAATGCACAGGCAGCCACTCTGTAACTGGCTTGACTGAACTTCTTTCAGTACTAGCTGCAGAATTTCATTTCAGGAAAATTTTTCAGAGGACTGTGAGATTAAAAGAAATCAGATTACTGCATCATACATTATTTTTTGCATCATTTTTATACATCTATTCCCAGCTTTTTAAAATATACAGGTATAATTAAAGTGGTCTGATCCCTATCACCGAGCAATACTAAAAAGTGTCCCTTCCAATGTTTGTTTACATTGTTGCTCTGAAAACTATTTCTACATGTACCTGGTAAAAAGAAATTAAGCATTCTACTTGCAGAACACACTGAATTATAGTGCCTGTCTTACTCTCAGTTGTCTTGCTGATTAAGCTGTTCAGCAGAAAGGTTCCTGCAATACCTAATATAACATGCACATGTCACTTTATTGCTCTCAAGCTGCTCTAGTTTCCCCTAGATTATGATCTTGGTTTCAAGCACTTCTTCATCCCCTCTTCCATCTCTGGAGTTCTTTTTGAACTTATCTCTCCCTTACCTTCCATGATGAGACTGCAGTTTCCTCCACAGTCTCTTCTAGACACCCAAGACAAGCTTATTTTGCAATGCCAGATTGGAAGTTTTGACTGAACATGGTAGCAATGAAGCAAGGTCAGCTTCTGCATATTCATGCATCAGGCATACGTGCCTCAGAATATTGTTCAATGCCTACATCCTTTTATAGGTGCAAAACAAAAAAGGATGGGAAAGTAGACCTTTACCTGTGCGCCTCACTAACTGGGCAAGGGTTCTGAAAAACAGAAAGTTGTATACAAAAATTTGTCAAATTTATAGCCGCACAGATCAGTCAAAACTAAAGAACTTTTCAATCAAAAGTTTCTCAATAAAAGCCATTTCCAACCATGCTTTTAGTTTAATAACGCTGACTAGGCAGTAGAGGTGTTGAAAATAAAACTTCTTTTTTTTTTTTGCAAATTCCAGAATATGTTTTTCAGTCCCATTACTCTGCAATACTGCCAGAAATTTCTGTGAAACAATTTCTGAGTACATGGGCATACATATACAAACCCCTGCTCCTCAGTTGAAACTAATCCTGTAAAAAAAAAGAATCTAAATTCAGAAATTTACAATATAACAGGAGCTGTCTTGGAAGTCTTGTAAAATTTTGTAGATCAAGCTCTACTGAGAAATGGGAGGCAGGAATTAGAACACTCATAAAATTTTATAAAAGACACAACATTCAAATTATTGTGCTATATAACTGGACAAACTACATGCAAATAGGTGCACACTGCTGGCATCCACTTACATTCAACAGAGATCAATGATAAATTAAGAAACACTACAGATATATATACACCAGCAAATCAAGTGTCCTTTGGCAGGATACATTAGTGTATTCCAAAAAGGAGAAGTGGTTAACATGGTTTCTGTCTACAGACAAAAAAACCCAGCAAAACACTGTTAATAAGAAATGAAATGTTTGTACTAGTTCTATCTTGATTTATAATTCTAAAAAAAAATTAAAAACATAATCATATTTTCAGTGTTTCTCATTCCATGTTTTGATTCTCATCTGCCACAATTGTTAAATGAAATTAGGTTGCAGCTACCTCAACCAGAAACACAAAAATGTTATGACTTCTTTGTTTCAAAAGTCAGAACTTATAGCTAAAGTGTTTATTCTTCTCTCAAAGAGCACACAACCCTAATTAAGGGTAATGGGAATGACATATCTCTGCTAAGGGAAGAATGTAAAATTTCATTAAAATATTTCTTAGTAATAACACCAATATTAAGGAATATAGCCTCAATTTAACAGAATTAGCTGACTGTTAAAAACTTTTTGTAATACAACTGTTTAAAATACATTTTAAAAAAATCAGCAAATAATTTTGAAAGTACTGAGAAGGTAGTGTGGGAAAGCCTTTAGCCTACAAATAAATGTTAGTTTAGGACAGAGTTTTACAGCTATTTCCCCTGGCAGAATTTATCTTTATCAAGTTAAAGGTATCTTAGTGTGCAGATCTACTGTTATAGCATATCCAATCCTGATATCTTGGATTTCAAAATTTATTATTTTTCATCTTTGTATAATCCAGTACATTCATTAATATAATTAATCAGTAAGATAAAAATCATAAAATATTTTTAATAATTCATTTTGTATTAAATGCTTAACTGCTTGCTCAATGCCTCACTTACACTCACTTCACAAACTTACAAAATTCACTGCATTCAGTTTTTACTTTTATTTTACTTGTCACTTGGAAAAGTGTAAATGCTTGAAGCAAACAAACTTCAGTTAGTTCAGTTTGGGGTTTATTTTATAATATATACCTTGTTTAAAGGATGGATTTTAATTATTTTTGTAATTAGGCACTTGGAAAGTTTTTGAAATACAGTGTTTCAGTCAGTAAAAACTTTTCTTATAACCCATACATAAATTATTTACTTCGATCATTTGGGAAACTAGCTGTAATTATGATGACTATTTAATTAAGGCTTCTGCAGAACCTGACAACAATGCTAATAAAGCAATTGAGGAGACACAAGTAGTTCATTTAATTGGAAGAGATGACATTATTTACAAGAATAAATGACTGTAGCTAATCTCACATTCGTAATTATTAGTGATGGGCCAACTTCAAAAGATGTTGTGGCTCGTCTGCTTTAGTAGGTCCTCCAAATATATGTGTTTATTCAGAGTTTATGTGTCTATCTGAATTGTAAATGTAGCAATCTTTCTTACAGGAAGAGGGCTGAGTTGCCTCCTGGACCTGAACACTTTAGTGATAGAAGAAGAAAAAACATTTTATATTTGCCACCCAACCAATCTCTCTTCCCTTTTCATCTTCTGGAGTTGCAGCTCTAGCCTTGCATTTTCCAGTGAAGAATACACTCGATTGTCTAAGAGCAAATGATGCCTGGCTGCTCTAAAGGAATACATTGACCATTCATATCCTCTGATACCAGACGCCTGCACCTTGCCAGGTGGAGCTCCATGTGTCCTCTGTAGCACTGATCTCTCTCTCTCTCCCTTTCACAGACCTGGCTGACAAGCCTCGTACATCAGGAATAGTGCCTTATAGTTACTGGCATCCAGTTATTCCCTCTACAGCTACTCCAAACCTGAACAGAGGTCCAGGAGATAATGTCATTGAGTCAGTAGGTTTGAAATGAGCAATTTTAATTATACTTTCACATTCCGAGAAAAAAAATTATGTGCTTATTTTTTTTCAAGTGCATAAAAATTTTATGTTACATATTTTACAAGGTCCTGAAGTTACATATAATGAGTGAAACACTACTCATATCAAGGTACTTGTTGAAACAATGATGCACAGTGAGCCACATGTGTCTCAGTATGTATTATGTTTCTCTCTTCTTCCCAAGAAAGAGCATATGAGATCCTGTGGATGTTGCCTGTTCATTGCTGGGCATTTTGGGGTGATTAAGATACTTAAAGTGCCATCATTTCCTGACACGTTCTAGCATATATAGGCAGACTTTGTTTTGTGATAGGATTTGTGGCAACAAGGGGAAAGCTACTGTAGCACTGATAATTTCAACTATCATTGTCTGTGGGTCATCTGAGAGTATTACAGGATAAACAAATGAAGCTATTTGAATTTTCATATATTGAGATGCATACTATGCTCCCCACACTTTTTTTTTTTTCCCCCAAAGAGTAGGATTTCCATTGATCAGCAAGTATGGTAAATGAAATCTGAAATTAACATTTGGAACATATTTTCTCCCTGGAAATGATATGACTCTTCCTCAGATGGCAATATTCTCTGCAATGGAACGTGGAAGCAGATCATGAGCAAACACTTCTACTCTTTTTTAGTTTCACTGATGACTTTGGTAATATTTAAGCTGTTTCTGGAAATCTCTGGTGATTTTCTCATTGAAACCTCTTATATCAAGATAACAGAGTCACTTTGTCTTCAATCCCAGTTGTTCACCTCTTGCTTGATGGCATGCAAAGACCTGGAGGAGTAATAGTAGCAGTGCTGATGCTTGATAACTAGTGACATAGTAGCAGTGAACTGTGAAAAGTCTATTACAAAGCAAGAAGTACCATTCCCCTCCCTGTACTCTTTTTTTGCAGTTCTTATCTTTTACATTATATATTACTTATAGTGAATTTTGATTTGCACTGAGTATATTTCCTATACCTAACAAAAATAGAACAACTAGGATTACAATGTCTCTCATAGCAGAAGACGCTATAGCTGAAGTTAAGGTACAATTACTACTTTGACTAAACTAAAATTGGTTTACAATTTCATTAAAAAAAAAAAATCTTGAGAAGCAAATGCAAGCATATAGAAAAGGAAAAGGCAAAAAGAGAAAAAAGTAGCACTGCAGCCTAAATCAGCCTAAAAGCATTTTCTTAGACTCAGATCCCCAGTAAATAGCATGTGAAATGCATTGTGAACAATTGCCAAGCAAATAAATTTTAATCCTAACAAGTATGCCTATTAAGATCATTTTAAAAAGAGCGATGTATCCACAGACATTGCTCTCTCCCTTCCTCTGTATTAGACTCTTATCTTCTTTGGTTCTTAACAGTCAATTGCCTTCTTCCATCCCAGGAATTTATATGTCTCCCTTCTATACATTTTTCTGTGGTTTGCACTATTGTTTTCTAAACAGCTCACCACATGCTATCTATGATGGGAATGGCTTTGATACCTATGTGTGGGCCCCACAGGCCCCCCTCCTCCTATGATTAAATCATGGTGCCCATTCTACTACATCATATTCATAATGAATTACTTCATCCATCAATTATTGCACAACTATTTTGATACCATGTGATAATGATATGGACTTTCCACACCATCCGAAACAGAGCGCACAGCAAACAACCCTGCCGTCAGCTAGGCACGAAAATGCAATTGAAGCAGTGGAACAGTCAGCAGCTGTGACATCTGTGAATGCATAGCCAATAGTTATGTTGTCCTGAGAAATGACACACTTTCTTCCACCAGTGGAACTACTGTACTGTGTATTATACAGGAACACCATAAATCAAAAGGTACAGCATGCAATAGTACTAGATTCTGCAGGTATTTGCCTCTTCTGAATCAAATCCTTCTAAATCTTGTACTGTTAGTAGTTATTTCATTGCTTTGCATACAGTAAATAGTCATTTAATAGACGATAAATTGCCAAACCTACTTTTACAGGACCCTGGTTTTTGTTGCCCTAAAACAAGTGGTTTTGTTCAACAGTTCTGAGTTAGAAGCAATTTAGATATGTTTTCACAGAGTCATAGAAATGTTGGGTTGACACAGACCTTGAGCAATATCTAAGCTATTCCTCTAGAATGAGCAAGTATATGTATACAAATGTTTATCTATGCTCTTTTCCAAAATCTCTAGGTGACCTGTCCTAGTTAAATTGTCCTTGAAACTAGAAGGGTTTTCCTTACATATGCAGCCTAAAACTGAACTGTTGCAGATCTGGTCTTTTTCCCCCCCATGCAATCCACCTTTTCAACTCATATATTCTATGTCTCCCAACATTTTTCTTGATGTCTTCTGGAGTTTCTATCCCACTTTTTAACTTTCTTCCTTGTTTTTAAACTGTGCTACTCCAAATTGGACATGGTATTCCAGTTGCTTATTCTGGTCTTACAAGCAGAAACTTACTGGTATGTTAATAAGATGATATTTGTCTTTTCTTTAATAGCACCATTTTGTTGACTTTTTTTCCAGCTTGGATCCTGGAGAGTTTCATAAACACCATCTCATTCATTCCCCATTTTTTGTTTATGTAGTTAGGGGTGGGGGGGAAGGGGGGAAGGGTTCCCCTTAGTACTTTGCAGTTTTTTGTATTGAATTTTATCTTGTAGATTTCAAACCCTTCTTGTGATTTCTCAAGATCTCTTTGAATTCTAACTGTGTTTTCCAGAATACTCAACATCTTCCTCAGCTTGATGCCCTCTTCAAATTTTACAGCTAAACTTCCTATTCAGTCGTTCAAATTGTTAATCAAAATATGAACACTTGGATGGAATAGTTGGTGTTCTTTTTTCACATATGCAATCTTATTAAATGGAAGGCAACAGAGAATCACACCATTGTGTAGATTAGATTTCTATTTTGATGTAACACCCTTTCAAAATGGTTTTAGCACTTACATACTGTGTTGTCAATTATGCTTTCTTAATTGTTGCAGCACCCCACAAAGAGTAGTCCTTGTCCAGGAGCCCTACAAGTGTGTTTCATGCCCAAAGGGTTAAGCTTAATAGCACAATGGTGTTGAGACTAGCACCATTGCATCCATTAAAAACAGTATCTATATTTTAGTAGGTGATAGCAACAGACATAATACTTGTCATTGATTTTATAGGTTGAGTTTGTAGCATAATATATTGACATCATACTTTTATACCAGACTTGCTTCAGGGTGTAGCTGCATTCAGCACTGAATAACAGGCTAATAAAAACTGTAGCAGAATCAGCTTTACAACCCTCCATTGACTTGTGTTTTACATTATATTATCTTATTGCAGACATCTGAATTAAAGGTTAACAAACACTATTTAATGGGTTGTCGGAATGAATGTACAGTACATGAATA
The DNA here is from genome assembly GCF_003343035.1 of Apteryx rowi. Lineage (NCBI taxonomy): Eukaryota > Metazoa > Chordata > Aves > Apterygiformes > Apterygidae > Apteryx > Apteryx rowi. The sequence goes on from NW_020448708.1 coordinate 595,963, forward strand.
CATGCCTAGCAATGTCTATCAGTTATCACACTGTACATGCATTGTGATTTGGGTGAAGACAAGACTGTAAATGGGTGATGGCTCCTGACTGACTCTTTTTAGACTATGAAATAGCACATTTTGTTATACTTCCTCCAATTAAGTGCATATCTACCATTAAAGCAATCTGTCATCATTTTAACAATGTCATTAACTTCTACAATGTTTCAAAGATGCTTTGTTCTTCCTTCAAAATTAGCAGCACATACATTTATATAGAAACTTCAAAATGCAAAATAGGGAAAACAAGTTTAAGAAGCCATCATCTGTAAATTATATAAATAATAAAAAAGTGGTTATTGAGGAAATGTGACTGCTTTAAAAAGAAGTACAAAGTACTTATCTGCAGAAATTGTACAGTAATAAAAATGTACTAACCTATAAAAATATAAATTATTTTTCTCTCTCTAGTAATTATAAGGAAATATGGTTTACCATACTATAAAAATGTACTAACCCTATAAAAATATACTAAATTATTTGTCTATCTATAGTAATTATCAGGAAATATGGTTTACAATAGAACAAAATGTACTAAGCCTGTAAAAATACACTAAATTATGTTTCTATCTATAGTAATTATTAGGAAATATGGTTTACAACTCATAAAAGTAGCATTTTAAATATGATAAGGTTGACTACAGAACTACAGTCTCAAAAATGAGACAGATCCTTTCCTATTTTGTGCTCAAATAAGCTAAACTTACTTTAGATGGCTCCAATAAACAGAGGAAGAGTTATTAAATGCCTCATGCAGCAATGAGTGTTTAAAACAATTGATGGATAATGTATGAACACATAAAATTTTTTAAAATGGATTATTTATTTCCCGGAATTTTCACATTCAAATTAATAGTGATATGTCAAATTGATGAAGTATCAGCTCTAGAGTCTAGCTTTGTTAACACTGAGCTATATTTTTCTAAATATAGTTAAGCTGTTATCCTTTTAAATTTAATTTCAAGCAATATAAATCAAGCATCCTATTTAGTTAAAAACTAAAATGCAATAAATTCATCTGCATTACAACTTTTAATTCCTTCCAACCGAAATGGGGTATAAATACCAAAGACCACTTAAAAATATATTGCATTGTGCCAGTAATGTGTATAACCTATAGCGAATATCAGAGAAAAATTTTTCAAAAGCATCCAAATCACTAAGAAACCTAAGTTCTAATTTCAGAAGTGATTTAGGACTAGATCTTTAAAAGTATGAAGCCCAGAAGTCCCTCATCACAGATTAAGTGCTTTTAAAAACCTGTAAAATAGATAAGTGCATAAATTTATTAGCTTTCAGTGAGGCTTATGCCACTCACTGTTGTCATTTCAGTCAACCACACATAGTCTCAGGTCATTTTTAGGAACTTCTAAAATATCAGCTCTTGTTAGAATAGGAGCCAGGCTTTTGACTCAAGCGTCATTTTTTGCTGTTATCAGTTTCTTTAACTACTCTTGTCAAAGGGACTTTACTCCTCAATACAATTTAACGCAGGACTCATTGCTGTCAGAAAACTGGCATTGTTGCATCACTTTAAATTATTTTTTTTGTAACAGAGATATTTGTCATTTTATATATTCAGAATCTTTCATATCCTAAAATAATTTCTTCTGGAAAAACTCAGAAGAACTCATAATTTTCTTCTGTTATGTAAAAAGCTTATAATAGTCTTTTAAGTCTCTTTCCTTAAAATGAAGATCTGATTGTGATAAGAACATTGTGTTTTTTTAATTGCAACCTACAGATTTCACAGGCTATGGAGAGGAATTTATATTAAACCAAATGTTCATTGGGTAAATGTTAGGCTGGAATAGATTTCTCATTATAACTCTGAGAATAATAATGATCTCCACCTTATTTTAATACCTTGGGTGGGGCAGCCTTTCCTTTTTCTTGAGTGCAGCTGTAGTCCTTCCACTTCATTTCTAGCTGTGGAAAAGAGAAACTCATCAGGTAGAGGGAGCAGTTAGAGAAGATGTCAATTATTGGGGAAATATATGGGAATCCTGATGTCCCTCTCCCTACGTGCTAGTAACAGATCAGTACTTGATGTAAGGAGAGTTACCCAGGTCAATATTGAAAATCTAGTACCTCTTCCATTGCTGCTAGTGTGAGCACAGTCCCCAGCTGATTGCCCATTTCCTCTAGAAAGAAGAAAAAGGGTAAGAATCTTCTGCTTGCAGTGCTTTGATTTCTGCATAATAAAATGGATACCCTACTACATACCCTCCTCTACAGAAGCTAAGAGAAACAGAATGGCCTTGTCAGTATCTTGACATAAACCCAGAAAATTTGAGGGGATGTGCCAGTAATTCTACAAGAGCCTATTCCTTGGCTTTCATCCAGCTTGATCCTACAGAAGTTTTGTCATGAGTCCAGCAAGACAGAAGGCCTGAGTCAGTTATCCAGAGAGGCCTGTGCTTTGACATCACTATGGTACGCTTATACACTGATGAGCTGGTGACCTCAAGGAGGCATGACAAAGTCTAGCGCTTTTAGAAGCACTAGGCTGCAGACCTTAGAGAAACTTATGCTTTCAAATCAGCACAGCAAGCTAATGTTTCTGACCCAGTCACTTCATTGTTACTCACCACTTGGCAGCAGACCAGGAAGTTATAGATACTAAGCCAGCGACTTCAGAGTGTTTTTTCCTCGTTTCAGACTGTTCCTGGTTCTTCTGCCTTAGTATCAGTCCAGGGAAGCTGTTGAAAGGGCTGTGTCTTGACCAACCTCAAAAGTTGTATGTTCTAACACAGTGTCATCACAAATGCTTATTCTTTTCAGTGCAGTCAGTGAACTGGGGATGCTGAATGACTTAGTGCATGAGAAGCTATGCCTTGACAAAAACCTAATAAAATGAATCTGTAAATTGGAGTTTCACTGAGAAAAGTAATTCTGTTCCACATAGGAATTCAACATCTAGCATCCCACAACTCTGGATTTCTAAATAAATAGTTGTGTTAGAGCTGTTTATGCTGGAAGATTCCAGTCTGTGTTCCTCATCTCTGTCTACATGGCTGGCAGCTCCAGCATCCTGAACTCTAAAAAGCTGAGGAGCTTGCAATCAGGTGATCCTTGAGAAATCAATGAAGAAGAAACTTGCCTGTCAGATAGGATTTTTTTGGAAACTTCCTTTTTTTCTGCTGAAATTATGGTGCAATTTGGCCATCTTGACCAATGCTCTGATCTACCATCTTAGAAAACTTTACTAATACACTTTTCTGTTGGCACATATCTAAGCAGCTCTCCTGATGAGCCTTAGACACCTTTCTTTGGCTTGACATTATCCCAGGCATGCATATGTGCTGAGCTACTGACTCACTATATTAACTTAATGAGACTGAGGTCCTCAGAAGGATCTTTACAGGAGGGCAGGAACCCTATGAGATCTGACGATTATCTGATGACTGAGCACAGCACAAAATTGCTCAACATTTCGATTTATATTATTGCAAAAATTGCACAACCTTGCTTTCACCTCCTTTTTTTTTCCTGATTTGTCACCTTTGAGGCAAATTAGCTTAGAAAAAATTAGCTTAGAAAAAACTGAGGAGGTACACCTTCCCTGATAGTGAAGATTGTATCACAGGGAAAAGGTCAGGGGGGCAGAAGGAAAGAGCTAAGCGAGCTGCTGAGAACGAGGCAATGGATGTAGCTAGCAGGAGGTATCAGGGAGGATGGAAGATGGAGTAGCAATAAAAATGCTTTGGCCATTGGCTAGAGAGCAGGACCTCAGTGAGCCAGGAAATGTCATAAGCACTGTTGCCACCTGCTCATCTCTCAGCATTGTGACTGTCTTTCATCCTGGTATTCATTTGAGAGGAAAGCAGTAGGGCTGCCAGTTACCAAAGGATCGCTCTTATCCTGTTCTCTATTCTACCAAGCTGAAGCCCTCTCAGAGCTGTTGCTTTTCTTAATTCAATTTCTAAACAAGTTACCTCCTTCTGACTGCATCCCTCACTCTGCTTTCAAGTGCCCTTACAGAAACATTTCATGGGTGGTATTTCCCAGCTTGAGAACCTTTGCATACATGGTTCTCTCATTAAGAGAAGTGGGTACAATGTTTGCTCTAGCGGCCTGAGGGAGTAGGAAACATTAAAAAAAAAAAAAGAGAGAGAGAGAGAGAAAAAAAAAGGAAAGGAAAGGAAAGGAAAGGAAAGGAAAGGAAAGGAAAGGAAAGGAAAGGAAAGGAAAAATCCCTGCTAGTTTAGAATACTGTAATGCAGTATCCTGCTTTGCTCTTTAGCTAACAGCTTTCATCAACGGAAAAAAACAGTTCTCCTACAATGGCCATAACTTAGGAAAGAGCACAAGAACAGTGCAAGCATATGATGGTATTTCCTCAATGTATTCTTCTAATCTCCAGCCATGTCACTGTGAAACACAGTCACCTGTCAAAATCTACCAGAAACTGAATTTAAAAGAAGGGTAGAGACATATCCTTATTTGGGAAACACCTATTGTTCTTCCTGTATTTGCCTGTGAAGGATCTGTGATATTGTCTCAGTAACATTATGGCAATAGCTTTTGAAAAGTTATATCAAGGCACAAAGATATATCTGTTAATACCAGAAAGATATTCATATTTTTATTTTGCTTATTGGGAGTAACTCACTTGTGATAATTGAAAAAAAAAATCAGACATTTCCTGAATTAGTGAAGAAAATGGCATAATTACAGGAAAATGTATGGGATGCACTATATTTTTATTCTTCTTTGCTATTAATTATTTCTTCTTATTGCTTATTGCAAGCATACAGCACTATAAAGGAATATGTCTCTTTCCATTCTCCTAGCCATATGACTGAATCCACCTATAATATATTGCAATGTAGAGGATATGGTGTGACAGTCAATACCAAGTGATTTATGATGAACTTCAAATAATCAGGCATCACGTTTTATTGATTGACATGCCAAGAGCTAGGCAGCTTAAGAAATTATAGGCAATGCAAATTGCTGTCCTCCTGCAACATCACTTAAACATCTTTATGTTGATGTAATTAAACTGCAATGGCATCTGAAATTTATCCAAAAAAACATGGATTTAAAGGAATGTCCTGTAAAGATTGTGCGAGATTTTTGCAGTAACATTTTGTAACTTTTTATTCTCCAAATGTTGCTGAGTTCAATGAGTCGGATCTGTTTTCTTTTTTTATGGATTTTTATTGTCGTTGCTAAATATTTTTAATATTGGTTAGATTTTAAATGGTATTATTTCAGTTTACCCTCAGTGGATTACTAGGAATTTTTCCAGTTTATGAGTCAAAAATCTGCTCTTATAAAATCCTTTCACAGATAACTAATATGACTGATTACATGCAGAGGGTGAAAGGGCATAAAGGGAGTATACAGTCCTCTCACTGTATATAGGTGAAAATATTTTTGGTGAAGGCATTAAAAGAGATATGTATAGACTATCTTCTCTGGAGTTTTTGGAGTAGGGGCATGCCATGGGCAAGGCTGAGGAAATGAGGGCATGACCAACTGGGAAGGCGTGAAGCTTCACTGTAGCATTCTGTCCAGTGCTACTTCCCCAGGCAGCTGGTGACAAGCTGCTATAACTAAACCATTCAGTCCCTAAAGCAGACAAAAAACAGGAAGTACAAAAGTATTTTACCATAACTTTAATGCTGCTTCCATAGGGCGTAAGCCCAGTGCTGCACCTCTTCCCACACAGCAACTTACTCAAGCTTCTAATTATTATCTATATTCAGATTTAAGAACCACAAAAATGCTGTTGAAAGAAATAAGAAAACACTTTTTTTAATTGAAACAATGAATATCATGCAAATAATACATTACCACTTAGTGAAAAAATTAATAAACAAGTCAAAAGCTTCCTTGCTGTCTGACTTTTATATTCAACTGCAAATATTTGATATGCTTGCTTTAGAGTTATCAGATAAGCAGTCTTCAAAGAATTAGCTGCTTAATGTATATTCTTCACTCATGAAACTATGTGAAAGAAGTTATCAGGAACAGAATTATTAAAATTACGTATTATAAATTGATCATAAAAAATAAATATAATTTCTTTCATTTTTGCTTTTTACACTGTAGGTAATGTCACTAGTTCATGAATGAGGTCCAACTAACCAGAGCAGCAAATGCAGATATGAAAACTGTTGATGTTGAGGAAAAAAATCATTTCAAAGCTTGATGTATGAATCCTGCTACCCCCAAACATATGTCAGTTGTGGTCAAGGGTATTGGCTGCCATCCAGATGAGAGAAAGTAAAAGAAAGCAGTGAGAGAAAGAAGTAGGTCAGAAATAATAATCCTAGTAAGATGAAGGAGTGGTTCCAACTACCACTGAAAACTCGTGTATAAGGCCAGATACATTTTATTAGTTGGAAAATATCATGTCACTGAGAGGGACATACAAGACAAATACTTTGCTGGAGTGAGATGTCACACTCTGGACCATATTATATCACAAAAAAATCTCTGTGGCTACCTTATAGCTACTATTCCTATTCAAGATGGGGAAAAAGGAAAAGGGGGGGGGGAGAATAAATTCTTCCAAATTTAAAAGAATGGTCTTAATTCAGCAAATAAATATAAGAATGTTTTGTATTTTAATTTTTTTTTTTTTTGTATTCTATGGTATACAACACATGTAAATACAGATCATTAAACCACTTTAGCAACCATAGCGTTTAACTGGCCACATGAGTGCATTGCAACATTACCCAGAAGAGTGAAACTTTTCTCTGTTGACCCTTCATGAAAGTAAATATTTCCCTACTACTCTCTTCCTTCCAGCAAGCCATACATGTATAAATTCTCTGCTTATAATTATTGACAGCTGATCTAATGCCCATCAAATTTACTGGAGTGTCTTTCTTCTCATTTTAGTGAGTTTTGTTTTAAGGGTTTTGCTTATGTTTTTACAGAATTTCCAGTATATACAAGACAAAGATGTTCTTGTTTGCTTTACCTCATAATCAGACTTTAAAGCTTTCTCATTCATCCAGATTTGTCTTAATATTAATCATATTATTACTAAACTGTCTTTGCACTGTCAACAAGAAGAATGACTATGATAAGTAGCAATATCTCCCCTAAAAAAAGAGTTAACTTTAATTAATCAAGAGATCCATCTGACCTTTAGTAGAAAAAAATGGGCATTGTCAGGGAGATGATTCACTTTAAAACTGTTGAGTTGAGAATCTTATTTATGTCAACATGCACTTCCTTGTGTAATTTCATAGTTTTTGCAAAAGTGTTTTTAAGAACACAAATTTGGATGTGTATGTGCAAGTGTCCTTTTTATAAGGTAAGCATGACTAACACAAACCTAAAGTTGCTAATTTCTAGCTTCTCTTGTGAGAGTCTCAATACATTCCAGTTAACACTAGTAGTGATAACTATCATTCCACATTCCCTCTTGTAAGACTCTGGCTCTGAATAACAACAATTTTGTGTTCGGTTCTTCTCATGTAGGAATGGTCCTTTTGAATTATAGCATCTTCGGCAGAAGTTTTAATGCAGCAACTCTTAACATAAAGGAACTAGCTGAAATAATGGTGAGGTATTTCTCCAAGACTATGCTATTAAACCAGCCACTTTCTCCATTTCCTGTAAAGTGATGCCAACTGCTCCTTGCTCCTTGCTGAATGTATTCAGTTACTTAAGACGTGCTATTCCATTACATGGTCAAGAAAAATGAAAAGGGAAACTATGTCAGTTCTTGTTTAAAAATTCCTCCTCAAGTATGCAGTCAGTGAAAACCTGCCCAAATGTTAGTGTATATACATAAGCATTTTGAATGCTCTTTCAGATGGATGGCACCTAGCCAGAGCACCTGCTCCAGGGGAAACACATGCGTAACTCAGTTAGTTAAAGAAAAACATGTAAACAGTATCAAAGAGGAAAAAGGGCAATGTATCCAGCCTAGAGCAGTCTCACCCTGAAAGGCACCCCGAGGATTGATTAACAAAGAGGCCATCAAGCTGCTGTATAAATATACCCTTCCTTCATTTTACCTGTTATGCTTCTGATCAGCTGCAATACTGTATCTCTTCAGCAGCAAGAAACAGTCATTTCTGGCACTTACTAGTTAATCCTGGGGTACAAGACTAAGGAAACAGCATTTCTGGAAGAGTAACAGCAAAGCTGGTATCTGCCAGACAGCGACGTGCAGTCTTGGTTAAAAAATGGCCACTCTGCTCCTGGGTAAAGTTGAAAGCAGTTTTTTTGGTGGATGATTTTTTACTAAGAAATGCAGTTTCACAGCGCATTTAGCCTGTATTCACAGAACAATTTTAGATATGAAGAAAAGTATTCTGGGATGTACTCACAGAGAGGGTAGCAGGTTCGTATCACCATTCATAATCACAGTGGTAAAAGCACTCTGCTTAGATGTGGGAGAACCAAGATCCATTATCTGTCCTGGCTATTAAAGGATCTAATCACCCGCCTTTTCTTGTGTGTCCGTAAGGCCCTAACCACAATGTTGTGTAAATCACTCTTCCTCCTTCCTACTAGCAGTGTTGCATGTAGTGTTTGGGGGACTTGTGAAATCTTAATGGGTTCACAATTTCAAAACCGTTCTCCCACCTTGCAGGCACATTCACAGCCGCCAGCCTGAAAGGACACCCCCTTGCACGGTAAGCAAGCGCTTATGAAACGCTCCATGGTGGCACCTCATTTTGACCGCAGTTTTGCAGGGCAGCCACCACGGTCTTCTGCTCACCATGAGCTCCTCAGAGGCAACCGGGTGGCTTCCAAGCTCAAAGCTTGGCCTCATTAAGATAAGAACAAGAAAAAAGCTGAGTAGAAGTGGAAAGGATTGACAAGCAGCCCTCCCTTGCCCGCTGTGTTTTTCCAGAGCGGCCCATGCGTGCTTTGAGCCGGAGCCGTGCCCGCCGACGAAGCCGAGGCCCCAGCCGGTGCGGGCCGGTTCTTCCCGCCCCGGTCCGGCGCGGCCCGCGGGCAGCAGGGGCCGCCAGC